>NC_056432.1:57229698-57540532 GCF_018296145.1 Oncorhynchus tshawytscha
GCAAAACGTTATGTTTGGCGTAAAAGCAACACAGCGCATCACCCTGAACACACCATCCCCACTGTCAAACATGGTGGTGGCAGCATCATGGTTTGGGCCTGCTTTTCTTCAGCAGGGACAGGGAAGATGGTTAAAATTGATGGGAAGATGGATGGAGCCAAATACAGGACCATTCTGGAAGAAAACCTGATGGAGTCTGCAAAAGACCTGAGACTGGGACGAGATTTGTCTTCCAACAAGTCAATGATCCAAAACATATAGCAAAATATACAATGGAATGGTTCAAAAATAAACATATCCAGGTGTTAGAATGGCCAAGTCAAAGTCCAGACCTGAATCCAATCGAGAATCTGTGGAAAGAACTGAAAACTGCTGTTCACAAATGCTCTCCATCCAACCTCACTGAGCTCGAGCTGTTTTGCAAGGAGGAATGGGAAAAAAATTCAGTCTCTCGATGTGCAAAACTGATAGAGACATACCCCAAGCAACTTACAGCTGTAATCGCAGCAAAAGGTGGCGCTACAAAGTATTAACTTAAGGGGGCTGAATAATTTTGCACGCCTAGTTTTTGATTTGTTAAAAAAGTTTGAAATATCCAATAAATTTCGTTCCACTTCATGATTGTGTCCCACTTGTTGTTGATTCTTCACAAAAAAATACAGTTTTATATCTTTATGTTTGAAGCCTGAAATGTGGCAAAAGTTCGCAAAGTTCAAGGGGGCCGAATACTTTCGCAAGGCACTGTATGTGTGTAGATGACGGGCTAAACCGGAATGCGATCAAATATATTTGATCATGGATCTGATGGTATGTCGGGTGAAAGGAAACAGTTTTTCTTTAGAGGGGTGGATTGTATAATGATAAAGTTTATTTATGGAGCTTACCACATGAGATGTGTTTCTGGAGCCCCGGCTGTCTGCACTTGGGCTCTCTGTGTGTGTGGATGGCTCGTTGGATGGTGTGTGGCGCTGGGGGAGTTTTCTATTGAGCCTACCTGTGAATTAAATTGAACTGTGATACTTTGGTCATGGATTTGATCACGGATCTAGGGTCATTTTGAAGAAGTCCCGGAGACAGGCTTTATTTGGAGGGGTGGATTGGGAATTTTGTCAATGGGAAAGTTTTTATCTTAGGATCAATGTTGTCACAGTTGCTTCTTGTTGAAGAGGTATGAGCTAACGTTAGCTTGCTATAGCTAGCTATCCTCTTCCTCCGTTTCTGAATGAATTGGTTTCTGTTTCTTTCTAGCTGTGCAAAAGAAGTGAGCTAGATTTTGTTTGTGTAGTGCCATGCATTGATAACATAGATACATTTGTCACTGGTATGTGCTAGTAAATAGCCTAAAGCTAGCCAGCTGGACAGTGATAGCCGCAAGCTAAAACTGGAGAGACAGGTTTTTCCACATGTAATTGATTAAATTAGATTTTTATTCTAGAAAGTGTATAATTCTGTCAAAATGTTGGGAATATTGTAGAAAAAACCTCACGGACATTTTCCATATTAAAACATGAAGTACAACTTGGTTTGCATCAGCTTACCATGTACAACAGACAGTAGGCTCAACGTATGAGTTATAAAATTACGATCTTGCATTCGGGTATGTCTGGCAGTGGTTAAGGTGGTTATGGGTAGGGTTAAGGTTTGGGATAAATCAGAAAAACTACATTTACAAAACAAATGCCTAGCACTGGGTTTGAACCTGCAATGCTTGGAGCCGTAGGTTGAAGTTTTAGTCCACCCTCAACCTCATCTCTATGACCTTAGCTCACCGCAAGCCTAGTAAATGGTAACAGGCATTCACGTTGCCCCTAGTGGTTGGGGGTGTAAATAGCCATGAAACGCCACACCAAGCCATAACTTCCCCATTCTACTATAAATATGGCTGGACAGCGCATAATCCACTGGAGTTTGGGCTGTAGAATTCCTATCATCAAAAAATCTTGTTGAGAGACTTTGGAAATGCATCAAAAAGAAATGTCTGAAAGAACAGCTGTATTACGGAACCACTTGCAGAAAGAGAATCGAGACGCGTATCCATTTTGCCACACTGCTGTAGTAGTGATAGGATTAGAAAGTGTTGATTTCCAAGAATACCATGGATAAGTTATAAAGCCTTTTCAAATCAAATTGTATTGGTCATATACACCTATTTAACAGATGTTATTGCGGGTGTGTAGCGAAATACTTGTGTAGCGAAATGCCTTTGAACTGTATATATGTAATCTTCAGATGTGACACAACACCTTCGTGCCCTCTTGTAGACTTCATTCAGGCCACTTTGGTTTAGATATTGTCGATGCACGGAGCTGACATGTTGCCAATATAACTGTCTTACACAATTAGGCTCACTCTCTCAGTCCCCCCTGAGACCCAGGCCAGAGTTAACATCAGTGACGCCATTGTGGAATAGCATGATGATACCTTGTAACGTATCTTTATGATACCTACCTGGTCGTTTCAAACATACCATTTGCCTGTTCTCTATAAACTACCCATTTGAGCTATTAGGCAGAACATTGGTGTAACACTGTGTTTAAATAAAGGACACTAGCTGTTGATGAAAGAAACCATTCCATATTTACAAAGACCAAACTTGTAATTACATTTCACTATCATATTAATGTGAAACAGCAAAGGAGTTGTGCATTCCAAGCAAATAGTGTACATTTCTCTCTCTGCCACCACCTCATCAATTATGTGCTACAACATTAAGTGCAAGGTAATGACCCACAATATTATGTGCTTTTCCCCATTTTATTCATGGGGGCTCAAGACCTTATTGAACATGGTGTTAATTCTGCATTACAAATCGCTGTCACAGAGGAAGGGATGCAATTGCTCATTTACCAGCAGAGCAACTATCCTGAGGAGAGTTAGACAAGCCTGGGTTGGTGGACACCTTTAAAACATTGCTTCTATCATGTGGACAGTTCACCTTCACTCTTCAAGTAAGGCAGGGATCAGTATATAATTATCAGTATATAATTACAACTCTTTCTCTTCCTCTTATCTGATGGACAGAGGTACATGAAGCCTGTTAGATGTTAGCATAGTAATTGTTTTGTGGTGTTAATCCTTTACTGTAAAACATAGTTACAGTATACATTTCACACCTAGTGTGAAATACTCAATGAACTTAGCCCAAGTGTACATTTCCCAATATATTAACAATGATGTCAATGCTGCAAATGTTTGTCGTAATGTTTTGTTCTAGTGTGAATTGCCACAGTAGAAATATTGTAATTTAATATGCTTGGCTAAGTCTGATGATGTGTTCATCACCACCCGTGAATCAACTCCTGCCCTGCCTTTATTTAATCACCTATGTGGTAATCATAACCATTTATGAACACAACTACTGACAAACAGTACCTTTAAAAAAAGTAAATGGAGGGAAAACAGGGAGCCTGGAAATGTAACATTTTGTTAATGTTCCCCACTAGCTCTCAAACCGTGCCAATATATCCTCCAAACACCGGCTTCGAGGGCATTATCACTTTTAACGGGTTACCAACATATTCAAATAATGATTGACATATTTTAATTAAAAACATTATTTTTTTATGAATTTATTCATACTATTTCATCCTTCCTCTAGATATAGTGCCGACACAAATCTGTCATTCAGTCTCTTTGTTCTGTATCTATGGACGTGACCCAGTTGTTCGTTCTAAATGCTCCATTGCTATACTGGCTGGAAACATTCTTATCCCTTGCTTGCTAGCTAGCCTACTACAGCTAACTTACAGTCACATCAAAAAGTTCAGCCAGAATAACAGCAAAGTAGCCACATTTGCATTTATTTAAACTGTTTTCTAGTGAAATTGATTTGGATACATCCATAACAATGAGCTAATGAGGTGCGATTCCGCCTGGCATAGAACATGTGCTCACTCGTCAGGACACTGTTGTTCAGAGGAGCTAGGAGCTAACACAATCACTTCAAAGTGAAGCAGGAAAGACAACAAATTAGCTGCGTTTCGATTTACCTTTTTTCAATTGACATTTTTTTGTATATATCAATAAAGATGATGCCAGCTGATTCATGCTTTCGACTGGCTGAGAAATCCTGCTGGCCTTTCTGTCTCATCCCTTTACGTTCATTACTATGGGACAGCAGGAGATCGAATTTAAATATCGAAACAATGTTGCAAATGTCGGAGAGACAGAAAGCAAGGTTTATACAAATCTCACTGTTGAAAACTAAATGATAGTCCAAAAGAAATATGAGATAATGTCTAGATGCTTTTTATAGTGGAAATCAAGTGTGCCTGGCTGGTTGATGAGACAGTGGATTGCGCAGTCAGATGGAATGGAGTAAAAAGCCATTTTAACGTCATAGATTTAGCTGGTGGTAACTTGTGGAATAGACACCGGCTGGAATGGGATTTTAACCAATCAGTATTCAGGATTAGACCCACCCGTTGTATAAACAACAAACACCCACACAAATGAGCTGCTGAGAAAAGTGGCAGAATGTTTCACTGTTACTCCATAATCAAACAGAGGGAGAAAGACAACAAAAAATATATGCAATTATGGTCCCACAGAAGCTGCTCATCCTGAAAAGGTAATTTGAATAAAGGAACTTTGTGCACACATGGGTGAGTAAGATGCAAATGAATGGCTGGAGGTGGCCATTTGACTTGCCTAGTTAAATAAAGGTTAACCAAGGCCTGCATGCATATTCCTAATTTCCCAAAATGCTTGGCAGGCACAGGGATCACCTCAGCACTGGTCTCTGGGCCCCCTCGTCTCTGGCCCTGCGGCCCTGCTGTCCGACAAATAGACGCGACCTGTCACGTAAAACAAATGCCACCTCAACAGAGCTGAGATGGGGTGTAGAGGTCAAGGAATGCCTGGAAAACCATTCTGTCTTAGAGAAGTGAAAACTCAGGTTTCAAGTCATGCTTGAGGGCTTCCTGATCCCAGCACAATTGGAAGACATGTAATGTTTGTTTGGATGTTATTGCTATACAAGCCAATGTGGAAACGTACAGACTGATTATAGTTATACATTGTTAGGCTGATTTGGTGCTTATAGCTAGCACACATGTTACTGTAATAGTCACACATGTTGCTGTAATAGTCACACATGTTACTGTAATAGTCACACATGATACTGTAATAGTCACACATGTTACTGTAATAGTCACACAAGCCTGAACAGAGGACAACATGATTAACCTGATTTGTACATTAAAAAGATGAAAGGAAAAGTAACTGGGGCACTCCGTCGGTTGGCTTGAACTCTTTGTCACAAATGACTGCTGCTGAATGATGTACTGTTCAAACAAGCAGTAGCTGCCTCCTGTCTTTTTAGTCAGGCGGTTTTTTACATCCTAATCCATCTTTATAGTACAGATACTGTACTATAAACATTGTGCTGCTTGTGGGTAGGATGATGCTGATTTCACAGAGAAAAATCATGTTTACATGAAGAAGGCCTCTTTGCATTAAGATTTTAACATATGTCAAATGTGTAGGTTATTTTCAACATTAAAGCATAATCCCACATTAAAGAATAATCCCTTTCTTTGATATAAAAAAATACCTTCCTGGAGCGGAATGTCTTATTGTTCAAACTTTGAATTTCTTACCTTTAACTTACAGAAGTAATATATCCATAGGCTGTTACACAATACAGACATGCTGACATTTCAAATACATAGAATGGAAATAAATGTGTTGTACCACTTCTATTATTGGAAATGCACTGACCTATGGTAAGCCGTCATTATGTGCAGGTGGACCGTTTCAGCAATGGAACAAAACAAGGCTGTTATGAAATGCCTGTGAGCTTTCTAAAGGTCCCACTTTATTCCCTGCTACAATCTACAACATGAGACCTGCTCCAAAAGCATAGTGAAAACACATCTGGTCCAATTGCAGGGGGTTCTCTCACATTTCAATTTTGTTTTGTTTGCGAAGATTTGAATGTTTTTACTTCACCCTAATTCTCCTCTAGCGGTTGCAAATGGACAGTTGTTTGAAGCAATTGGGTTCCAAGCTAGATCTTGAATAGTCTTGCTATGGAGAAGGACTTCAGGTTTGGTATCAACCAGATTAGATTGTACTGTAGCAATCTGAAGAAAACAATAAACACTATACTCATCACTATTGTGATATTGGTTATCTGCAAGGTCATTGCGGAAAGACTTCTCTTTAACTGAAAGACTAGTAGTAGCCACAGGTCACTTTCCAACACTTTATTCTGTGGCTGAGAGTTTGACTGAATGACATTGACTCATTCCCTATGGGATGAAATCCTGTTGCTACGGCAACGGAAATCAATCAAAGATAAGTATTTCTCATGGCTGCCTCTGCTTTTGTTTACAGCTTGACAGCCTACACACCAGAATCATAAAGAGCAGACCTATATCTTCATTAGCGTTGTATTTCCCACACGGTGTGGCCTACAGAACACCTAGTTCTAACAAATAATATAGGTGGATCTTAATTGAGATCTATATGTATACATATTTATAGGCCACCCACTAATTAGTTTAAGGTTGATTATATAACAACTCTTTCGATTTCTGTATGACTTTGAAGAGCTTCACTGTAGAATGTATCGGATTCAAATTAGAGGACATGACTAAAAAACACCGGTTGAAGCCGAAATAAAACTAAAAACAAGTAGCCAAACTAATTTGTATGTAAATGCTCTTCCTTTGACATCCTTTTACACATTGACACAGAGGTAAAAAAGAATGATACTTTCCTGGAAAAATGTATCCCCCTGTGTGGAACTACACCATCCTCCATGCCATTGTTACAGGCACATTAACCTTCTCGTCTTCTCACAATGTGTAATTTAGTCTGAGGATGGTCTGACTGTCTGACAACCAATCTTATTAAGTGTACTATTGCACTTGTTTATTCACCCATGGCAGTCAGTGTGATAGACTAATAGCTACATTTCACGTGAAGGCTTTGGGGGTCTCATACACGCAGCGCAATATTGCTCGCTGTCAAAAAGGTAATATGGCTTGTGCCAACATTCAATGTGTTTCAAGTCGAAGACGGTCAAAAAGTAGATAGAAAATGAATGGACAGCACTTACAAGCCATATCAGGGCTTCACTCACAGTGGCAGCAAATACGTTTTGCTTTTAGAAGAATCAAATGCTATTTACTGATCAACGTCCCAGACAGGTTAGCAAAATACACTCTCCCACCAATCATATAACACATTTTCCCTCTCCAGACGGTAAATAAAACACAAATAATTGCCACAGGCTTTCTTATCATTTGTATAATTATAATTAAGTAAAAAAGCATTATGAATACATACATTTTGCCACCAATAACCCTCAGGCATCGAATATCTTCAACTGTTGAAGTTGAGTTTTTAAAAGCAATTTCCTACTATTTGATTTTCAAATTGTAGCTCATTTTGTGCTGTGAAGAAAAAACACCCTGTTTTCTATTGTTGGTTTAGTTTGATTGGTTCTCTTCATACTCGAGCAGTCTCTCAGAGTCGGCAAACAGAGAGCATGCTTAAGTTGGCTGAGAAATAAAGACCCTAATATAATAATTTTTTCAGTCCCTTCAGGTTTTCTCTAATAAAACAGAAAATGTACACTCAAAATGATATGCCCTGAGTGAGAAGGTAAGAGTCTTCCACACCATGTTTGCGCTCTCTCTCCTTTGGCAGTTTTTGTCATTTTTGTGCTGACTTACTTGTGTGGTTCAAGAAGCCGTTGGCATTCAATGATTACAATATTAGTTGACTTTTGCCATAAACGCTCCTGCAATTCAAGGCCACAGCACCCACTTAGCACTAGATTGTTTCACAAATAGAGTACATTTTGGGTAGTGTAACTTGGTCAAGAAAAAATGAGAAGTTCCCAACATTATTTAATAATGTAATAACCTCAAGGGGCTAAATAAAAAATAATGAATATACTAAGTGCCAATCAAGTGCCATTAAAGTAACAGGGTTGAGGTTTTCATCTTAAATCAGCCATGAAACCCATTGTGACAGGGGGAATTGAATGCAAGCTTCACTTCAAAAATTATAATAGTCTTAAAACATTTGTAGCCGATCTATCTATGGGTAATAGGGTTGGCATGTTATGCTAGACGTGCTCATTTCTCCACCATAATATACCCAAACATTTCCAAAGAGAGTAGAACCAGCTCGCCTGCTTTTACACTAGGATTTGACAATTATATGTTCAATGTTACACAGTATGTCCTTCCATTACAACGCTTGGATTTTCAAATCTTAACAATCAGAGGTCTCAAACCCCGAGAAATTAACATCTTAGCTTTTACACCATCAACATGAAGAACATTATAAGATGGAAGGATATAATGAGGAAGGTTTGAACGACTGAAAGATTGTGTCCTTCTTTACCAAGTGTCTTTGTCATGACATTGGACCTGAAGTTATCAAGGTTATTGAAGGATTTTTATGCTGGAAAAATATTGTAAACTTCAATACACATTTCTTCCTATTTCATTCTCATCTCCACTTTACAGACCAATATCTTTATCTCTAAACGTCTCTCTCTCTCTCGTCTGTCTCTGCCAGGTACACACAATTCTCCTTTTCACTCAGCGTGCTTGTTGCATATGCGTCAAGATTATGACATCATTCATCGGATGCCAAAGAGGCAAATGACAAAGGAAAACCTGACAATCCATGACCACAGCTGATTTAAAGCATGACAGATTATACTCAGAGCAAATGTTGACTGATCTACTCATTGGAATGAGAGATTACATACATCTATAAATATTTTCAACCTAAATCCATGTGCTTAACACTGAGATTACCCAGACAGGTATCTCCAGACTTAATAACAAAGACCCATTGCAACTTGATATCCTGTTTGTATCATGAGCTGCCAGCTGCACATGTTATTGTTTTGCAGTTCAGTTTGTAGAACATGTTTACTTGCATATGGTATTTACTTATGGTGGGCCAAGGGAAATTACATTTCACAGTCAAGGGCTAAATGCATGTGGAAGTATTACATAATGCACCTTCAAGAAAAAGAAGAAAACATTTGATGAATGTTATGAACAATTCCATTCAGCTGGAATTAGTTGAGTAATTTACTGGTATTAAAATGTATTTAATGTGAGCCAATGCATGGAATCATCACCATCGTGGAATCATCACCATCATGGAATCATCACCATCATGGAATCATCACCATCATAGTAAATTCACATCATGTGGTGAATATACTATGAAATAAGCAGCACATTTTTCAATGCAATCAATTTTTCAAACACAAGAGGCTAAATTGTCTTTTACACAAACACGCACGCACACGCGTACACACACGCACACACTGACATTCTGCACAGCTAATGCATTTGTCATTCTGCTTCCATGTTTCTGACTGCTAGCCTTTGATGTGATTTCAGCAGCAACTGTATATCTTGGATTTGGCTTAGTTACTCAAAAGAGAGAGGAAATGAAAGTTACATATCCAAGCAGAGGAAGTGAATCAAAGAATGTAAGAGTCCTTTTCTGTAGCAATAGAGATATCACCATGAGACCTGAAAATATTTGAGGCAGCATTTCTTAGTGATATCTGTCCACAGGTGAGATGCACTCTGCTCTTGGATTGATTCAGGTGGTCAGTTGGTGTGATTAGTTCTGGTTGCCAAGTGGAATCCACATGCTGCCAGAAGATTAGTTAAGCTTGTCCATAGATGCCTTGTCTGATTGGTTATGCCTGTTAGTATGTGATTGGAGCCAATCACCCACCTGCCCTGCATTGGTTCACCTTAGTGTGTCTGTCTGTAAAAAGCCACAAATAGAGAGAACGGATGCATTCAAGCTTAGGACAACTAAATTGGGTTTGAGTTGACTTTCTAAAATGTTCATCAATTCATCAACCAACTACAAGTGAACTGTGTTACTGTGTGTAATGTTACTGTAATGTAATGTTACTGTTTCTGTGTGTAATGTTACTGTAATGTAATGTTACTGTTACTGTGTGTAATGTTACTGTAATGTAATGTTACTGTTACTGTGTGTAATGTTACTGTAATGTAATGTTACTGTGTGTAATGTTACTGTAATGTAATGTTACTGTTACTGTGTGTAATGTTACTGTAATGTAATGTTACTGTTACTGTGTGTAATGTTACTGTAATGTAATGTTACTGTTACTGTGTGTAATGTTACTGTAATGTAATGTTACTGTTACTGTGTGTAATGCCATTTATTTAGTATATCTTATGCATGTATTTCACTCTGTGTTGTTAGTAGTGCACTTCTGCAGAAGGTTTTGATGGATAGAAGGCATAACAGTAGAGAATAGAGATTAGCCCCTGGTGTGGATCATCTGGCTCTGAATTCAGTTACTGGAGCTGAAGCACACTGACCTCATGCAGCATTTCTTACAAGCCCTCCTGTGTAGCCTGGTTGGCTACTGCATGCTATGAGGCTTTACACAGGTATCATTATGACACTGAGGTAATTATGTTTCTTGTGATCTGGATTTGGCTCTTGACTGTTTTTTGCCATTGCCCCTGCAGTGTGATGGGGGGACCAGACGTCTTTTAGTTTGTCCAGACATGCTGTCTACATTCACACACACCGGCAAGAGAGATTATAGCCCCAATTTGCTGGATAGATGCTTCAGGCAGAATCTTTTTTGGGGGGGGATGAACTTCTGCATCTTGCAGTAATTGCCTGACATTTCTCCTTTATTCCCTTTTGTGTTTTGATCGTTATTTCCTTGTGTCTGTTTACGTCCTTCAGTTTACAGACGTTGGAGAATAGATGTGTGCCCCACAGCAAAGAGAGAGCAAAGAGACATAAGGAAACATCATTGCTTGCACTCTGTTAACTCAAATCTATTCTTCACAGCATCCCCAGGGCCATGTGCTGGTCATTTCCATGTAAAAGGACCCATGAGAATCAACATGTGAAGTTCATAGGAGCACGTCAAATTGGGCTTCAATTAAAAGCTAAGAGTATTTGAGAAATTAAGACATATATAGATTTTTCAACCATTTTCCGTAAAACATTTTTTGAATAAGCCAATACTTTGATTTCTTGTCAAACAGATGGAAAAGGGGTCTCAGAAAACATGTACTAGAAAAAGTCTTAAAAGTATTAGAAATACATAATCATGTTGAAGTAAAGACCCCTGCCAACTAATATTAAAAATAAAAATCTGTCATCTGTAAGTTGAAGAAACATTGCCTTGTGCCTTGAAATTCCATAACCAAAAACCCACATATCTTTAAGATATTCTCCAATTTCTCTCCCTCATGATGAAGGAGGATAATGAAGGTTCACAGAAGTAACAAGTAAAGATAGACTTACAAATGTTTTTACTGACACACATTTTTATCATGAGAATCTGTAACAAAATTTCCAAAAAATCTGTAACCGAATTTCTGAAATGAAATTGGCTACAATGGAAAATCATAGTAGTCACAAACCACATCTGCGTCACCTGTTACTGTCCTCCCTTCCACTGGCATACTGTTATGTTCAGCTCATAACTGTCTTCTTTCTTTCTCTTTCTGTCATCTGGTGTTCAAAACAAGTCTGAAACCCCTCCATTTCTCTCTCCAGGTTTGGACAGCACAGTACAGTGCAGTACAGTGCAGTACAGTAGAGAACAGTACAGTAAAGGAGAGTATAGTTTAGTACAGTATAGTCCTGTACTGTACAGTAGAGTAGAATATAGTGGAGTAGAGTTCAGTACAGTTCACAGTAGAGCACACTAGTGTTACATACACTGTAATGTACTGTACTGAATTATACTCTACTGTACTGTGTTGCACTATACTCTACTTGACTATACTCTACTGTTCTGTGCTGTACTGTGCTGTACTTTGATGTCCAAACTTGCGAAACATACTGTAGACGTCTATGATTGATTGGTTTAGATTTGGTCCGGTCCGGACCAACCAAATTTGGTCTTATTTGGTGGTGGAACTAATTACAATAATAGCCAGTGTGTTAATTGAAATGTATTCCAGGTGACTACCTCATGAAGCTGGTTGAGAAAATGCCAGGAGTGTGCAAAGCTGTCATCAAGGCAAATGGTGGCTACTTTGAAAAAACCTCAAATATAAAATATATTTGGATTTGTTTAACACTGTTTTGGTTACTACATGATTCCATATGTGTTATTTCATAGTTTTGATGTCTTCACTACTATTTTACAATGTAGAAAATAGTTTTAAAAAATAAAGAAAAACCCTTGAATGAGTAGGTGTGTCCAGACTTTTGACTGGTTCTGTATAACCACTGACTAGTAAAGGAACTTATGGTTGAATACCCATTGAGAAGTGAGGAGAGGGGTATTCAGGAAAAGAGTGATACAATGTGTGGCCATTTGCCATTTCAAAAAAGTCTAAATCAGCCCAGATAGAAATAACAGCAATGAGGAAAACCAATAAGATCATACAAACTTTACATTCCCAGTTCGTGGCTTTCAAATCATTCTATCCATGTTCCATATAGTACGATCATATAGTACGGACACTTCTGGAAATCTCCATGCACAGCAATAAGGTAGCATGTGTGCAACTTCAGCATACTGCTAATCTACAGTGACTGTGCTGAACATGCCAATCGGGAACACACACACACTCCCACTGAGTACCCAAGAACCTTTGTAAGTTAGCGCATCGATAATACCATGATAGAAATTAAATACATTTTTCTGGGGGGGGAATTAAAAATTAGATGGGGCTGGATTGATGTGGGAGGAGGGGGGGGTGACACAGTGCATGGCCTTGGAGAGAACAAATAAACAAATTGAAAAACAGACAGAGGATACGTTCCACTGGAGAATGCTAACATGGCCTGAGATGTAGCAGCTTGGAATATGCCTGTGATGATAAGAACAAAAGAGAGACTTGCAGTTTGTGAATGTGCAGTATCCATGATTACAGCAGGAAGAAGACATGGATGCAAAGAGGAGGAAAATGGAACTCCAAGGTGGAAACCAGAGGCTACATGGAATCCCCCAACATTTCAGTATAGAACAGTCACAGACACTCAGATAATGTAGATAGGATCCATAGATAGGAACTAGACATACAACCCTCATATTAGATCTAGCGTTGGGCATCTATCCCACCACACTGTTTACAGTCGCCCACAGTTTTAGCAACATACGCCATTACATTGTATTTGGTTTCTTGAGAGCAGCTGGACAGAATACTGATATGAAGCCAACAGTTGAGACAAGGACATGAAGCAGGTGGCTCTAACACAAACATATGCTCCAAACAAACCCATTCGCTGAACAGAATGGCGAAAACACAGCAAGCAGGATCATAAGCATATAACATTATCAGAAATTACAGCCAACAGGTGCACTTGTCGAGCAATATGCTCTCTCATTTTGATATATTAGTAAAATTCATGCCCGGGCTGGTAGCATACATCTGCCTTACGTCTCTGCTTAACATTCTGTCCAGTACATTCTCTGGACTGATGACTGATAGAGAAAAGCAAGTAATCGAACTGCTGAGCTTTTAAAGGTTTTTCACCAATCAATGTGAAGGGTTGTTGAGATGTGGGAGAGCACCTTGTTGAGGAAAAATGTAACTTTCCTTGGCTGATGTTACTGATATGGAGGTACAGTATTTTCTCACCAATCGATTCCAATGAGGAAGAAACATGATGAAAACATCATTGCTAAGCTTCTCTTTAAATAAATGAATTTCCAAAAGAAATCCATAAAGCCATTGAGTTTGTCGTACTTCCCCTCTCTCTGGTCAAAGACACTCTAGACTGAGTGAACAAATCATTAGGAACACCTTCCTAATATTGAGCTGCACACCCTTTTGCCCTCAGAACAGTCTCAATTCGTCGGGCACGGACTCTACAAGGTGTCGAAAGTTGTCTAATGCTTCCCACTGTTGGCTGGATGTCCTTTGGGTGGTGGACCATTCTTGATACACACGGGAAACTGTTAGGCATGAAAGCGCCCGCAGCGTTGCAGTTCTTGACACACTCAAACCAGTGCGTGCGCCTGGCACCTACTACCATACCCTGTTCAAAGGCACTTAAATATGTTGTCTTTCCCATTCAACCCGCTGAATGGCACACATACACAATCCATGTCTCAATTGGCTCTAGGCTTAAAAATCCTTCTTTAACCTTTCCCTTCCCCTTCATCTACACTGATTGAAGTGATTGATGATCATTAACTGGATCTGTCATTTGAAGTTGTGCTATTTCACTGTCAACTAATCTGTTATGCACCCCGACGAACACCTGTTAAGTTAGCTGCATTACACTTGCCAATTACTATTGCAATAACACACTTGTCCGTTTCAAGGTCACAGGAATGCAATTGTGCCGAAAGAACAGAACTGAAAAAGAGAACTTCAATGTCACCTTACTATGTTGGACACCTTATTAGTTGCATATGTATAGCTACATACTGTCAAAATAATATGTGGCCATAATAAGAGAGTTTTAATTAAATAAAGGAGCCGGATATTGAAAATATGCCCTAGGTCTGAACCCTGAAGCACTTCGAAGGTGACCTGGATTCAAGATTAGATTCGACCCTGCGTGTTTTGAATAATGAGACAAACATTTGGGTCATCGTCCCCTAAATGACCCCTTTTATCCTCTTATCGCACAAAAATGCCACACAGACTTGCCAGGTCATGTGACATCGGCAGGGTCATCAGCCTGATTGTTTGTGGTGATAAATCATTCATTTTGTGGAATCCTGCTTTAATTGGAATAGGTCATTGGTTATTAGTAGGGCCAGGCGTGTATTTTACTGACTGCGTGATCTGACCATGAAAACCTCCTGGCTCTAGTTTTGCCTTCACTGGCAATGGAAATCAGTTGCTGTGGGTGGTGATAATATTTCCAGTCCCTAGCCTTATTTGAATACTTGCCTCCCACATAGATGAAACCTCAGATGCACACCCCCTTGTGCTGTCCCTCCTTGACTATGGTGTTTAGTATATATGTTTTACTTTGCTGTTGTCAATTACAATTTTGGTCCTTACTTATTTCCATCATTCCTTCACGATCTCTGATCAGAACTACACCAACACCAGTGCTCCATGATAACAAGGCCTGGAGGATTTGGTTTTCTTGGGCAGCGAAGGATTGCCTATCTGTACACAGCGTCTCGATGATACACTCCCAGCAGGCATTTATTTAAAGCAGGGCTGTCTGTAGCATGTCAGTGTCTATGCAGAGTCTAGCAGAGACAAAACAAACCCAAGGCAAGGATGGAGGAAAGTAGAATTTCGGCACCCTCTAGTTCGGTGAAGCACGCCCATGATTCATGCAGCGTGCCAGAGCAGTTCTTCCACTGGGGAGAAATGATAATGCATATTAATATATTTTAAATGCATGCAAATAAAGGTTGTTTTGCTACCACGCCCACAACTGAAAGACATCCCGGATTCGCAGGTGAAGGACTTCTGTGAAAGGTCGCTGTTATGCCTGAATTTGACCCAAAACCAACAAGGAAGTCTGCTGCAGTGTTGAGAGCGGTTGTGTGGAACCAATCGGTACGTAAAAGCAAAGCTTTTAACCGTGCCAGCTCACTCTTCTTTTCTATTCAGTTCCACTCGCCATAATTTAAGATAGCTGTTGTTTTCAAATTAAAAGACACCCGCAAGAAAGATCATGATAGTGTGAATAAATTGTGGATAGTAGGCTTAAAAATATATATTTTTAGAAGGACTCTGCTACGTGCACTTTCAAACAGATCTCAACTTCGCCACCCCCCACACAAACACACTCCCTCATTCGCAGACATCAACGTTTGCTCCAGCATCTCTCTACACACCAGTAAACTGGAAGATTCAAATCCATCCTCCCAAAAGACAAGGCGACGGGATTCTTGAACGATTTGGAGCCATTTGCCGTGGAAGTATTGTGGATTATCCAGATTGTGGTCCGTTTGTTCAGTAACGGGTGGACTTCAATCAGGCATGGGTCCCTTCAGGTCGGAGTCTAAATGTCACCTAATTGTCTGGCACAGAGCTGATTTGATAACTCTGACTGTGTTGGATGTGGTCCAGCTGGGCTTCTGAGATTTTCATGGAGTTGACTGGTGCCAGGGAGACGATGACATTTTCCTTGGCTTTCTATGCAGACTTTGTGGCGGGATTACCCACATCTTGCTCAGCCTTGATCAAGAGCTTAAAATGGTACATTGGATGCAGTCTGTTGCATTGGTCACCATGTTTTAAACACCTGGCATGGTCCTCCATCTATCTTTATAAGTAAAGCCATTCCCTTGTCAGTGTTAGGGAATGAACACCTGTGGTGTTACAGTAACTCGTTTTGGGGTGCTGTTTTAAAACTGTAGGGCATAAAGCCTTAATTGCATATTTATTTCCCAGGGTGCCTTTTGGGAGAAATTTTAGAGGTACCACTATCAACCACGAATGTGTCTGCTAGTGACAGAGACATGATTGTTGCATTCAATGGCCTTCGGTCCTGTAACCTTATTTATGACAATACTTAACTTTTTTTTTGACAATAGCATATTTCGACAGCCTAGTTTTACCCTAACACAGTGGTCTGAAACTCCTGGTCCACAGGCCACATCAGCATGTCACATTATACTGGCTTGCAAAATGGTATATAATTCCTATTGGAATCCTTCCGGTATATCCAACAGTTTAATCACCAGCAATCTGCAGTTAGACTGACTGCCAAGATAGGCAAGAATGATCGATGAGACTACCTAAACGCTCTAAACTGGAACAACCATCTCAATAACAGGTGAAACAAGTCCAACCACTTTCAGATTGAATTAGTTTTGTATAAACTCAATTAATCAATGAATGTGAATACAGAAATATTAAAACAAACCATTCTAATGAAGCTCCTCGTTTGTCTTTTTCACTCAGAGAGTTAACGGAAATGATCTCAACGGAGTGGAGTAACAACAACACCATGTGGTGTTGATTCCACTGTGATTCAAATAACACTTAATTTATTCACTGCAGGTGGCATCAATTTTAATCCCACTGAATCAAAACTCAAATAGAATGCTCACAACACTTAGATTTGAACACCCGCAAATTTGCTGTGTGCTTGTAGTACACCCAAATTAATCTCTCTCATGCCTATAATAATACATACTCATACCCAGACATAGAATTTGGTATTCTAATCTGTTTGGATTAATCTGATTCATCCAGTCACATGCACACAAACAATAGGAGGAATCCTCCATTTCCACTGACTATGAATCCTAGTGTTTAATTTTGTTTCTGTGTGGGTCGCTCCATTTTAAACAAACGCTCTTGGTGATGGAAAGGAACATAATTGTACTATTATCTGTCCGAGTGAGTTTGCTATCAGCCTTGAGCTTCCTGCTTTCTCCTTGCTCCGTTTAATGGGGCCACACAGCGATTCCATTCTTGCCAAGACAGAGCCTTTGACAAACTGACAGCAGCGAAGCACTTTCTCCAAACACAGTCTGTTTTCATTAAACGGCTAATCTAGAATCAATCAAGCAAAACATAGAATTTCTGCCTGCAATGGGGGGGGTCCCACGCCACATGCAAGCATTCCCACCCCACATGCATTCCCATGTTAGCACATGGCCAGTAATGAGCACTTGCAAACTCAAACAAAGACAAGATGATTTCACCTAGAATTCCAAATCATGGCAGATATTATGTGTGTGATTGTGAATTAAGCCCTGGGTTAAATGTTACCTATATAATTGGAAAATGTTTTAACCGTTGACTGCTATAATTCATTTTCTGGGTACTTTCTACAGCTGTTTTACCTGGAACACAGATTTAATTGGATGATGGAAACAGAGATTACAAGCAACAAGACCATTTAGAGGATTTCCCGTCATTGCATCAAGGCAGAGACGTGGTTTGCTTGCTTTATGATGGCTTTCATATTATTATATTATTCTTATGACAGTAGTAGCAGGACCCTTTAACGCTATCAATTGTTCATTGCTAACCTGTTTTCTTCAAAATACAGTGAGCATTTCAACAACAAGAACTAAGCCTGACACATTTCTCTGGTTCAGTTAGTTCTCTCATAGGTGTTCCTTTGGCTTCAGCCCAGAGCAACATCAGTGTTTCTTTTGAACATAATAACTGACAGATATTGACTAGCTTTCAGGGGCTGCATCTCCTAATGCTGGCATCTTACTCTGACACGTCACCTGAAGCTGAGGCCGCACCGTTTCAACTGATGCAAAGTGACTTCTGAGATATGTCTAGAGGACAGGTTAAGACCTGTGACGCAGACATGTTTTTTTCTAGGGTTGGGGGTCATTAAAAACTCCTCACTCTCAAGGAAAGGCCCTGCTTGGTAATGATCAATACTGCAGGGTGAATAGTTGATTGGAATCCAGGGTGAAGTGTTGTTTTAGCATGTATTTATTCATAACCATTTTAAATATTCACTTAGCACACGAAACGTTATGAACATTGTGGTCTTTCCATGACATCGACTGACCAGGGGAATCCAGGTGAAAGCTATGATCCCTTATTGATGCCACTTTTGAAATCCACTTCAATCAGTTTAGATGGAGGGGAGGAAACAGGTTAAAGGATGACTTTTAAGCCTTGAGACAATTGAGAAATGGGTTGTGTATGTTTGCCATTCAGAGGGTGAATGGGCGAGACAAAAGATTGAAGTGCCTTTGAACAGGTTATGGTAGTAGGTGCCAGGCGCACCGGTTCGTGTCAATAACTGCAACGCTGCTATGATTTTCACATTCAACTGTTTCCCATGTGTATCAAAAATGGTCCACCACCCAAAGGACATCGAGTCAACATGGGCCAGCATCCCTGTGGAATGTTTTCGGCACCCTGTAGAGTCCTTGCCCTTATGAATTGAGACTGCTCTGAGGGCAAAAGGGGTAGCAACTCAACATTAGAATGGTGTTCTTAATGTTTTGTACATCTAGTGTTTGTGATGTATATTATGACTTTGTGCAGAGGTGACCCTCAGAAATGTTGGATTCTCTAATCCAGCTCAAGGCAGGATGAGTTGGCTCAGAAGTATGAGCATTTCTTAATTTGTACTCGGTTCCATTGACTCCATATATTTTGTTCATTTCATGCTTCATTTAAAAAAAATGATAATTAAATGGGTCTTCTGTATGATGTTTAATCAGATGTGCGTATTACAGTCTAGTGACTGATACCACATTTGTCATAATGAATGGCAATTTAAGCACAAATCATCATTCATTCCGATTCTGAATGCATTTTGTTTTATGTTATTTATTTATTTACTTTCTCCACTTGTGATTACGTTACTTTACACATTTCTGGACTGTTACACAAAGTGTTTGTTGCACAACTGTCCCTGGGCACTTATGCACTTAGCACGGCCCACTTCCAAAGATCCCAATGGCCCTCTCTACAGTCCCCACGAATAAATATCCACAACCCCAAACTCCCTCAGTTCATTTATAGCCTGCTCTTAATGCAGCCATTATATGAAAGAAGACAGAGAAAATACAGAAAACGATAGCACATGATAATATAAAATATGGTGGAAAAACAAGGTAAGTGCAGCACCAGAAGAAATTATAATCGTATACACCATGATTCCCTTCATGTCTACCTCTCCGTCCTTCTTTATGATGGTAAGTATTTGGCATACACAGGCATTAGAGGGAAACAAGAGCAGTCCAGTCTCCACCTCAGCCCAGGACTCAGACAGTCAATCCCTCCCCGGCAAACAGTTCCCAGCCTTACTCCCAAGCCTCCCACTCCCAGCCTCCAGCCCTAGACCTGAGCCCCAGCAACGTTCACAACCAATGATTTATAGAGCAGCAAGGGGGAGGGGAGGAAGAAAAAAAAACATTAAAGAGGGATGTGGCATGAAGCAGCGATGAGGATAGCAGGCAGAATCATATTATGGGGAGAGAATCTCTTCTGTGGCACTGGGAGGACTCGGGATCTGAGACTTGCATATTAACGAAGGGGATGCTGCGTTTACGAGAAGCCGCTGCATCCTATGCACAAACTGTTGCACTTACAGGGAAGAGGGAAGGGGAACAGCAACAGCAGGAGGAAGAGATTGGATATCTTGAGAGAGAAGGAGGAGGGCAGAGAGAAAAGGGAGGAGGGATGAGAGCGATAAGGATGAGGAGAGAAGGAGATTGGGAACACATGGAGATTTACTGCATATTTCTAAGATAGCCCTGCCGTTATCTCTAAATGCTGCAGTGCACAGTACAGTAACTGCAGTCATGATGACAGAAGTCAACACAACATGCTAGGGACCAATGACAAAACATTCAAATGAAAAAGAAGAGACAGCAATTATAACATTCTATGATCTCTACTTTCTTCCTTAGACATACAATAAGAAAATCATTTTAATTTCTTCAATCGAGACGCCTCTCTTCTGTGTCATTACACGGCAGAGGGAAATTGAGATGTACTTTTCCTACTCCACAAGGACCTGCTGACAATCAATCATGCTATTGATATTCACGAGATGGCGGCATCTCCCTGCTGCCAACACAAATAAGAGCAGTGTGAGAAAAAAAAATAAGAGACACACCAAGGGGTTGAGAAACCATCAGAGCTAACAAGAGGGAGTGGATTAAGCTGGGACACAACGGAATAATTGTGCTCGTCACCACAGATCCGGAGAGCAGAGTAGAGAGTAGGAGAGGAAGTGTTGCTTATTAGCCCACGTGTAAAGTGGATTACCTCCTCAGTGGCTGCACAGGCCTGCAGTCAGAAGGAAGAATATTTAAATGAGCCTCTTTAAAATAGGGAGGGTGCTCGGGAGCTCTCTTTTCGGGGGAAAGGCTTGGATGTCATGTTATTTCATAAGATTATGAGTGTGTGCCTTTACAGAGAATTTACAATCTGGTCAATCGTTTCTCCATTTCCTCCCTATCTCAATCAAAGGTGGAGATTTTATATTCATCACTTTTGTATTGAATTCAATGAAAGAAATATTTTCTACCAGTAGTTTGTAGTCGGCTCAACATCCTGCTGTAGGAAGAATATAAATCGACGGTACAACAGCCGGGCTTTAGGTGGTCACTGAGCACAAACTGGTTAAATCAACGTTGTTTCAACGTAATTTGTCAACGTATTGTGACGTGGAATCTACGTGGAAAATACATTGGATTTGGAAAAACTCATCAAAGTAAACTGTTGTTCTGTGACATTTCAACCACAGGATTATTTGGTCAACCTTGTATAAAATATGTTGAATTTGTACCTTTGAAACAACAGGTCTTCTTTGAAACAATCAGGTCTTCAACATAATATCCACTATAAAAAAACACTATAGGCTGGGCAGCACCTCCTACTGGAAAGTTGATATATCTACAGCTATTCTCATGGTCTCACGTCAAAATGTAAAAGTGTGTTTTTTACATTGGATAAAAGTAGAGACTCAGAGCTAGAAAATAGTATATCATACACTACAGTTGAGCAACAATGGGAAAGTAATTCTGCTTTGAAAGTCAATAAACTTGTAACCTCACTTTTGAGAAAATGGCCTTTGAATGTTTTGGTACACCTACTTGAGAGCTCTTCTTTGTCTACACCCATTCAGCATCGTTCACAGACCTCTTAAGCTTTAGCCCCACCCATCTCTTTAACGGTTGATCCAAGCGTTCTGTCCTAACAACAGCAGTCAAGCAACCAAGCTCACTGGCTAACGTTGGCTAGCTTGCTAGCTACTTCCAGACACAAATGAGAGAACAGCTCACTCTGAACATTTTACACTCCCTAGCAGAGCTTCTTAGGCTGTTTTAATGCTATCCAAAGTGTTGGTGACTGCAACTGTGCTGCTGGCAACAATTTACGCTTTTTTGACAACGTTTACTAACACTGGCCACATTCAATGGGTGTTAATAATTTGTAAATTCGTCAGTTATTCTGCACTCTGGCACACTCAGACAAGAGTGCTCTGAAATCGGAGTAGATTGCCAGAGCGAATTTATCAGCTAAGTCTATCAACAGTTGTCACAGTGACATCATTAACATTCTATTGAAACAGATACTTGAATAGTGGATCTTTTGTTAAGACATGTAGCTAGCTAGCTATACAATAGACCACATTCTACCCTACATGAATAGTTACTACCCTGCATGAATCTGCAGGTGGCTAACCAACCAGGTTCAATGTTAGCTAGTTAACATTAGGCTATAACTAGCAAAGCAAATGGCTCTGAGAAATGAATAATATTACTGCACAGATCATACATGTAACGTTAGCTACCGAGCCAGCCAGGTAACGTTAGCCTGCTAGCTAACAGTACACTTTAACTTGAAATGAAACAACTTTCTAACAAAATTAGAAAAGCGTAATATCTGAAACTTTAGCTAGCTAGACTATCTTACATGGATGGAAGATTCTTCCTCGCTCACGGATGCCTTGGTTGCCCTTAGTTTGAAAATGTAATCTCCTTAGCTATCATACTGTAATTCCACTGATTTCAGAACTTGGTCCTGCTGAAAGTGGAGAGCAACACTTATGCAGTTCTATTACGCAATATATATTTGTTTAAAAGCCACATTAGACAGGATTACCTACACAAACTGACCAGCTCAAACAGACAGAATTGTGTTACTTGGCAGACCAATTCAAACTCAGCACTAGAACTAGAAGCACAAGCATTTCGCTACACTCGCATTAACATCTGCTAACCATGTGTATGTGACAAATAAAATTTGATTTGATTTGATTTGATGCCCAGCCCACTCATTATCTCAGCCAATCATGGCTAGCGGAAAGGTTGCTGGCTTTTTCTGTGGCTAAACCAAATAGGCTCGTAATTTAACAATTTCACTCGTGTTTACAGATGGCATACAAGTTTGTTATTAAGGCACATGAAAGTTCACATGTTTCAGAAGGCATTTCTTTAAAAAAAAACGCATTTAGATTTTTAAAAAGTTTCCGTTCAAATGGCTCTCCTGTGAAGTAGTGACATGCGACATATGCCTAGTTTCCTGAAACGAGTTACATATCATCAATGATACTATTTAGGCCTATAGGCCTATAACATTTGGGAAGTCATCAACAGCTGTTGTTTAAATTCAAACCAGGATACATTAAAAAAATTGACAATACATACAGGCCTAGGGTTTCAAGCTTTGGTTGGTTTCAAATGGAATTTACAAGTTAATAATAAATATGATGGATGCACATCTCCATCTCAACCAAAAATCTAAATCAAGTTAAGCTGTATATAAAGTGCATTTAAAGTTTAATTAGATTTAGTCCCATACTTTAACTTAGATGTTTGGTTGAAATGGAGTAGTGAATTCAATATATAAATTATAAATTTGTAGACAAACTTGAATTAAAGCTAGACTCAGTGGCACAGAGGGAACTATCCAAGCAGAAGATACATCTCCTTGAAATGTTGATAGTTGGTTGTGTAATATTCTATATCAATTCTGAAATACAGTAAATAGCCTATTAACTTGTCAACAAGTTAAGAAATTGTATGTTGGATTCACTTCTCCATCTCAACCAAAAATACGAATTAAAGAATAGGATTAAGCCAATGGCTCAGGTGAAACTATCCAAGCAGTAGATAGGCCTACATCTCCTTTAAATGTTGATATTTGGTTGCGTTGTCAACCAAATACAACCAAACTCAATATTACCTTAGTCTTAACTGTAGGCTGTATTACAATCTTACAAACTAATGTAACAGTATTTATTCAACCTTAAAATGACTAACACATCATGACCACATTCTGAGGTTGCTGTAACAATATATTCTTATGTAATCATATAAAGCGTGCATGTTCAAGATAGCATGCAAAGGTTGCAGGTTTGTGGAAATCTTCACAAATGCTTTATTAATCTGCAATGGCATTGATCACTTGCACTTAACTGTACTTTAATGTAATCTCAACTGCAATCCAGGTCGTTTTGTTGTCGAATTATATGAAGCACAGTGATAACACATTAAGCTGTTGTATGAATAAACAAAATATCTGACATTGTATTCCTATTTGAACTTTGCTGTGCATTAAATGGTTAAAAGTGCAGTGATAACACATTTAGTTGACAACTAAACCAAAAATCATCTCGTTGATTTTCCATTCGAATTTGGTTGTGCTTTTAGATGGTTGAAAGCATTGTGATGACACTGTGAATTCAACAATCTTTTGGCTGTCTGTTCGAGTGGGTGAAAAGAGGTTGTAATCTCATTGATCAACATCTCAACCAAATATTACCCAATTCTCCACATTGAAATGGGTGGTGTGCCAGTGGGGCTTTACTTCACATCCCAGAGAAGCAGCAGGGATTGAATGGGGGGAGACATAAACGGGATGAGCACAAGCGGAATACCAAACATGTACATATACACAAGCACTCTGAATTTCATCACTATGGTACTGTCAGGAGTCACAGTGCCCCCTGCTGGCCTCTCTGAGAAGACCCCCCCACCCTTGACAGCTCTCCCCTTACTTCTGTCTAGCTGACCACTCATGCCACTCTCCCACTGATTAATTGTTTAACAGTTGGCTCCATATTTATAATTGAGCATAAGTGATCATAAGGGTCTCCGGTCTTCCAGTCGTGCAGCAGTGGTTGTGAGGGATCCGATTGAGACGTTTGTCAAAACAGAATAAAAAGGCTTTTTAAAGAAGTGTGCATTTAATCATCCTTTTTCTCTTTTATCACCCATCACCACACCCAGGTGGCCAGAGAGTGGTCAGTGACTTCTGCCAATGTGAATGACTGGCAATATCGGCTGAGTCAATAGTGCTTTTGATTACTGGATGTTATCAATGCAGTGGCAGGATGGAGTGGGCCAACAATCCAATCCCTCAGACGGACCCGGAGGATGAAGAGTGTCTGCCCTGGACAACAGCCTTTGCAATCACAATCTCATATCACACACACATGCAGGCTCGCACACACACGCACACACACAAGTCCACACACAGACAGACAGACACACATGCTTCAGTTCTTATTATTACAAGTCAGCATCTAGCTCATGACAAAGTCAACTGATCCCACTGTGTATCATGCTGAGGTATTGTTAAATCCCTTTGAATGATTGAAGGGCGGTTGAGAGTCTTATCAGCAAACTCCGTTATCAAAATGGTATGTTTATTTAAAGCTGGCTATATTCAGTGTTGATTATTAATATTTGAAAAGCTACATTACCTCTTGGCGCAGCTTGATGAGATTAAATATAAACATAGCCAATTAGACAAATTGCTCAGTCTTACCTCACTCATTTCCTGAAATATTCAGAGGAAGGGAATTTGTTCTTAGAGGCATGGCCATAGTCAAGCTTATAGATTTGGCATAGGACATTTGGGAAAGTGGCACAAAACCATCTAACCGACAGTTACTGCATGTGTGCTTCGACCAACTACCTTTTTAGCCACAATTGCAATTCAAAAGCTCACTCAAAGGAAGTACAAATTAGATTCCATTTAGACAACTACCACTTATCGTATGTTTGGCAACTACTGTATCAGGTCTCCTATGGTCTTTAGCTATAGGCAGATTGGCAGACACTAATAGTGAGATTGACAAACTAGGCACTTTTTTAAAGGGAAATCTCCAAGTGTTTAGCGTGTAAATTGAATTTAAATACAATTTTTCTAACAAGATTCTGCACAAACTGGATAAGACCAATCACTTTACCACATAGCCATTAGCCATCTGAAACCTGATCAAAACTATAAAGAAAATGATGTCATGACGCTTACTGTTTACCTCAGGTGAAACACCACACTCTTGTCCCCATACTATACCATGCATTTAAGAACCATACAGCAACTTATTGAGCTAAAACAGTAATCTCTCACCTTGGTCACAACACCATAACCATCACCGAAGTGTATCTTTGGCTGGTATTTTACCCCAGCTGAAGCTGTATCTCATAAATCCTGAAGTGGAGGAGAGAGTAATGTGGTTAGATGAATCAATAAGCTTACATCTTCATTCAAGGCTCACTAAACCATCCTAGCCCTGTTGACCAGAGAGGCTAGGGGGGAGATTGAAAAGGCCAGACGAGAGGAGAGCTCACTCACATCTTCCTCCTGAATCTCATTGCTTCTCGAGCTCTATAGATTTGCCATTGACCCAATTTCCCAGGGTTGGCTCAGTAATGTGTCTGCTACGCGATACTGTCACTGTGCCACCATATCGGCAGGTGAGTGAGGATTATGCTGGACCTTCTTACTGCGCTATGGAAATGAATTCCCTCTGATCCCTAAGACGAAAAAATATACAGTGGGGTACGACATTTTTAGACACCTTTGATAATAATGACTGTATATACTAAATCATTCAAATACTGAGCTATATTGTATGCAAACATTTTAGACACCTTTGGATAATAATGACTGTATTAAATAAATCATTCAAAATACTGAGCTACAGTTGAAGTCGGAAGTTTACATACACTTAGGTTGGAGTTGTTAAAAATCGTTTTTCAACCACTCCACAAATTTTTTGCTAACAAACTATAGTTTTGGCAAGTAGTTCAGGACATCTACGTTGTGCATGACACAAGTAATTTTTCCAACAATTGTTTACGGACAGATTATTTTACTTAGAATTCACTGTATCACAATTCCAGTGGGTCAGAAGTTTACATACAGTCAGTTGACTGTGCCTTTAAACAGCTTGGAAAATTCCAGAAAATGATGTCATAGCTTTAGAAGTTTATAGGCTAATTAACAACATTTGAGTCAACTGGAGGTGTACATGTGGATGTATTTGTAGACCTCCACAAGTCTGGTTCATCCTTGGGAGCAATTTCCAAACCCCTTAAGGTACCTGTACAAACAATACGCAAGTATAAACACCATGGGACCACAGCCATCATACCACTCAGGATGGAGACGCGTTCTGTCTCCTAGAGATGAACATACTTTGGTGCGAAAAGTGAAAATCAATCCCAGAACAACAGCAAAGGACCTTGTGAAGATACTGAAGGAATCAGATACAAAAGTATCTATGTCCACAGTAAAACGAGTCCTATATAGACAACCTGAAAGGCCGCTCAGCAAGGAAGAAGCCACAATTCCAAAAACGCCATAAAAAAGCCAGGCTACGGTTTGCAACTGCACATGGGGACAAATATTGTTCTTTTTGGAGAAATGTCCTCTGGTCTGATGAAACAAAAATAGAACTGTTTGGCCATAATGACCATCGTTATGTTTGGAGGGAAAAGGGGGATGCTTGCAAGCCGAAGAACACCATCCCAACCGTGAAGGACGGGGGTGGCAGCATCATGTTGTTGGGGTTTCCTGCAGGAGGAACTGGTGCACTTCACAAAATAGATGACATCATGAGGAAAGAAAATTATGTTGATATATTGAAGAAAAATTTCAAGACATCAGTCAGGAAGTTAAAGCTTGGTCACAAATGGGTCTTCCAAATTGACAATGACCCCAAGCATACTTCCAAAGTTATGGCAAAATGGCTAAGGACAACAAAGTCAAGGTATTGGAGTGGCCATCACAAAGCCCTGACCTGAATCCTATAGAAAATCTGTGGGCAGAACTGAAAAAGTGTGTGCAAGCAAGGATGCCTACAAACCTGACTCAGTTACACCAGCTCTGTCAGGAGGAATGGGCCAAAATTCACCCAACTTATTGTGGGAAGTTTGTGGAAGGCTACCCGAAACGTTTGACCCAAGTTAAAACATTTAAAGGCAATGCTACCAAACACTAATTGATTATATGTAAACCTCTGACCCACTGGGAATGTGATGAAAGAAATAAAAGTTGAAATAAATCATTCCATCTGCTATTATTCTGACATTTCACATTCTTAAAATAAAGTGGTGATCCTAACTGACCTAAGACAGGGAATTATTACTCGTTTTAAATGTCAGGAATTGTGGAAAACTGAGTTTAAATGTATTTGGCTAAGGTGTCTGACTTCAACTGTATATTGTATGCAAAAAAAATCTGTAGAGATATTATTGTATACTAATACAATTACTCAGAGAAATACATTTTGTTTAACAAGTAAAAACTATTTCTCAAAACGTTTTTGCAGTTTGTTTTTGTTGTGCTTCATATTATTTTGTGCCCAATAGAAATGAATGGTATATAATGTATTGTGTCATTTTGGAGTCACTTTTATTGTAAATAAGAATAGAATATGTTTCTAAACACTTCTACATAAATGTGGATGCTACCAGGATTATGGATAATCCTGAATTACTTGTAATTGACCCCATAAATTTCATTTTTTGGAGCACACAATATGGCTCTTTATTGATATCATGTATTTTATACAGTCATTATTGCTCATCTTTATCAAAGGTGTAAATAATTACTGACCCCACTGTATGTCTTGACATAACACCAGTTGGAGTTATAGTAATTATTTTTCTCCATATTTATGGATTAGCCACTAAACATTCTATTTCAGTTGAGAAATTGTAAGAACTAAAGCTGTTGCAACCGTCCACAGGACATTTCAGCTATTTGTGCATTTAAACATTTTTTTTTTTTTAAATAACCTCATATCACAATTCTAACTTGATGTTATCTCAAGTCCAAAAATGTATTGCTCCACATCATCATACAGGAAGAGATATCTGACAGCTCAGATCAAATAAGGTAAAACATTTATTGATATGTGGTACATTTCTTGGTTTACTGCTGTAAGTACATTGCTATATCAATAGTTGTTACAATTGACTTTGTTGCTTGTTTTATACCTCACCCTACAGCTCCCAATTCAACACAGTGAGAAAACATTCCAACCCTGTTCCTTAATAGGGATGAGTCAACAGGAGTTGAAAACCTTTCCCTACGGTGAACATGCCAATGGGAAAATGTGAGACTGTTCGCCCCAGGATGAAAAAGAGTATGAAAATGCCCTAAGTGTTTTTTACGATGCAGAGTGCACACCACAAATGCATTTCATGTGAATGTTCTCTTGTAGATTTGAATGTTTTTTTACTCCCAAGTGCTCTGTGAAGCCTACAGCTTAAAAGTGTTGTTGTAACTGAACATTCATGTATGATGTCTGTCTGGGTTTTGTGGTTCTTTCAAAATCCCGAAGTAACTCATTACCATTTCTACACTGGTTCGGATAATCCCAAGTGAGTGTTTGCATGGGTGTGAATGGAAAAGCTGGCCAGGCACATTTGAAGGCGACAGGTAGTGAGTGCCAGTGAGGTTGGAGCAGATCCAGCCTAAACCTCATGCAGCACTGAAAACTCCTGGCTCTAATACATCTTGCTGAACTTTTGCACCTTTAGATTAATCCAAACATGCCCAGAGTCCAAGTCACTTCTATTTAGCTAATCCTCCTCTTTATTTTGGCTGAGAGAGGTTATAACATGATTCCTAAGCCTCTTACAGGATGATATCCAGGTGGGTGAATTGAGGTTTTAGCCATATGGTTCGGGTGCTCTGAAAATATCAAAAAGTGAAGTGTCAAGTTTGTGGAGCCGAGAGAGAGAGAGAGAGAGAGAGACCTCTGGCCACTTTCATGACGTAACAGATTGAACTGGCCTGTGTAGGGTTAAACATGGACACATGGAGACAGGCCATCCTGTACTTGGTGGAACATTTTGAGTCATTTTTGTTATTTCTAAGAGTTTAAATTTCGCCTGTCACTGGGAGAGAGAATGAGGGAGCGGGGACATCCACAAGTCAGGGAACCTAGTTGGATACAGCATCTGGACAACCTTCACATCCCCCCCCCACACCCCAATCTCTTTTTCCCTCTCTCTGTGTTCTTTTTCTCTTTTCCTCTCTCCATGTTTTTTCATCAGACACACTTTCCACTGAGGACTTCTGTCACTTCCCAGTCCAGGTGGGTCTGACTATTCACATTCCAGATGGCGGGGGAGTAGAAAGAAATAAGAGGAGACTGATTCTCTCTCCTCTGGGATGGCAGCATGAACGAGCAGTCAAAGATACTCCGTCACTAAAGCGATGCGACAGTATGGGCGTGCGTGCACTTTGGTTTGGGGACGGTCTGTCCTGCTCAAAATTGCAATTTACATTAACAGACACAATCGCAGAAGATTACAAGAGCTGCAAGGCTGCAGTCTCTGCCTAATTCATGATGTTTTCATCATATGAAATCCTTTGCCAGAGCTGTGAATGGTGGTTAATTATTGTCAGACTCTTGTGGTGGATATCTCTGTATCCATTCACAGGCAATCAAGAAAGAAAACAGAGGACATGCCAGGAACAATAGCAGCTATAAAATTGCCTCAAAGCTTATTTAATATGGGAGGCACGTGACCTTGCAGACATTTATTGTGTCAAGCAAAGAAAAGACTACAAAGTATTTTTTAAATTCTTAATATTAGCATATTTATCCTTAACTTTATACTTTTTGGCTTAAGTCGCAGACTTGTAAGCTACTCCCTTTTAGATTATTTTGAAAAAGTCACAGCAGGACTTTGATAGTGCTCATTGACCCTGAAACTAAAAAAGAACTGTTTATGATATCACAATGAACATTGGTTTACACAATGGATGAAAGCTCAGTGGTCCGTGATTACTTTGGCCCATATTGTAAGCAATATGGTCATATTGTGCATTTTAGCGGAACCATTAATCAAAATGTTAAAGTTGGTCAAACGTTTACATTTCAAACATTTCTAAAGCTGAGGAATAAGCCGTGGTGGTTGTGTTTTAGTGTTGTGATTGCTAAATATATTTTCACTTAGAAAAGGTGGCAGTGCTCTTTCACCGTTTTTTTTGAGGCAAAACAATGAAGACGTGTACTTCAACGCGCCATTTCAATATCCCTGATTGTTCCCTAGGTTGTGTCACAACATAGTGACCTGATGATGATGGCCTTCCTTTACTGGGGAAATGTGAAGTGGGCATTGGATAAACATTTGTCAACAAACAACAGACGCTTTTGATATTGAGTGGTGCTTGTTAATCTGTTCAAATCAGGGGGAAGCTTAATAACAGCTATGGAGAAGAGAGACGTTGCATCCTCATTTGAAGTTAAAGGGGCAGCAGTAAAGTAGTAATAAGGACTTTCGCACATTTCTTTTTTAACAATTTGCTTTTACGCAATAAAATTGACAACGACAGTTGTCTTTGAGGAACTATTTGACCCCTTACACATATTTTTGCCTAGTACCCCTTTTTCTCCTCTGTTCTGGGTAAAAGATAAATAAAACATCTGGAGAAAAGTTTTTGCGCTTACAGTTAAACTCCCTATCTCGCTCTCAGCCCTGTGTATTTCAAATCCATCTTAAGGATGACAACCTCCCAGGCCCAACAAGGCCTCCCTCGCTCAGCTTTACTTAACGGATGTTTTACATGATAACCCAAACCCTTCACATTGTATGGGCTCTGTGAACATTTGAGCTGGGGCTCAATCCCCCACACAATAAGGCCTAAGTGATACTCCCTATTCCCCAGGATTCAGCTTCATGCGGATGAATGTTTGTGGGATTTTTTTCACAAGGCCAGCTACAGGTTATTCTGTTGGATTTGAACTCAATAGGGGACCTCTCATTCTCATTTCTCTCCTTCCCTCTTCTTCCCAATGGTTACCATTGCTTCTATAGCATATATTGCTTCTGTACACACTAAAAACTAAAAGTTTTATACAGAAGCAGAGCTAGGGGGGCATGGGGTGACCGCCGCAGGGTCCACACACCTAGAGCCCACCCCAGGGCCCCGTAAGGAGACACCTGTTAGTGAAGATTTTAAATGAAAAACATTTGTCAATGATGATGTAAATAAAAACTGTATCTATTCATTTATTTATTCAGTAGTATATTTTTGGGGGGTATCTTATAGCCTACTTCATACAGTACCAAAATTAACATGAAAATGATTCGAAAATTAAATGAAAACAAATAGTTTTTAAGCCAAGACCTTTCATTGTTCAACGTACATTATTTCAATAAAGAATGCTTGTCATGTGTTATTGACTGTACGAGCTCAACGTCGTCACGTCAGGTCATGTCTAGCTAGCTAAGTTACATTCAGGAGAAAAATTGATAGAAAGTACAAGTCAGGTGTGCTAAAACGCGAGGAGCGAGAGAATAAGAAAAGTTGAATTGCATCCTGTGTTTCACATAGAACCTACTTCTCCTCCTCGTCTTCCTTGCAACAAGACAACCGTGGATGGATAAACCAACGACTGCTGCTGGTGCTAGCGCTAGCCTGACAGGGGCTAATGAGGCCGGTGCAGACTGAAGCATGTCCTCCAAGCCCGTGGCCATGGTAACAAAAACACAAGAGGAGGAGGAGGACCACCAGCAACTGGGAGGAAGCACTTCAAGGACCTGCACTGGTAGTGAGGAGGTGGAGGAGGATAACATTGAGTGCCTTCTGAAATTTGAAGAGTTACCAGATGGTGGTGTCCTGTTACAATCCGCTTATAAACACACTCACCCTTGATCTTGGTATCAATGTGAATCTTAGGAGAGGGCAAGCTTATGATGAGGTAAGAACTGGACACTTAACGGGACTGCATGGCTAGAGTAAAAAATAACTGTTCGAACAAGGCTTTCTAAACTCAGGAAAAAAAAGTCCTCTCACTGTCAACTGCGTTTATTTTCAGCAAACTTAACATGTGTAAATATTTGTATGGACATAACAAGAATCAACAACTGAGACATAAACTGAACAAGTTCCACAGACATGTGACTAACAGAAATAGAATAATGTGTCCCTGGCGTTGTGGACACGGGTGGTGGATGGGCGTAATCCCATGACTCTGGATCAGCAGGTTGCGCATTCGATCCCCGTTCTCACGCTGAAGAGCCTGTCATACACAAGCGGGGTCTACAGGAAACAGGCCACAGAAGCAGTTATACCACAAATAGAACAACATTTATCCATCACCAGATGTATAAATGTGAAGTATCCCCTTGGCGTTTCCACTCACTACCAAATATGGTGGTGAGATGAAGCCCAGTGGCCGGTAGTGGGAAATGATGGAGCAAGATGGATTCTGGCAAAAATTCTGCAAATATTCTTATTGGTTAAATATTTGATCTCAATACAGTTTTCTGTTCCCAAAACTAGAATCTGAGTGGACTACGTTTTTTTAGACTTTGCCCTTTGCCGAGGTTTCTCAAAACTACATTGTTTAGAAGGAGAGCAAGGGCGAATTGAGTTATTGCACAATCACACTTCACAGAATAGGCATTCCCTAACAAAAGAAAACATGCTAGAGCGTGCTAATAGGATATCGCTAGCTTGTGCTTGACTTCGCCCCCTCCTTGCTCGTTCTGCCCACTATGACTCATTTGTTCCCATTGGAAATGACAGGCTGTGGTCTATCTTGGGTTAGTTTATTGACATCTTTGGCCATACAGAGCCTGCCTGGGCTCCTTGAAGCCCTGCGCCAAATAAAGCACCATAACCATACTACACCAAAGATGGCCTCTGAAGCTGATGGCCTGCTCTCAAAAAGGAGCACATTTGAGTTTACATCCTTTCTATCTATCTGCAAAAGGATTCAATAGATGTAAACATTGCAGTGGATCCAACTGACTGCTGCATGGCTGAGATCAGACAGATGCACACAGATGAGGCCTATGACAAAGATGAGGAACACTGCTAAAGAGATGGCCCGACAAAACAACACAACAACTGAGTATGCAGAGGAGAGAACTTACAAAAAGAAGAGGTTTCATTACGAGGACACAGAGGATGACCCGATTTCGGGAAAGCAGAAGGTGCTTTAAAGCTGATATATACAATTACATACTCAATGTTTTTGTGTGGCAGTTTGAGAATCGATTTGCCGACTTCATAGAAATGGCATGACTGTCCTCTGTGCTCAACCCAAAGCACTTTGAATGCCCTGATGCAGAAAATAACATGCTTGAGCTCGCACATTTCTACTCAGAAGACATTTGCAAGCCTGAGGAAGTTGTGGATGAGTTCCTCTCTTTCCGCACAATGTATTCTGAGTTAGCCATGGATCTCAACTCTGACCCAGTCCTAGCATTCCTCATTGCCAATAACATGCACCGAGCATATCTAAACCTGACCATTCTCCATAGAATCTACAAAATCATTCCCATCAGCAATACCAGTGCCGAACGAAGAGCTATTTGCGTGCATGTATGAGGACTTTACTTTACTTTCTATTGAGCGGGACATTGACATTCACAAAGACAAAGTAGTTGGCAGGATTGTCAACATGAAGAAGAGAAGGATGGCGTTTAAAACAGGACCTTGATTTGTACATAGTTTGTTCGCCTGTTGGGATTATTATTTTGTTTGATGGAATGCAAGATGGCTACATCAGCTGAGCAAAAGACAATAGGGTGAATGAAACATCATTTTTGGTTAAGATGAAAGCAGTCAGAATGTCATTACATGCCCTCTTGCTTATCACCTCTCAGTACCTATAGGCAGGCCATTGTGTGTGTGTGTGTGTGTGTGTGTGTGTGTGTGTGTGTGTGTGTGTGTGTGTGCATGTGAGACACTGCCTGCCTGCGCTGCCTGTTTTGTAGCTGCAGACTGTCGTTTCTACTTTATCTTTGAATGTAGACCTGAATGTAGACCTTTCTCTGTCTGTCTGCTAAACAAGCGCTTCATGCACTGCAATTAATGGTTTTGATTCATCTCCGCTCGAGTGTTGCTGTCCATGGTGCTGACTACCACTGTGCGTTGTAGAGCGGCATGTGTTGTCCCTGGTGCTGAAACATATGTGACGATGCCTGATTTGTGTTTATGATAGGCCATATCATCTATCCCTTTTTTTAATGATTTGGTCAGAAGGGCTCCTCAAGACTGCCCCTGTACTGAGACCCTAGCTCCGCACCTATTTCTATATAGTGCCAAATAGGGATTATTTTACTTGTAACCATAGCACAACCCTTTTTGGTGCCATATAGAACCCCTTTTTTTGAAGGTTCTATAAAGAACCATGCTCATATATTTCTAAATGAAACCTTTATGGTACTATAAAAAACCCTTTCCTAAGGTTCCATAAATAAATATTTCAAAAAGGTTCTAAATAACACCATAAAGGGTTCTGCTATGGCTACAACCGTTTTTGGTGAAGAATGGTTCTATAAAAATCTTTCTCAATCTCAAAAGTTCTATAAATCACCTTTTGAAGAATCATACAGGGTTCTTTTTTTCTGGTTAGCCATATTCTATTGTTACAATTCCATGGGTTTGATAATTGTGTTGATTGACAAGTTAGCTGTGCTAGCTCTGGAACAGCTGGGGGTCCCCGAGGAGAGAATTGATTTACACAACAGTCCTGATTTGACACAAGGTCTTTCATAAGACACATTCACTTGTCATAGTCATCTTTAATTAGTAATGCTATAACACTACAGATCAACTGGAATGACCCTCTCACTCATGGTTGCACATAAATAGCTATGAGCAAATCACACCCCAAAATATTCTAATGAGCCACTGCCCCTACATTTGAATGCTTTCCATCATCTTTCTCTGTCTAATGTTCAACCCGTTTCTAAGGTAACATCAGGCATTTTTCCTATTGGCAACACTGATGCCCAGGCCTGAGCAAGTAGATTTTCTCTTTCAGTCTACATTTTTACCCTTGGCCTTCCATCTGTCAGCTCTTTTAATATCGTGTTGGTTAGATAGGACATTATTCTCACCTCCCATCAGCACACTGTGAAAAGGTGTTTTCGGAAGTTTGCGAGGTGGGGAGAATCTCATGCCTGCCATTTTAGCCCAGTGCAATCCAATGTCAGGTGAAACCATGACAGGGAGAGAAGAAAAGTGAACTAGCCTCAGCTTGCTTGTTTGCCTCATGCCAGAACAAGAAATCAACTTCAGCAACAGTCTCAGGAATTCTCATCAAATGGAATGTGAGACAATTAGCTGTGGTGGGCAGCTCATAGCAAATGAATGTGAACCTAAAGTTAAGATTATCAGAGATTGGGGGCCTCCTGGGTGGTGCAGTGGCCCAGGTCGCCAGGTGTACGGTGTTTCCTCCGACACATTGGTGCGGCTGGCTTCCGGGTTGGATGCGCGTTGTGTTAAGAAGCAGTGCGGCTTGGTTGGGTTATGTTTCGGAGGACGCATGGCTTTTGACCTTCGTCTCTCCCGAGCCCGTACGGGAGTTGTAGCGATGAGACAAGATAGTAACTACTAACAATTGGATACCACAAAATTGGGGAGAAAAGGGGGTAAAATTATCAGAGATTGGTGTCTATTAGAATGCCTATACTGCTCATGTCAGGTGTCATTTGACCAGACTGTTTTGGCCTCATTGTTTTAACTTGGAGACATAACCAACACAAAACTCGAACTATTGAACTATTACTCACTAGTATTCATGAATATACACTCAAGGTCAATATCTTTATTGTACTCAGAGTATACAGAGTCCACCAAGTAAAGGTCATGCGCAGTTGAAGTGTTAATTAATGTTATTACAACACTGTTGCTCAAACACTTGAGCCTGACTAGTCATATTTTTAAATTGTTATCATTTCCTAATGGTATGCATAGCCTTGAACAGGGACAAAATGGTTACGAGTGTGTTCCTCTATTAAAGGGTTAATTCAAGCCCTTTATATACTTCCCCAGAGTCAGATAAACTCATGGATACCATTTGTATGTCTCTACATCCAGTATGAAGGAAGTTAGAGGTAGTTTTGCGAGCCAATTGAGCTAACACTAATTAGCAGCTTCCTTCAAAACTGCACGCAGAGACATACAAATGGTCTCCACAAGTTTTTCTGACAGACCGAGGAAGTGTATAAAGGGCTTCATTGCCAAAAGCTCAAAGTATCCATTTAAGGCTATTCGATTTTTGTATTCATGCTGGTGCAAATAAATTACATTGCATTTGCCTCCAAATGTGTGTTGATTAACACTAGTTGTGTTACGTTCTGACCTTAGTTATTTTGTTATGTCTTTGTTTTAGTATGGTCAGGGCGTGAGATGGGTGGGTTGTCTATGTTAGTTTTTCTATGATTTGCTATTTTGGCCTGTGTTTGGCCTGGTATGGTTCTCAATCAGAGGCAGCTGTCAATCGTTGTCCCTGATTGAGAACCATATTTAGGTAGCCTGTTTTCTATTGTGTTTCGTGGGTGATTTTTTCTGTTTTCTGTTGAGTGTCTGCACCAGCCAGAAGAGTTTTCGGTTGTCGGTTTATTGTTTTTGTTCAGTGTTCAAGTTCTTTATTAAAAGATATGGACATGTACCACGCTGCACCTTGGTCCTCTTCTTCTTCCACCGACGACGACCGCTACAGAATCACCCACCACTAAAGGACCAAGCAGCGTGGTAACGGACAGCAGCAGCGGCCGAAATCGCAAGACTCCTGGACATGGGAGGAGATTTTGGACGGCAAGGGATCCTGGGCACAGGCTGGGGAATATCGCCGCCCCAAGGCTGAGCTGGAGGCAGCGAAAGCCGAGAGGCGGTGGTATGAGGAGGCAGCACGGCAGCGCGGCTGGAAGCCCGAGAGGCAGCCCCAAAAATGTTTTGGGGGGGCACACGGGGAGTGTGGCTAAGTCAGGTAGGAGACCTGAGCCAACTCCCCGTGCTTACCGTGGAGAGAGAGGGACCGGGCAGGCCCCGTGTTATCCCGTGAGGCGCGGTACATAGCAGTGCCTCGTATCGGCTGGGCTAGGTTGGGCATCAAGCCAGGTGCAATGAAGCCGGCTCAGTGCATCTGGTCTCCAGTGCGTCTCCTCGGGCCGGGGTACATGGCACCAGCCCTACGCATGGTGTCCCCGGTTCGCCAGCACAGCCCAGTGCGGGCTATTCCACCTCGCCGCACTGGCCTGGCTACGGGGAGCATTCAGCCAGGTAGGGTTGGGCAGGCTCCGTGCTCGAGACCTGCAGTGCGCCTCCACGGTCCAGTCTATCCGGTGTCGCCTCCACGCACCAGCCCTCCAGTGGCAGCCCCCCGCACCAGGCTCTCCCGTCTGTCCTGAGCTGCCAGAGTCTCCCGCCTGTCCTGAGCTGCCAGAGTCTCCCGCCTGTCCTGAGCTGCCAGAGTCTCCCGCCTGTCCTGAGCTGCCAGAGTCTCCCGCCTGTCCTGAGCTGCCAGAGTCTCCCACCTGTCCTAAGCTGCCAGAGTTGTGTGTCTGCACCAGCCAGAACAGTTTTCAGTTGTCGGTTTATTGTTTTTGTTCAGTGTTCAAGTTCTTTATTAAAATATATGGACACGTACCACGCTGCACCCTGGTCCTCTTCTTCTTCCACCGACGACGACCGTTACAAGTTCAATATGTTTAATGCGTTAATAAATATTGCTCATTTGAAAGTAATTGCACAGTCTGAATTCTCAAAGACATAACAAGCTCAAATGACTAATGCAATGGGCAACTATCATCTTCCTGGCTGCGACATATTAACCTTGAGGTATTGCCAGTGAGTTCCCTCTGTCACAATTGTTTTTATCTGTAATACTATTCCCTGTTTGAACATATTATTCCCCTTATTTATAGTGAGGCTTATCCAAACTCAACTTGTGGGGCAGTGGCAATTCTGTCAGTGACACAATGACATTTTTTTATTCTCTTTTAATCTCCTCCACACTATTTAAGGTCTTATCAGCTTGCATTAGACTGAGGAAGATAAGGGAGGAAAACGAAGATCTCCAGCACAATGTCGGATGTTACGAAGTCAAGCCCTCAATGTTTCAGTAGTGATGAAGGGGCTGATAAATGGGGGGGTTGGACACATGACTGGAGCCAGTCAGACAGAGCACCATAATACTACCATCCATTGTGACTAGGGATCCATGTGTGGTTTGATCCTTAAGAGTAAAATCCTCCATAGCTCAATGTCCTGGCTCGTGCATATGTTTGAGTTTAGCATGTCTGTCTCTTATTTCACTCACAATCATCTCAGCATGTCAACCAAAAGTCTAAAAAACGAAAAACCAAAAGAGAGCATTTGGCTAAATTGTGTAATATCACTGATTCATAATGTATAAAAATGAATACAACCCAGCAGAGAAGTCTTGGTTGTGAATCATAAATACTCCCACATGTTAGAAGTAAGCAGAGTGAGGATGAATTTGGCAGTGAGTCCAACCGGCCTCACAACTGCATACCACGTGTATGGCGTTGTGTGGGGAGCGGTTTGTTGGTGTGGGGTTATGGTATGGGCAGGCATAAGATATGGACAACGAACACAATTGCATTTTATCGATGGCAATTTGAATGAACAGAGATACTGTGACGAGATCCTGAGACCCATTGTCGTGCCATTCATCCCCCGCCATCACGTCATGTTTCAGCATGATAATGCACAGCCCCAAGTCACAAGGATCTGTACACAATTCCTGGAAACTGAAAATGTCCCAGTTCTTCCATGGCCTGCATACTCACCAGACATGTCACCCATTGAGCACGTTTTGGATGCTCTGGATCGACCTGTTCCAGTTTCCGCCAATATCCAGCAACTTTGCACAGCCATTGAAGAGGAGAAGAACAACATTCCACAGGCCGCAATCAACAACCTGATCAACTCTATGCGAAGGAGATGTTGTCGCGCTGCAGGACGCAAACGGTGGTCACATCAGATCCAGACTGGTTTTCTGATCCATGCCCCTACCTTTTTAAGGTATCTGTGACCAACAGATGCATATCTGTATTCCCAGTCATGTGAAATCCATAGATTAGAGCCTAAAGAATTTATTTCAGTTGACTGATGTCCTTATATAAACTGTAACTCAGTAAATTCTTAGAAATTGTTGCATGTTTTGTTTATTTCTTTTCAGTATATATTACTGTTCATACTTTCAAGACAAATTAGGCCAACCTTGTTACCATTACTAACAAAGACATTCTGCTAAGATGTCACCTTGTCAGTTTCACGCCAAGGGAATTTGTGCAACAAAACAGCTGCTGATGAATACTACCAATCATTATTAAAACATGTTCTGGGGCCCCAGTGAGTGTGTGGGGTAGAGGGAGACACAGACACAGATTTGTTGGTGTAGGGACTCAAACCAAAGGGTTGCGTCTTAAAATCACACATGGAACACTCTTGCTGTTCCCTTGAGGGGTTGCACTAACCTGCCTTTTGAGGAAAACATTTGGTTGAGTCAGAAGATTACATGTTTATCGAAATCCACATTTTTGTGCTGTGGGCGCCAGCCGGCTGCTAGTTAAATCCACTAGATAAGTCAACATTCCAATCTAGATAAGTAAACATTCCACTGTCTTTCATGAGTGGATAAAAAAGTTAGGTCTTCTATTCCACTGAAGTAAACTTCACTTCTTACAGACACCCCAAGGAAACAACTGCAGTGGAGAGATACCTACCGCTTCCTCTCACCTGTCAATGCATCCTTGACTCACATGCAGACGCATACTCATGCACTGTCAAATCACTATCGCCTTAGGCCACAGTCTGGTGCTGCCACGGCAACACCATGGCGACAGTAGATTCAGAGGGAAAGCTGACAGACAGTTGGAGGAGTACTCTTTAATCCCATTGGTAGGTATTTTAGTGCGGTTGAATATGTATCAGCTGAAAGGAGAGCAGTGGGTGGAGGAGAGACAATGGAGGCTAAAAGACAATGAGGAAGAGGGCAGAGGTTTGTGTGCCTGCCTGCCCGTCCGTGCGTGCCTGCGTGCGTGCGTGCGTGCATGCGTGCGTGTGTGTGTAAAACTAATATTAATACCAGTGTCAATTATCCCAATTTACTATTATGAAGTGGCAATACAGGGAGCTAATTTGGGTTAATTGTTAACTTAGATGCATGTGCATGATGCCTTTATTGCTATCCATTTTATTTGAGAGTTGATGATGTAAAATGGTATTCATTTTCTGTCTCAATCAATCTTTTCCAGTGAGATTGAACAATCACCGGTGCAGATCCAATATACACTTTTTTCACACTATTTATTTGATCATAAGAATATTAACTGAATAAATGTGCTATTCTAATTCGTACAACCAGTGAAGCATGGAATGGAGTGTTGAATATGGTACTTGCTAGATGTCAAGAATATACGTTCACATTGTAATATCACATTGTATTTAGGATAGTAGGATACACATATTTTGGAATTTCTCAAAATGCTTGTAAAAATAATTGTTGGATCTCAGACTATCCAGCAGGTGAAGAAGCCGGATGTGGAGGACCTGGGCTGGAGTGGTTACACTTGGTCTGGGGTTGTGAAGCCAGTTGGACGTACTGCCAAATACTTTAAAATGACGTTCGAGGCAGCTTATGGTAGAAAAATCTGTGGCCTTGTGTTGTGTGCACATTTTAAATGGGCCTTTCTTTGTCTCTAGCACAAGTTGCACCTGTGTAATGATCACGCTGTTAAATCAGCTTCTTGATATGCCACACCTGCCAGGTTGAAGGATTATCTTTGCAAAAGATAAATGCTCACTAACAGGGATGTAAACAAGTGTGTGCACAGCATTTTAGAGAAATAAGCTTTTTGTGCGTATGGAACATTTCTGGGATTTTTTTTATTTCAGCTCTTGAAACATGGGACCAACACTTTACATACTCTGTTTTGTATTTTTGTTCAGTGTATATAAGTCAGTGTTCTGTGGCATCCCTCTCCCAAGCTCCAGCACTGGCCCCCCAAGGGGACAAGGGAGACTATTACTGCAAGCTAAATGGGTCAGAAGCATCCAGTGACCCGGAGAGCCTGGTAATCAAACAACTGTTTCTCCATTACTTTTTTTTATAACCCTGTGCTGTAACAGTCATCTGCCACTGTTTTTTCCCCTAGCTTTGTTTTCCTTAGCGGGAGACATAAAAAAAAATGAAAAGGGATTGTCACTGTCATTCCTCTAGTGTAAGATCATGACATAGACAATTGATTCCAAGACGTTATAAATGGAAATAACGAAGCTCCAACACATACTAATAAACACTCGGTGACAGACACACCAACACCAGCTGCAGCCTCCCAGTCCATTAATTCTTTCCATCCAGAAGTCATTATAGTGTCTGGTCAGAATGGTGGTCGCTGATATTTAGACACCACTCTGCAGAGTTAATGTTTTGAACATGGTTTGCTAATGTGTGATATATGTTTCGGGTGACCTTTGTGGACGAAACTGTCCTGGAATGAATTTGTTAAAATTACATTGTGTATTCCTCGAAAGATTGCCTCCAGCAACCAGAAAAACATTATAAATAATGAACATTGTTGTAGAGAGGGGGTGTTTACCTGATGTGTAATGTTAACTTGTATAGCTAGTAGCAAGTCACATTAAAGCGAGAAAACACTGGTTGGTTAGCAATGAGGACCATGCAGATGCCATGCCTTCTGACAGGCACATCATATTAAAATCTAACACCTATACCTTTATAGATAAATCAAGTCTACTGCCCCAGCTGTTTCCTGTTAGAGAGAGAGAAGAGAGAGGGGGTGGGGTCATCATTAGTGTGTTAGCATACACAGGTACAGCTGTTTTATTGCATTCCCCAAAAATGGAATATTTCTCTTTTCTCCAAGACATAAACATCACTTATACACTTTAAAGCTGAGGCTAGACGTATGATCCCATTGGGTCAGGAAGCCATTTTGTCCCATGCATTTCCCATAGGGATAAACTCGGAGAAATGATTTGGCCACGTTCCATAGCATATCTCCTTCACAATGATTTTGGGAATGGTTCCATGCATTATTGTGACATGTGAAAATGTGTGTCATTAAAATGTCCATCTCTTTATTCTAATAATTTCCTAAACTCGGTTTAAAAACCCCCTAATGTGGTCATTAGAGCGGGTCATTTGCGTGAAACGTAATGTTCCTGCTTCTTGCTAACCAAAGCCTGACATAAAGGATCATAATGAAGTGACAGTCTAAACCTGCACACCAGGGGCCATAAAAAATGATCCCACCACTTGATCTAATAAATGACATCTCTCCCAGAATTCATCAGCAGGGAGCAGCCACTGCACAGTGACACACATCCCAGAGGTTGCTAATGAAAGTGACCTGTATTGTGCGCAACGCAATTACACAGTTCACCGATTCATTACTCTCTTTGGGTAAATAATCGGCCTGCACGGATTGCAAGCCACTGACTTGGGCATAAATACAGGAAGATACATCATCAGATGGTGAGATGATGGGTAACAGTTGACACTGCAATTAAAACAATATTCAGTTATTTTCCCTCTAATTTTTATCGTCAAGTGTACCAAAGTAATTATAATGTTTGAAGATGAAACGAGAGCTTGAACAACTGCTCTAGTTATCTAAGCTTGAGTACCATAGAAGAAAAAACATCTTCATTATTGACCTTGTTACATCAAGGGTCAATGAAACTAAAAAGCATTTGAACCTCGTTTGAATATTCCTCCTCATGTAATTTTCCACAGTATCTTCAAGTTGTTTGATGTCTGACTTGCAGAAACAAAAAAAACATTTTGACTGGGACATCTTAACCAATGGTTGACCCTCTAGCCTCACTTTTCCCTCCACCCCTCACTAAACCGTATTTTACAAGACGCAGAGAGAGTTGTCATCGGGACAGGGCCTGGAACACAACATTTTGTCTGGCATGACTAAATTGCATTTAAGAGTTGCACAGCTGGAGGGCTCGTGCATAGTTCCCCTCTGCATTAAGTCAACCCCTTCCCTGAAACCCATGAAATCAGATGCCTGTATAACACTGGAATGAAGGCAGCAGACTGGAAATGAAAACCGGGAAGCAGGCCCCAATTTGTCTGGTAATGGTGCACGGTCTGAACAGGATTACACTTCTGCCAGACTACTCTTTCCTCTACAGTCATAAGTTATTACATTTCATTATTAGCCATTAATACTGGAGAAAATACATTTCCAGGTAGTAGGAAATCTAATAAGAGAATACAATTACAATACAATCAGTGTCTCCCGAAGGCCAAATATTCTCAACACATAAATAAATGTCTTACAAATGTAAGGGGGAAGTGTTATTGTGCATACAATAAATGTTGTCCATGCATTGGTTATGAACCCATGCTTACTTGCTTTTGATTGGATCAATGCTGATTGGATAATGCTGCAGGCTCTTGTTTACCTCCTTTGTTTCCCTCAGAAGGCAGAAAATGCCTCAGTGAGAATCGGGGTAAATTCAATTGTGATACCAGAGGGGAATTTGAACATTCAAAGTGTGGTTAGGATCTCTTCTCACTTCTGTTTCAGCTGACCACACTAAAACCAATGACACAGATTACCTTACAGTGAGCAAAGAAATCAAGCAGGAGGGTATGTCTTGTCTGTTTTACTCCTCTATCTCTCCTGTATGTCAGTCAGACAGGGTATCATTTGTACTTTCTGTTAATGGTGCAAGGTAATTGAGGGTGTGAGATGGATCAGGTGGGCCTTGTTGTGGATTGATCTGGATGGGGTCTGGATGAACGGAGCAGGAGGAAGTTGTGCCTCCTACTGGAACCATGCGGTTCAGTCTTCATCTGGCCCAATGGCAGTTGCTGTCCATGTGAGGGATGGATACGCACCGGACCTGGATGTAGTGACGTTCAAATCCCTCACAGTTGAAAAGATCCACAGATTCACGTAGGACTCCAGCGCTTTTTCAGTGTGAAAGGTCAACTTGAACCAATTTACTGCGTCATGGATAGTTTTTATCTGATGGCCTTTTTAGGTTCAGAAAGAAGACAAGGGCCAGTACCAATCGATCCGGCTGACTTTATTCACATCATTTTTAGAGATGTGTTTGCTGTAAACTTCAGTCAACAGACAGAGGCCTTGATTTTCCAAAGTAAATGGTAAGGTAAAAGGACAGCTGGAAAAGCGGATTACGGGCAAAAAGTCCTATAAAACATAGACTCATGTTTCAAGCTCTGATTGCAAACCAGCAGTTCGATGTTCCAGCTGTTAGGGGTTTGTCGACAAAATATGTGATTGTCACTGTTTGATCACACAACTCCAGAATGGTAAAACACCAATAATAGTGCTTCAATCTGATGTTCTGTCTGCTGCTGGTCAGTTGAGACTCCAAATTCGTTCTCCTACGAATGGGCCACAACCAGCATTAAGTATTCTAAAAGCCATAGCTAGTATAACAAAGTTTGAAACTTTGGAATTAAAGTGCTGCAGCAAATCCCATAATCACCACGTAGGGAAAAGGTCATTAATAACTAGTGGGAAAAATCAGTATGCAATATCTATTTAATTGAATTAATCAAACTTAATAGAGCACTGTTTCGCTCTAACTCCCCTGAATACCCTCTGATACACATCTAAATGAGAGATTTACATTAAAAGGGGAACAGAGAAGGCTCATGGACAGAGACAAACTGGCAAGTGCCTCTTCCAAAAAATGTGCTCTATAATTATGTTAATCATTATTCACCTCGAGCAATGGGAGAAGGTAAGAATTACTACTGAGGAAAGACAGGGGGGGGGGCCTGGTCAATGTGTATGGTAATGAGCTGTCAAATATAATTGAGCTAATTTTACATAATATTCATACGCAGTGTGAGCACGTTATTAACACAAAGAGAGGACATATGGAGGCGTGGCCGCACTATGGCCCCTAAAATGCTGTTTCAAATGTTAGTCCTAATAGGAGCAGGCAAGAGGGCGTGGATCTTCTCTAGCTTCAAAAGCCCCTCAGCATCTCCATCTCTCCAAGGCACCACGGCCTGAGAGGTACTCGGAATGAAGGTAAAAGCAGCTTAAAGGGAAACTAGAAAAACCTGGAGGCGGGTGCTTGAGGCAGATACAAGGAGAACCGGCATTGGGGTGGAACGAGCTGGAAAAGACTGCTCAGAACAGAATGCGACAGAGAGGAGTCATCAATGACCTATGCTTCCAAAGGAGCGGTGGGCCTAAGTAAGTTAGTAAAGGGAAACTGTTCAGCTACAGCCGGTGCAGGCTAGAGCAGGACCATAAGAGTTCACATGTGGTAATGTCCCTTTTGCTTTTAATGAGTACATTTCCTTGGAAGTTAACTATGATATTGGCAGTGGAAAGTGATAACTGAATGAAGATATCCATCGAAAAGAGCAGAGGAGGGCAAGGTGGAAGTGTGTTAGAGTGGAATAGTCATTGGCGTGTTTCTGTCATGTCCCATGGGCGTTGGCTGACAGCCCCCTGCCAATAGAGGTGGGTGGAGGTACAGGCCAGTGATGACAGATTAGAACGCGAGGCTTGCATAGAGTCCGGGGCTCATCGGAGTGCCATTAGAGACATGGTGATGGCTCTCAGTGCTTCATTGGCTGCTCTTCACACTCAATAAACCCACTGCTGCCACCCGGCCTCGTTGTTTTCACTGTCACACATTACCTCGGCGATATATGGCACAGAGTGGCCCGATTACTGTGTATGAGCCTTTAGCACTTCACATGTCATTATTTGGTTTGAAAATGTCTCACCATTTACAGTAACTACATCCTATTTTAAACGTTTATGCCCATGCCTCTACATTTTTAGCAGGAAAGACTCAAGTTTTTTTTTTTTTTTTGCTTTGCGTAAGAGGCTCACCTTTGTCTCAAGTGCCTGCGCCACAATCTGTGCCCTGTGCTTTATCTCTGGGGACATTTCGTAGATAGAGTTGATTTATATCTGTAAAGATTGTTGATGTAAAACAATGATTCTGAATGAAAATACTTTGATTGTGAGTTATGCTGCTTATTGCAGCTGGTAGAACAGATGGCATATTTTACAGGGCAAGGGAAAAGTCTTGCTACTGTCGTATGCATTAATGCAGTATTTCAGAACTATTGGTATCACTGAACGACAATGCCACAGAGAGCTGCATGGGACAATCCCTTCTTATTTAAGGTTTAAAAACCTTTTGAAATTAATGTTGTGTGGAGCATCACAAAGCCGTTACGTGTCCATGACTTCAAAGTGCCTGAGTAAAGGGTTTAAAAAGTGCATTCAAATTGTATACATTTAAGGGAGAAGTTTAATGTAAAATATTAAATTGATGACCTAAAGTTGAGGTAGATAATAATCCAATTACATTTAATGTAATCTCTAATAACCAAAAAACAAGTCTCATCAACATTGTGGTGACAAGTCATATTTTGCAAACATAGTATTTTTGATGTATAATACCCAGTGCTCAGAATCCCTCCCTCCTATCCTCAGTCACTTGTCTTGTCATCAGTCTCTTACTGGTTTAGTCAGGGTAACGGAGGATACTGACAGAGGATACTGACAGAGGATAAAACACCAGAGAGGGAACTGAAGCAGTCCTTATCCCTCTCCTCGATCTCTCCTGTTAGTAGTATGTGAAAAGCTAATAGTTTTCATTAGAAAAACAGGAGTGGTGAAATGAACCAAATCTGTTGGATTAACACTATTCACCAGCTAGTCACTGATTGTTTACATTCTGCTGATGGTATGTGTCTTTAGTGATGTTGTGCATATTTGTCAGATCAACTATTGTGCAACTATTTCCTTTGATCCCATGCCCTCTGGTGTCGTCTGGCGTATGGATGAAGCATATCCGAAAAGCTCAGAGGAATGGGAATTCGTGCTACAACAAAATCTAGTATTTTATGAATGTTACATGAATTTTCACACAAAATATGTATAACGTTCTGTTCTCGGTGGGAAGTGAATGTCTAAATGGGCACTTAGATGGAAAGTGGTGTTTTAGGAAATCCAGCGACTCAATAAATAAACTATTTTATAGGCAGCCCATAAACCAAGAAAATAGTATAATTGACCCATGTCGGTGGCTTTTGCAGTGGGATTCCATTATTTGCATTACAATCAATGATTTTCTCTCTTTCTTAACAACAGATGAATGTTGTGATGTCTGATGCACTACAGCCTAGGTGACCTTAACAAGCGTAAGCAGCAGCAAAGAGAAACCAGTCAGATTTCCCCTGTCTCTATTGATTAGCCGATGGAAATGTAGATGGACAGAGTGGACTAAACTCTGTTTTGTGGGTGCAAAGGTGACCTTGTCACTTTGTAATCAGAAAAAAACGAGTGTAAATAATAAGCGCTCTGTCGAAGACGCCTTGTGAGTGATTAAATTCTTTAGAGGGCGATTCAAATTCATTTGTTCCTCCAGCAAGGAGAGAAAAATAGGCATATTATTCATTTAGCCAATTAGGGCACATTGGAAGCAATATCGCATGCATTAAAAAAAACGTTCTCGATGTGCCGTAGCTTAACATGAAAAACTCAACCCCCGGAAAATTCTGGATGCATGTCAGAGAGACTAAAAGTTGGACCTGACCCTGCGAAGCTAGGCATTAAGCCACTAATTGCAATTAGAATTGAGCCTTTGATTAATAATAGGTGGAAGTCTCTGGGTATTACCCTTGAATGCAAATGTTCAGAGTAATTGCTTTTCTTTCTCTCATCTAATCCACATTCATTGTCTAAAGGTGTCAGAGATCGAACGAATGACATCGATAATGTTAAGCATTTCCAGAACCTAAACCTCAGTTCATTTAGCTACGTGATGTTTGACAGTGGAGTTGATGAAATGGTTCACTGTCACTGGTGTATTCCTCATCTACATCCACGGGACCCCACAAAAACACAGGGTATACTTAGGAAGTATTTTCATCTGTAGTTATGCCTCGAGTATTGAATATTTATTTCGACTTTTCATTTGCTCTTGATTAAATAGTAGTATGAAGAAGGAGCTGACATTCAAACAATGTTCTTAAACCGCCTTGTCTCTTCTTATAGCGACTTTTCAAAGTTGTTCTTGAGTAATTAATCATTCCAATCTCCCCAAAATGTTGTAAAATGCCACTCAAAAACCATTTGGATTAGTTGAGCTTTTTTGGGGGGTGTAGCATGCCTTGTCTGTGCTGACTGAACACGTATGTTAAAGTGGGAAATGTGTTATTTCCAGCTGCCTATCACTAAACAAGTGTTGACACCTCAGTTCCCATAGCACTTAGAACTTGTTTTAAATGCTCTTTGCTTGATGCGTGCCTAGCAAATCCATTGGTTCTATCAATAGAATGCTTCCAGTTAGGTGACGGCCTTGTCTGAAACTGTGAGATCAGGTTGCTGCTTTAGCATTGGACCCAATACAGAACTTTCGACATTGGAACAAAAATGCAGCGTCTGCAGGAAACGAGTACTCCAGCCACTCTCTTCCAATAAACAAACCAGTTGCTATTAAATGAATTAGCTGGTTAGAGCAAAATAGGCTAATAACACTAAAACTCCTTTTACATCGAGCTAAGAAGCTAACTAAACCCTGTAGTGGTGGGCTGTGAGGCAGAGTTGAGTGAAGCAGCTTCCACTGTAAACCTGACCCCGTCCTTATAAATCACAATAAAATATTACAGGCGGAGGCATAGAACGAGCAGCATTTTTTCCTCACTTGTTATGGAAACCCAAAGGAGTCCTACCTAACCGCCCAGGGGTTTTCCATAGCCCCCCTACACACAAACACACTCCACAGCGGTTAAGCTCTATCCATGATGCTGATACAGCGCAGAGGAGATACAGATTTCGCGCCAACCTGTCACTAAATCATTTGTAATACGGAAATTGAGAGGGCACAAGTTTCAACTGATGGGGCTAAGCCCACTTTTGCCCCCTCGTGGAGCCAGACCCGCCCTCCTTGCTCCTAGCTACCTCAACATGAGGATAAAAGACTATTTGGCTGGCAGCCAGCTTATCTACTGTCACTGTGCTGGCTTCCATTAGGCTTTTCACACTGGTGCCTATGTCTCGCTATGATGAGCCCTTGGACTTGTGCATTTACATGCAAAACCTTTTATTTCCTCATGGTTGCTGGGGTGACAAAGGGTATCGTTGCTTATTCCACCGACCACATTTTAGGCCTAAAAGATAACAAGAATTATAAAGCAAATTATTTATGGTTAAGCTAATGAGTTCTGCATTCCCTTTGAGTGTAATTTAAACTATTGTATTCCTTGTATAGTCACTTATAATTAATGTATAAAATCTTCTTATTTTAAATAAATTCTTTCCAAATTACTGTTGGATTTTCTCAATCTTTCAAGACAACACAGACAGACATTCCAGGTAAAGATTCATGCCATGGGTTTAATCAGGTTATATTCATTATAACATTATCAAACAATGCCTTAAAGCACAAATTATGTGTGGGAAGCTGATTCACGTAGGAGTAAGCTTCTCATTAAAAGTCAACCACGCTTGTTTTAAGTTTGTTTTTAATAACTTTTTTTTCCCATTTCCCATTTGTATGTGGTTTTAAAGATTAATGTGGTTCTCTCTTTAAGTTTCTAAAAACTCTCCAAAAACTGTCTGATTAAATTAATTTATCGATATACCACATCAAATAAGAATAACAAAAAAACAAACATTTTTATTGGTCACATACACATATTTTGGAGGCGTTATCACATGTGAAGATAAATGGTTATGTTTCTAGCTCCAACAGTGCAGTAATACCTAACAATACAAAAGAGCAATGTCAGAGTCTGGAATATATATACTGCATATATATATACACTACCGGTCAAAAGTTTGCACACACCCTTGTTCAAGGGTTTTTTTTAATTTATTTAAACAATTTTCTACATTGTACAATTATAGTGAAGACATCAAAACTATGAAAAACACACATATGGAAACATGGATTAACCAAAGTGTTAAACAAATCCAATTCTATTTTATATTGGAGATTCTTCAAAGTAGCCACCCCTTGCCTTGATGACAGCTTTGCACACTCTTGGCATTCTCTCAGCCAGCTTCATGAGGTAGTCGCCTGGAATACCATTCAATTAGCAAGTGTGCCTTGTTAAAAGTTAATTTGTGGAATTTATTTAATTCTTAATGTGTTTGAGCCAGTCAGTTGTGTTGTGACAAGGCAGGTGTGGTATACAGAAGATTGCCCTATTTGGTAAAAGACCAAGTCCATATTATGGCAAGAACAGCTCAAAAAAGGAAAGAGAAATGACAGTCCATCATTACTTTAAGACATGAAGGTCAGTCAATACGGAAAATGTAAAGAACTTTAAGAGTTTCTTCATGTGCAGTTGCAGAAACCATCAAGCGCTATGATGAAACTGGCTAAATGCTTCACAGAGTTCAAGTAACAGACACATCTCAATATCAACGTTTCAGAGGAGACTCAATGAATCAGGCCTTCCTGGTCGAATTGCTGCAAAGAAACCAATACTGAAGGACACCAATAAGAAGCAATGGACATTAGACTGGTGGAAACCTGTCTTTTGGCCTAATGAGACCAAATTTGAGATTTTGGTTCCAAACGTTGTGTCTTTGTGAGATGCACAGTAGGTGAACAGATTATCTCTGCAAGTGTGGTTCCCATCGTGAAGCATGGAGGAGGTGCTTTGCTGGTGACACTGTCAGTGATTTATTTAGAATTCATGGCACACTTAACCAGCATGGCTACAACAGCATTCTGCAGCTGGTTTGCTTAGTGGGACTATGTATTTTTTGCAGACACAAAACACACGTCCTGGCTGTGTAAGGGCTATTTGACCAAGAAGGAGAGTGGTGGAGTGCTGCATCAGATGACCTGGTCTCCACAATCACCCAACCTCAACACAATTGAGATGGTTTGGGATGAGTTGGACCACAGAGTGAAGGAAAAGCAGACAACAAGTGCTCAGCGTATGTGGGAACTCCTTCAAGACTGTTGGAAAAGCATTCCAGGTGACTACCTTATGAAGCTGGTTGAGAGAATACCAAGCGTGTGCAAAGCTGTCATTATGGCAAAGGGTGGCTACTTTGAAGAATCTAAAATCAAATATATATGTTGATGTAACACTTTTTTGATGACCACATGATTCCATATGTGTTATTTCATAGTTTTGATGTCTTCACTATTATTTCACAATGCAGAAAATAGTCAAAATAAAGAAAAATCCTTGAATGAGTAGCTGTGTCCAAACTTTTGACTGGTACTGTACATGATGGTGTGTACAGACAGTATGGACAGGATCTGAATATAAAGGTGTGTACAGCAGTAGTTATATAGCATGAGCCTAGACTAGAATACAGTATATGCGTATGAAGTGGGTTAAACAGTATGTAAGTTACCGGGTAGAGTACCAGGTAGAGTACCGGGTAGAGTACCGGATGGTAGCCGGCTAGTAACAGTGACTAAGTTCAGAGAAGGGTACTGGGAAGAGTCCGGCTAGTGTTGACTATTTAACAGTGATGACCTGGAAATAGAAGCAGTTTTTTAGTCTCTCGGACTCAGCTTTGATGCGCCTGTACTGTCTCTGCCTTCTAGATGGTAGCGGGGTGAACATGTAAAACCAGACTAATTACAACTCGGCCCTCTTTATTTTTTATCCTTCTCATCATTCACTCAAAATATACCATGAAAAGCTGAACGACGAAGGAACATTTGGTCATTTCCCTCGTGACTACCTGCAATTGAAACGAGACAATTTATTAAAACATGGATTGCCAATTAGTCGTTATTAAAACAAATTTTAAAAAACAAGAGGGAGAGCATGACTTGAAATGCAGAAAGACAGGGAATTGTTTGAGTCATGATGAGGCAGGGCAGAGCTGGATGGCAGAACACAACAGACGAGAACAGCCAGGTGAAGTCTGAGATACGGACAGGGAACTGTGGAGGGAACCACAACCAAGGGCCTAATTACCCAGCATGTTAAAGCTGGGTCTCACGCCCAAACAAGCATTGTCGGAGTGGTCCCTCAGGAGATTGACAGCAAAAAAAAGAGGCGGGTAGTGAGGAGGAGATGTGCTGCTAGTGCTGACAGTCAAATCTCGTAATGCAAAGTCTCCGTATTGTTGTACTTTTATTCAGCCATCTCAGTAAGATAATTACCTTCATTTTCAACGTGTCTAATTGAATTATTATGATCTGTCTGTCTGTGGGCGTGCGTAGCAGTGTCTCATGTCCCACATCCTCATTTCAAAACAGTTATGGGACATAGAGGTCAATGGGTTAATGGATTACTTTATTGACCACTTTACTGCCTGTATGTCCTTAGAGTTTGACATTGTTGAAGAGCATGAGGAGACTAACGATCGGTGCATCAGGAATAATGGCGTGTCAGGGGTGTCAAGAAGGCCACAGGGAATCAACCTGATTTAACAGAGAACCTGTCCCTCTCTATGTACCGTGTGTAAACGGAGACAGGAGGAATCCAAACGGAACAGTGATCCATGAAAATGTCCTTAAAATATATACTATAAATAGAAGTAGCTTGATAGGAATGATCATTTACTGTTTTTATATGTGTGTGATGAGAGTGTTAATTGTCTTGCCAGTCTTGGTCTTATGGGCATTGACTCAAAGAGGTGCATCTGTGATAGTGTTAGCCCCTCAGCATGCTGGAGGTGAATTAATAGGCATACCATGGCACCTTTTCATATTAAACTAAACCTTTCCACAGACTCCACTGTCCAGACCAATGAACGTGATGCTGTGGGGCCAGACAGGACCTGACAGGAGGACAAATCGCCTCGCTTTTCACTCCTCTTTGAGCAGCACCTCACCTATCTCTCCCGTCACATTAGAGGAGACGCGCCATTTCATCACCCAGTCGATCCCCCACAGCACTGGCCGGCTGCTCCCCATGCCCCCCTCCCAGCCACCCCATGCTCAGAGAGCCTCATCTACATATGGCTTCTGGCCTTGCTCGCCAGCCCTAGCCCCCCGATGAAGAATCACTGTGTCAAACGGGGAGCTCATTAAACTTTTATACCAAGATTGTTGTGCTACCCTCGGCCTTCTCGGTATCCATTCCCCCACAATACCTTTGACTTTTTGCCCTCCAGGCAGAAAGCGTACGTAAAATCCACATGGTGGTGGGTTCAGCAATGGGGGTGAAAATAGGAGCGTAGACTTGGAAAATGAGCCGATTCCCTTATTACAATGTAGGACATGTATCACATTCGGCTTGACCACAGGGCCTTCTAGAGAATCTTTCCAGGGTCTGTTAGACACTGAGCTATTAGATCATTAGCACTGCCTCCGGTGGAAATTCCTGTTACATCGTTAGGCATCTCCTGGCCTTTAAGAATCCAGCCTTCGGGAATGTTGCTCTGTCTCCTTCTTGCGTGTCCAGATTCAGAGCCAAGGTCCTCTCATGTTGCTACTCTGAGAATCATGCACTTATACCTTCCCTTGGGAACAGATTTGACCAACCATCTGTCAGAGGAAGAGAGAAAAAGACCTCTGGATCCATTGATCTCACCTTCATGATGCTTGACTGTCAATAGAGCTGTGGAGGATATATCAGGCAGAAAGCTTTCTCAGCGATTCTCTAATCTCTGTTTCCCTGACAGTAATCCAGTTAGATTTTGGTTTAATCTGCTCAACATAACATACACCACGTCCACATGCAAGGCATCCTTGTCCCAACAAATCCCTGTGAATATCAATCATAATCCAGCACACCATTTCAATGAACGCTATCCTGTGCAAATCATAATCAATCATTGGAGTCTCATTGTTGTCCAAAGAACACAAAATAGTGCTGAAAGAGATGAAACTACCAAACATGTGGATTTGAGCTCTATTTAAATGACCAATAGGGGCCTGCAGTAGCATAGATGTACACTACAGTAGTTAAGTGTTGACTCCCTGTCTAGACAATACTGTTTGTCTTTATGTTACATCTCAGTAATGTGTTTTAACACCCCATCCACCTCCTCTTTGCATACAATCTGCCCTCAGCATCGCCAAGTCTAAACGTCTGAAAAGCGTTTTCTCAGCCACTTACCATAAAGCGCCAGGCTGTGAAATTCACCCATTTAAGCTACCTTAAGCAAAAGGTCATCGACCCACGGTATCTGTGAATGAGACGAAACACATGTCTAGAGCTGCTGATAAACACTTGTGATTATCATTTGGTTGGGGAAAGAGAGGAGGGAAACAAAAGAGAAGGAAAGGCTCTGCTGATATAGAACAACGCTGTTAGAAGCGGCTAATTTGATTGTCCAATGATTCAATTCATAAACAAAGTTAGTCAGAGGAGGCCTCTAATAATGTGATTGTATTCCATTCGAGATGTACAACTTGAATCTATTGACATTGTGCAGCTTATTTTCTATCATACATAGTCCTTTTCAGAGATAGGCATCTCCTGTCATGCTTAAATCTGGCATATTTCGCACCACTATGTTCTCGCTCATTGGAATATAACACCCTTTACCGTCAACAGCTTTCATAAAATAAGCTATTGGGTGTCCTGCTCCTACGAGCTACAACACAGCAACACTGTGGAATTGATGAATGGACAGGCAACTGAACAAATATCCCAGCTCCAGTACATATTAAAGGTAAAAATGCTCAGTCGATAACATCACTAGTAAGTCCTCTATCTATATGACTGTTATCTCCACCACCAATTTGTAGACACGTGCTGTGATAACCTCAACTGCCCTTCCAATTAAGCTAAAAGCCAACACTCAAAATGTGACTGTGAGTGGACAGAAAAGGCTGCACAAATGTGACCGCAACCGCAATAGGCAGTGGAATGATGCTATTAGGCTCTGAGACTTGCGTAGACCACAAAGCGATTGGGATTAATCCATTAACCTTGGGTCGGGATGATGCAGACCATACCAAGGTTCATCGAAAAGTAAATGGAAACATTTACACTAATGTTTCAGTGGAAAATAGGCCTTTAATGAGGTGTGATTGCTGCTTTGCAGTGCGGATGTGGACGGAAAGGACATTTGATCGGGTGGCACTACATTGCTTCTCATTACAGAGCTAAATGAGTTCACATTCAGCCGCTTAATTAAGCCATTTCCACTAAATGTGTATTTGGGAAATCAACATGGCCGCTTGAAATAAACTTTGTGCAGAAGCTAGTCATTGCACAGTTTCAACTGTTTAATGATTGGGAAGACCCAGAATAGTGTTACTACTGCTCTTCCTTAGACATGGGTACCAGCAAACAGTTCACATTAGCACTACATTCACTAAAAGACCTCAATCACAGCAACAGCCAAATGATACATGCAAATGAAGTAATGATTATCTCATTAGTAACCCAAAAGTAAACACATTTAGAGCAGCGTGATCCATGCAAGGTACAGTACCACGCAACACAGTGTAGAAGGCGGTGAATATCAAGTAGACACAGTGCTGAGTAGGCTAACAAAGATTGCACTGTCACAGGATGGGAAAGGGACAGGTTATTTTAGATCTGAGTTGAGAAGGCAGTGTGAAGTGTAGGCAAACTCAACAGGGTTCAAACAAATGATACATTTTAATTAGGCAGGATATGCCTCTGCTCAGAGATCAGTGATGTGCCCTTCACTCCAGTCCCAAACTGCTTCAATTAACTCTTTAATCAACTATACATTTTCCCCCTATCTAAATCAACTTCTTTTGATGAATTACTGTCTGTTCACTATAATTCAGGTTTCAGCTGCAAATAAACCTTATTATATCTTCATAGCTCTGTTCATGGGTTCCATCACATAGACAGCAGGTAGAGTCTTTTTAGAGCTTTCCAGTGAGGAAAGTATAGACCACAATCCCTAATGTTTAAGTCTATATAATAACAGTTCATATGAAACCAGTTACATCTGTTACACAGAAAACCCAATCTCTCCCATCATTCATCATTAGCGAAGTTTACGTACCAACCCATTCAGCGACATGTACTCAAACACACACCTTCTCCTGGAACAAGCAGCCCATCACATAATGTATGTGTCGACCAAGACAGCGCCTCCACACGGCTGCAATTTCATCTTGATCATGTGAACAATCACGACGAGCCCCACCAGGGACACTATCATTCTGTAGGCAAAAACCCATTTCTGTTGGGAGCTCAGAAAACCCAGATGCAATTTGACGAGGCGAAGATTTCTGAGAGTGGGTACCTCCAAATAATTTCCTTCTCTCAAATTACAGGTTTGACATTTGAGAGATTTACTACTTGTGAGTGCTCTCTCACCTTTTCCCTTCCTTTTTTGACGTGACTAATGGATGCTGTGAGCGATCCTCCCGCAGTGGAGAAGAAACAGTGCTGCAACACATCCTCCCCTCACCTTTCCCACCTCAACTTCTTCAAGTGGAACACGAACTCTGACACGTGAGAACCTCTCCTGACAATATCACTGTTAATATCCAACCTGACATAATAACAAGGAGCAAGAACACAGATGGTCACATACTTTGGGGGGAAAAGGAGGGGGGTCAAATGGGAGGGAATAGCAGTTCTGGCATTTAAAAAATGAATTGCAGTTGCATGCCTGAGACCTTTGCCTACTGTACAGCATATGAATGATAAATACAATTCTCCCCGCAACTTTCATCAGTACCTATTCACATTTCAGCTGACCTTCTCCTCTTCCCTGTTTCCATGTGTAATCTAACCTTAGTTGGGAGGTTATTTCACAGTTCGAATATAATCAAACTGCCATTGCACCGAGATTTTGAGACATTTTGATGTGATGAAGGTTAAAGTTATCTTCTTCTTTTTTCATCTCTTCTAACATAATCTGTACGGCTTTATATAGCTTGAAATGCACAGCGTCTGTCTACAGCAAAGCAGCAGAACCCTACTGCATGTCAACCCCTGCTGTAATCTAGCAGAGCCCAGCTGTTTCAGCAGAGCAGGGGTGGCCTTTATTACGCAGGGTTCATAGAGGTCCGCCAGCAGCCGCCTAGACCTTTTCTTTATCGCCGCGGCCCAGTGGAGCACGATTTCAGGCACATGTGACTGCAGGAGATCGAGAGCGGGAGGAAGACACAGAGAGACATAGAGAAAGAATGAGAAATCCCTGGCAACTTTAAAACAAAATCAAATCAAATTGTATTGGTTGCATACAAGTGTTCAGCAGATGTTACTGCAGGTGTAGCAAAATGCTTGTGTTTCTAGCTCCGACAGTACAGTAATATCTAACAAGTAATATCTAACAATTTCACAACATATATCCAATACACACAAATCAAAGTAAAGGAATGGAATGTATAAATATATGGAAGAGCAATGTGAGAGCGACATAGAATAGAATAGTATAGAATACAGTATATACATATGAGATGAGTAATGTAAGCTATGTCAAAATTATTAAAGTGACTAGCGTTCCATTCATTAAAGTGGCCAGTAATTTCAAGTCTATGTATATAAGCAGCAGCCTCTATGTGATAGTGATGGCTATTTAACAGTCTGTTGGCCTTGAGATAGAAGCTGTTTTTCAGTATCTCGGTCCCACCTTTGATGCACCTGTACTGACCATGCCTTCTGGATGATAGTGGGGTGAACTGGCAGTGGCTCGGTGGTTGTTGTCCTTGATGATCTTTTTGGCCTTCCTGTGACATTGGGTGATGTAGGTGTCCTGGAGGGCAGGTAGTTTGGCCCCGGTGATGCGATGGGCAGACCGCACCACCCTCTGGAGAGCCCTGAGGTTGCGGGCGGTGCAGTTGCCATACCAGGCGGTGATACTCGTCATTGTTGGTAATCAAACATTGGTTCCTCACATGAAATAGTGCAGTTGAACAATCTTTTCAACTTAAAGAAGTATTCCTGAGTAATGAATGACTGAGGGAAAACCTGAGAACAACTCCTTAAGCAATTTTATGTTTAAACCCTTCCCTCAGCACATCTCAGCTGTTGGAAGAAAGAGATAAAGAGCATCAGCAACAGATGCATCTTTAAAGGCTGCCAATAACTCAGGCTAAAGTATACTGAAGGAACAGCATTTGTTCCATAAGCTCAAATTATTTTCTTGCAGTTTTCCCGGTCCTGGGGATTGTTTTTTATGTACTCAGTGTTTTCCAGCATTATACAGCTCCAGATGGCAGAAGAATGGCCCACCGTTATGTGAAATCTTAAGTGCTTCAGAAGTCATTAAATATGAGGTTGCTGCCTAATGTTGAATTGAACGTGATTTTGTTTCATTTTGCCAAATTGAAACATAGCAATGTTGCAATTGCATGTCATGGCTTTTAGTGAATGCTACATGCCCTGGACTAAGAGAAGACTTTATATTACTAAAAATAGAAGACGTGGATGGATAACTGCCTAATGCTGTTAGATTCCCACCATCCCGAAGCGATCAACATTGAAAGCCATGATATTATCTAATCGGGAGACGGGGACTATAAGGTTCTATCTGCTTTTTATAAAAATGTCATTATTGACAATGTTCTCTACCTAGTAGGTCCTCTAAATACCCCGATTCATGTTGTTAAGTTCAAAAGAATACAAGATTTTTAAAAATCTGAAAACATTCAAACCAATGAGGCTTTGTAACTTTAAAGCCAATTGTCTCAAAACCCTCTTTTTTGCAGATAGAACCTTATAGTTCCAAACTCTCGCAATGACAATTAGCATGTCATAAAAACTAACATTTTTACATGTAATTATGGCCAGCCGTAGAGGATATTTGTATTTCTGGACCTTTGAGGAAACGAGGACATGCAGGCTGACTCCAGGAAATTCCAAGCCTCTGCAGGGTACTTGCCTAAATAACAAGCTGACTTGGACTGACTTGTCATATTTTAATGAGCATCCATGAACACAAACAGCAGACAGATGACAAGTGTATTCTGGCACGACAAATCACAGCATGATCTTCAGTCAATCTTCAATGAAAAGAGATGAGGGGTCATGCGGACACCAAAGCCCTGTGCCTTGGTTTGAGGAAGTGATGTTTGGACAAATAGAGCACAGCTCTTATGACCTCAGCCTCCCAGGACAGACTTTGGGACAAGCTTACAGATGTAAACTCTTGCCCAAAAGCAGGTGCCAAGTACAGGGAAGTGGGTCTCTGTGCCAGGCCTCTGGGAGAGCACACACACACTCGTGATATGAGTGAGAACTACCTGGGTGTGCCAGAGGGGAATCAATTAGAGCCAAGTGTGATGTTGTGTATGGTGTAACAGTGATGTAGCAGAGATGCTGTTATAACTGCAAAACAGTGATCTCCACAGACAAAGATCACTCTAGGTGCCCTAGAAAGCCATTACAAACAACGCAGTAGACAATAACCTACCTGCACAAAGTAAGTCCCAATTACAAGAGACCAATTGTTCTACAACCTTTCTACAACCCCAAAACTTTCAGAACAATATATGCAATGAAGTGTTGGTATAATTTCCATGGTAGGTTAGCAGACAAAGTGTGATTGGCAGCTTAAAATGAAAACTTTCTACCCCCAAAACATGTATCAAGCGGCAATGGAAAGTAAGAGTGACAGGCTTTCAAAATGAACCACAGATAATTGAAAAACAGGAAAACTGACAGTGAGAAACAAAAAGTCTGAGAGAAACAGAGAGTCAATTACCTATGGGACAAGAGTGTATCACAGTTTTGAGTGATCGGGGGAAACCATTTAATGCAGGAAGTTAGAGCCAAGGCCCCTAGTTGAGTGGCAGGCATCCCACAGTGCTCTATTATCCTGGGCCTGGATGAGACCAAGGAAATGAAATGGTGGACAGGTGTCAGAAGCTGGGAGGGATGCCAGCTAACACGGAGCCTGCGGACCCCACGCTGGGCATGGCGTAGCCCGGATTAGGCCGCCATTAAAGCTCCTCCGTTCATCCTATCAGTCCTTCAGCAGGGGTTCTCACCTCTCTGAGCTCAACAATACCTCCCGTGAAGGGTTAAAGACGTGTTAAACAGTGCCAGGTGGACTTTAGCCATGATCCCAAAGCTCAGTAAAACACTACGGAGAGAGTCATCCATTTCATCTAGTGTTTCAATCTTCATGGTGCAGAGTATCTCGCTGAAAATGGAGAATGTTCTGTGGTGTAAGCAACAATAAGCTATTTTCTGGGGGGTTTTATGAGTTATTATTGAGTTTCGAAACCCTCGCACTGCCATGCTGCTGCTTTCGACCAAGTTTCACACAGGGGGGACCAATGGTAACTGTGTAGAGATTCTTGAGGGGAATATCAAAAACCTTGAACTAACTTTGATGCTGTGTCAGTGTTGACTACATTGGTCCATGTTATATTTCATCCATTACAGAAATAACAAACTGACAACAGGGCATCTAGTAATTTTTTCATCTCACTCAGGTAGAGATCAACCATGCTGGTTGTGTTTGGTGTTCTCTACGGGCGAGGTGATCCATGAAAGCAGCATCCCTGTCACTCGTACCTCTGTGGGACAAGGTTGGGGGACAGTGGGAGGTCATGGCAATTACTCTATGTTGCTCCACAGAGTGCACCATGGAAGCCATACAGAATTCACGGTGAGGCTGTTAAATTAAGCTTTAGCACTACACATTTGCTATTACCAGATGCCACTGAAAAACTGGCCACATGAGCAGTGTTATGCAGACGAAAATGGCATGGTTATGGACAAAAGGTCATGTTTATTTTATTTATTTTTATTTCACCTTTATTTAACCAGATAGGCCAGTTGAGAACCAGTTCTCATTTACAACTGCGACCTGGCCAAGATAAAGCAAAGCAGTGTGACACAAACAACAACACAGAGTTACACATGGGATTAACAGACTTACAGTCAGTAACACAATAGAAAAATATATGTACAGTGTGTGCAAATGTAGTAAGATAAGGGAGGTAAGGCAATAAATAGGCCATAGTGGCGAAATAATGTACACAAGTTCACAGAGACACTTAAAACAAGAAACACACAGAGAGACCACCTCACCCCATGTGTCAAATCTTATTTGCACGGACACATATCTTTAAGATGTGCACGAGTGCAGCAAAAACACCTCTTCGACTGTCAAGGAAGCCGGGACTCCAAGGTCGATCCATGGTCAAACACATTACAGGACCATTTCAGAGCCCATTTAAAAGCCTCGTATTATCCTAAGAACTCATTCCAGATCCTCAGATTCTTGTACCTGCAGCATGGCCCTGTAATGAAGGCTGTGATGATCTACAGGAGTACCAGGATGAAATGAACCCCGATACAGTTATTCTGATGGATGGGCTCCATAACGATTGACTCATTTCTCACTAAATGAAGTTCCCGAAAAAGAAAGCGCAAAGGCTTTGATTCATTCAAATTGGTTGAGGATGAGGATGAGCTGGGTGATTTAGGGTGACATGACGTTACTGATGTTCCGGATCTGCGTTTAAGTCATTTCGTTATGTGATCAGCAATACATAACTGAGAGAAAAGATAATAGACATGAGTGATGTGACTCACATTTATTTGGTTGTTTTGACATACAGTCATTTGTGCTAGTGAGGGAAAATCCTACTCGGTCTCCTAAGATTTCATAAAAACAGAAAGAAAATTGTAAAAGCCGTGGAACATTCACCACTGTATGGCTGTGGGTAGAGAGAATACCCATTTTAAAAAAAAAAGGTTTTTGATGATTGAATCCCTTATCTGAATATGATTAACTCTGCCTCTCTACAGTGCTGGTGGCAATGAACGTCAATCTTCTGAATCGTGGTGAGGAAATTAAACCAGAGAGCAGCCTTGTGATATGGCACGAGAGGATTTCCTCCTGCTTGTTCGACCGCAGCACAAGCTCCTCATTACTTCCCAGACCATGAAGAGAGAGAGCACTCACCTTTTTTTAACAAGCCCCAGTAAATGTCACACTGCAATTTGACAAGAACACATCTCCTACGGTGAAGGTGTTTGGCAGCAAATTTTGCCTGCAAATCATCCCTCTACAAATCATCTCTTTAATGCTCGCCAAAAAAAAAAACGCGTTGGAAAGGATATTCCTAAAATAATGGCATCCAGAGACAGAGATCCAGTTGGTAAATGTTGATCGAGACATCGTGGTCATGGTTGGACCCTGTTCAATGACCCCGTGCTGTAAAAGGAACATTGATCCCTGGAGATGACACTGCCATCAGATGTCTATCCACTATCAGATGATGATGACGGTGACAGTATACTGATGGGGGACTAAAACAGGCAAAGGGCTGTGCATTAAGAATGGCAATGTTATGTCTTACACAGCTGTTCTGATCTATCAGCTTAGGGTCTAAGTGATTTGTCTGACCTTCAAAACCATCCGGTGTCCATTCTGTTAAGTTAATGACATAGTAATGGGAGTTTGAGGTAATAGGTTTCTAGTTTTGATATAGAAAACATCAGTGTGTCGAAGGATGGTGGGAAGTGTTTTTTTTATTTTTTTATGCACAAACACTAGATATCCGGCTCACACATAAAAGCTCAGACTGTTTTGGTTTCAAGATGGAAAACCCACACTGGATGGAGACCACAGGCCCTCAAATAGCTCTCATGTCATTGAAAAGCCATGGTAATACTTAGTATAGTTGCTCTTATACCTGTGTAATAACATAGTAATTACCTGTATAGTAACATTGCAATTACTTCTATGACATCTCAATTATTCAAATTCTACACTGTTAGAGATACTATTCCATATCAACTGCCTAATGATGTTTGGAATAGTGCAAAAGACAGCCTGATCGTGTTAATGCATTTTACAATTTCAATTCTATTAATATAGTCAAGTATTAAAATAGCAACGTTAGACTCTAGCTTGAAATGTACTGATTCATGTTACCATACTAGAACACACGAATTACTTTACATCTATAAGGAATACATATGTTGGGGTCAATGAAGGGTAGATGGGACTCGGAATATGGAAAGTTACTGAGAGTGGAAGCTTCATATTCCGTTCTATGTTTCTGAGAAGAGAGGTGAAAGGCAATTGTTAGTCTCTGATCAGGCAGGCCGGCTGCGGAACTAGGGAGGAGAGAGGGATGCGTCTCGAGGTCAAATCAACAGATGAAGTGAGAAGAAACCTCTGGGAGCGGGGCCAGAGAGGCCCCCCCACAATGCTTCTCCTGCTACAGTACTATGTCACACATACATTCCATGCCATTGAAGGATTTAATAACAGTCTGCCTAGAAACAGAGATATATTGGTTGTCTATGTGTAAGGAGTTGACCACGTCTATTAGAAGGTTATAAATATATGTGCTTGTATAATCATGCCTTGTCTTTGCAGCTGTATGACCCAGTGGGTGAATAAACTTGTTTTTAGCTTTTTCTAGATGTCTGTTTGAGTTTTTACTCAGTTTGTTCAGAACACAACAGTTAAACTCAAATAGCATTAAGATATGGTATGAAATTCATATTTAATTGCTCAATGTTCTAGCAGTGGTTGCCTCAGAAACTGAGACTGCAGAGAAACATTTAACAGAGATGTCTAAATATATCTACACAAAGTCTTTATCTGTTCCCTGGCTGATAATAAGTCCAGCGCTGCAACCTGGTCTCAGAGCATTTTGTATTATTCTGTAAATCCCAGAAAATCCATTTCCAAATCCAATCCATATGTAACGTTTTGTATGGTATGTATTAATGTGTGGATGTCCATGACCGATTTCGTATGATATGTTACGAATAACAATTCGTATTATATGTTATGAATTTTCTAAATGTACAATATGTTGCGAATTTGCAAAACATACAATATGTTACAAATTTTCAAAAGGCATTATATGTCACGAATTCTAGATAGATGGCTATGTGGCTAACGTTAGCTAGCTGGTGTTAGGATTAAGTTAAGGAGCTAGGTGAAATGGTTCAGCTTAATTAAGGGAAGGGACAGCTTAAAGGGTTAAGGAAGAGGATTAGGGGAAGGGCTAGCTAAAGGGTTAAGGAAGAGGATTAGGGGAAGGGCTAGCTAAAGGGTTAAGGGTAGGGTTAGGGGAAGGGTTAGCTAAAATGGTTAAGGTTAGGGTTAGCTAACATGCAAAGTAGCTCATTAGAGAAAATGCAAAAATTATCTGTGATGAGATTTGAACTTACAACATTGGGTTGCTAGACATTGGAGTTATACACCCACCCATTCACCTCGACCAACCATCCTACTTTTGTTTTTGCCTTAAGTAACCATCTGTCTTATGTAACCATATGAGTATTCATACACCTTGACTAATTCCCACATTTTGTCACGTTACAGCCTTATTCTAAAATTGATTAAATGTTTTTTTCCCTCAACAATCTACACACAATACCACATAATGACAAAGGAAAAATAGGTTTTTCGAGAAAAAAAATCACATTTATTACAAATAAAAAACTTAAATATCACATTTCCATAAGAATTCAGACCCTTTACTCTGTACTTTGTTGAAGTATCTTTGGCAGCGATTACAGCCTTGAGTCGTCTTGGGTATGACACTACTAGCTCGGCATACCTGTATTTGGAGAGTTTCTCCCATTCTTCTCTGCAGATCCTCTCAAACTCTGTCAGGTTGCACAGCTATTTTCAGGTCTCTCCAGAGATGTTCAATCGTGTTCAAGTCCGGGCTCTGGCTGGGCCACTCAAGGACATTTAGAGACTTGTCCAGAAGTTACACTTGTGTTGTCTTGGCTGTGTGCTTAGAGTTGTTGTCCTGTCCGGCAACTCCAAGCGGGCTATCATGTGCATTTTACTGAGGAGTGGCTTCCATGTGGTCACTCTACCATAAAAGCCTGATTGGTGGAGTGCTGCAGAGATGGTTGTCCTTCTGGAAGGTTCTCCCATCTCCACAGAGGAACTATGGAGCTCTGTCAGTGTGAGCTCAAATTTGAGTCTCATAGTAAATGGTCTGAAAACTTACGTAAATAAGGTATTTCTGTTTTATCTTTAATACCTTTGGAAACATTTCTAAAAATCTGTTTTTTGCTTTGTCATTATGGGGTAGATTGATGAGGTAAAACATTTATTTAATTCATTTTAGAATAAGGCTGTAACGTAACAAAAAATGTAAGTGGTCTGAATACTTTCCGAATACACTGTATCATACTAATTTGACTGTTCCGGGTGTACAGCTGAAGTCGAAAGTTTACATACACCTAAGCCAAATACATTTAAAATCAGTTTTTCACAATTCCTGACATTTAATCCTAGCAAATATTCCCTGTCTTAGGTCAGTTAGGATCACCACTTTATTTTAAGAATGTGAAATGTCAGAATAATAGTGGAGAGAATGATTTATTTCAGCTTTTCTTTATTTCTTTCCTCATATTCCCAGTGGGTCAGAAGATTACATACACTCAATTAGTATTTGGTAGCATTGCCTTTAAATGGTTTAACTTGGGTCAAACGTTTTGGGTAGCCTTCCACAAGCTTCCCACAATAAGTTGGGTGAATTTTGGCCCATTCCTCCTGACAGAGCTGGTGTAACTGAGTCAGGTTTGTAGGCCTACATGCTCGCACACGTTTTTCAGTTCGGTTCACAAATTTTCTATAGGATTGAGGTCAGTGCTTTGTGATGGCCCCTCCAACACCTTGACTTTCTTGTCCCTGAGTCATTTTGCCACAACTTCGGAAGTATGCTTGGGGTCATTGTCCATTTGGAAGACCCATTTGCGACCAAACTTTAACTTCCTGACTAATGTCTTGAGATGTTTCTTCAATATATCCACATAATTTTCTTTCCTGATGATGCCATCTATTTTGTGAAGTGCATCAGTCCCTCCTGGAGCAAAGCACCCCCACAACATGATGCTGCCACCCCCGTGCTTCACGGTTGGGATGGTGTTCTTCGGCTTGCAAGCCTCCAAACATAACGATGGTCATTATGGCCAAACAGTTCTATTTTTCAGACCAGAGGACATTTCTCCAAAAAGTATGATCTTTGTCCCCATGTGCAGTTGCAAACCATAGTCTGGCTTTTTTATGGTGGTTTTGGAGCAGTGGCTTCTTCCTTGCGGAGTGGCCTTTCAGGTTATGTCGTTATAGGACTCGTTTTACTGTGGATATAGATACTTTTGTACCTGTTTCCTCCAGCATCTTCACAAGGTCCTTTGCTGTTGAGCTGGGATTGATTTGCACTTTTTGCACCAAAGTACGTTCATCTCTAGGAGATAGAACGAGTCTCCTTCCAAAGCGGTATGCATTGTCCCATGGTGTTTATACTTGCATACTATTGTTTGCACAGATGAACATGGTACCTTCAGACATTTGGAAATTACTCCCAAGGATGAACAAGACTTGTGGAGGTCTACAATTTTTTTCTGAGTTCTTGGCTGATTTCTTTTGATTTTCCCATGATGTCAAGCAAAGAGGCACTGAGTTTGAAGGTAGGCCTTGAAATACAGTACATCCACAGGTACACCTCCAATTAACTCAAATGATGTCAATTAGCCTATCAGAAGCTTCTAAAGCCATGACATCATTTTCTGGAATTTTCCAAGCTAAAGGCACAGTCAATTTAGTGTATGTAAACTTCTGACCCACTGGAATTGTGCTACAGTGAATTATAAGTGAAATAATCTGTCTGTAAACAATTGTTGGAAAAATGACTTGTGTCATGCATACAGTAGATGTCCTACCGACTGGCCAAAACGATTGTTTGTCAACAAGAAATTTGCGGAGTGGTTGAAAAACAAGTTTTAATGATTCCAACCTAAGTGAATGTAAACTTCAGACTTCAACTGTATATTTACTATGTTACCTCTCGTCTATGAGACCAGGCTGGCCCAGCCAGTCCAGCCATGCTCAGCCTGTGCGGAGCGGAGCATTGTGGTACACACAGAAGCCCCAGCTTTGTAGGACAGGCTTCATGGAGAGAGATGGATCAAAAGGAGAGGGAAGCCAGTTGGGGTGAGGCTCTCTCTACTCTAACACCTTCCTTTGCCTTTTTGCAGACCTCTCACTGTCCAGCCAAATTGATTTTTTTCTCCTCAGCAGGCAGTTAAGAGAAAGAAAGGAAAAGACCCTGCTGGATAGGAGCAGCTCAGACCATTCTGCCAACAGGACACCCTTACTTTACCTAGTAGAGGGATTCACAAGTGGAAATGTTAGTGGGGACTCCCCTCAGAACTACCCTTTCATAATCTCTAAATGAAAGTATAGCTTGGCAGAAATAGTCTTCCAATGTCAGAGAAGGAACTCAAAGAATATACAGCAAATTTGAGGGTGTTAAAATCTTGGTCTTGACGTAAAAAGGGTTCTGAGTGTTATATCTGAAGGTTATTGTAGTGGGGGGAAACCCAGTGGGATTTAAATTGATCTTCCCTACCTTGGCAGTCATTCATAATGCAGTTGCGGGCGATTCAAAGTTAAAATTGTTGGATATCCTAACGCTGGATTCTAATAGGAATGATATATCACTTTGCAAGCCAGCATAATGTGACTTGCCGATGTGGCCTGCAAACCAGGAGTTTCAGACCACTGTGTTATGCTAAAACTAGGCTGTCCAAGTATGGTATTGTCAAAAATAGTAATGCATTGTCATAAATCATTTTATTTTTATGATAAAATATTCACTCACTTGGTGAAGGCTACAGCAAACAGTCATGGGTGGTACTGGTACCTCTCAAATTCACTGGAAAGACATCCTAGTAAATAAATATGCAACATCCATGGTATTAGGGACCCAAAACTCTTGGGGTGTTAGCTTATCAATATTTTTGAAAAGTGCTAGTTTAACACTATTTGAGATGGTCACATATCATTTCTAAGAAAGTGTTACATTTAACACTGTGGGTGTTCAAATTCCGCCCGCAATTTGCAGTGTGTATTGAAAATGTAATATGAAAACATCTACAATTGCTGGTTTCTTGTATACAAGTAGACTAAGAAGTGAATAACTTGCCCATCTTAATGCTATTGCTAGCCGATACTTAAGTGATTCATGTAATTGTTTGATTCCATCCTTTTTTTAAATTGAATATCCGAAACATACAATATGCTTGCAGTGAAGCCAGCTCAACAACTACATCATAACAGTCATCCAACAGATTCCCATTCAGAGCAACACACAGAAGCATCCAGGGTCAATGCCCTGGTCAAGGGCATGTTGACAAATCTCCCACCAGGCCAAAAAATGTGAACCCAAACCCTCCATGATCCCCCCACAGTTCCCCATTAGCTGTCCCTCAACCATTTGAGACCCCACCCACAGTCCGCCTACTCCACCCCCGAAGAAAAAATACAATTAAAAATACAATTCATTCCAATCCCCATCCCCAAGAACCCCCCAATTCACCAACAACCAAGAAAATGAACTAAATAGAAAAAATTAAAAGACCGAAGAAAACAGCAAACAACAATGCAAAAAAAAAACTTTAAAAAAAAACTAAAAACCTAAAAGCCTAAAAGCCTAAAAGCCTATTTTGGCAATATGTGTGAAGGGGAATTATAACTAACTATTATCTTGTTTTTGCCACTTATATTTTTCTATCCAATCTGGTGCACAAAATGACATTATGGTCAATGGATTTTTGTTGCTTCACATTTTGTTGCTGAGCACAATCCATTGGGGTAATTGGATAGGCAATATCACTAGTTATTAATCAGCGTGTGAGGATGGACCACAGTCTGTAGCTTTTCCTCTTGGTGGAGTGGACTGCCTAATAGGCCAATGGCGATTCAAACAGCTTCCAACCAACGGGTTACCCTCGTCAACCACCCACAATGCAATACTCTACTGTGGCCTATAAGGATGTGACAGAGAGTGTATTTGTTTCAACAGAGATTGGATTTGCTCATAGTTTTCAGAAAAAGCTTGCTATTTGCTTTATCAGTGATTGCTAGCTTCGAACACACAGGGGTTGTGCCATGAATGTCATGTGATTCACAGTGTTCTTATAGATGTATTCCAGATGGCGTATTTACTATATAAAGTAATGTCTCAGTGTTCTCAAAGAACTTGCTTTGTTTGCCATAAGTGATGACAGTGTCTGTGGAGGAATCATATCCTGCTTACATCTTCAGGAAATCTGATCAATTGTTTTTAGATTATACTTTACCTATGTAAATTCAGCAGAATTACCTTGCATCCACAAATGTTTCATTCTAAAATATCCTGATATAGAAACTAAGCTCTCAGCATTTATCCAACGGCTTCTTGTTTAACTACAAGGCCAACTGACCATGTCACAAAGCAGGCTTTTCATAATCTGTGCAGTTCACACTGAGATACGACAGCACGGACCACTCAATACACAGGGAGGCATTCCCATTGCCAACACAGATTTAGTGACATAGAAAAGGCTCCACTTTGCTCACGCCAAAGGAAATACTGTTAAACTCACATTACATTGCAGCTTGATCAGCGTTGTAAGATGGAGACAATTACTTTGCCAGAGTCTAAGTAAATTGTGTGCAAATATGTGGCTCGCGATACAATTACAAGGTAAACAATGTGAGCTCCTACAGGTATTCGCTCAAACGCTACACACATTGGCATGCATTCATACACTCTCATAAACCTTGGTATATGGGGTCTTAGACTCTAGCAGATGCAGGGGACAGACACTGTCAGGTCAGAGTGAAGGACGAGAGAACAAGTACCTCAATCTTCTTGGTTTACAAGTACAGAGAAATTATATTTCCACAAGGACGAGAGGGACACCTAAGGATTATCAGTGTTAAAGTCCCTCAGCCAGACTGCGTGCTGCCTGCTGCCTGGCCCTCACTTAACCAAACGCTTTAATCAGCTATTCCCCACGGGTTGGTGCACTTTTGGGCCGACATGGGGGTGTTTACAATCCAGATACAACATTGTTCTCTCTTCCTCTCCCTCTCCTTCTCTTTCTCTCTGCATCCCCCTCTCTCTTTCTCCCTCTACCTCTGTCCCTCTTTCCCACTCTCTTTGTATGCACATTTGTAACTATACACACACAGACATGTATAATTCTCTCCAGAGGGAGGGGAAATAAATAGCTAAATCTATGTCATGACATGGCAATGAGAGTTATAGTTTCCATAAGTGCAGGCTATTCCCTGATCCTCTTGATCTTCCATAAGGCCTGACTCTGAGGATGCTTCCAGGTAGTGTCCTGTGTAATTCCCCAAATGGTAACTGTTTCTTAGGGTGGCCTGCGGCGTAACGGATGGTATAGGGCACTTCAGAACAATAATTGCTGACAGAACACTTCATCTATTGAGATTCTCAGCAAGGCTGCACACGGAATCAAATACGTTCTCCTCTCTAACCTGGTATGTTCTTCACTACCATTTGACTTTACCTATCCCTTCCTGTCAGAACCCTACAGTGACAGACACTTTTCAACATCCTTGATGGACCAAGCTTTCTTTAACTGGCACAGGAATGGGTCTGTTAACTTGAAAACATTGAACAAGGATGAATTCATTGGAGCTTGACCTGGAAGGACTATCAGCATAACATACCCATGACACAGGACCGTTTCTAGCATTTCAGGGGCCTAAATGAGATTTGGTTGGATTTGCATGTTGTGTATCCTACTATCCAAACCAACAGTAAGCAAAAAAAAAAAGTGGGTTAGGCGGTCCCTTGCAGTCCCCTACTGCCATGACAACACCGACACTCTGAAATGGCAAGTGTGAAAGTATTTCAGCTACAACAGACAAGGATGCCACTATCTGTAATCACTGTTACCACAATGTTCCTTTTTCCCAGGTGAAAAAGCATTCCCATGAGTCTCAGAGTGCTGGAATGTGCGCCTCATGTCAGCTACAACACTCCCACACTGACTTGCCTGGTGATGGTTTCTGTCAGGATCTATTCTGTACCTTGTAACACTCCGCCATCACATCCCTGGGACCTTTTATTGTTTCACATCCCTCCTCCACAATCTCCACATTTTCACATGATGACAATGTATGACAGGTTTCTGTGATTCAACCATTAGCCATGGAGTAAAGGCGCAAGGTCAAATAGTGTTGTCACATATCCCAGGCTTCTTCAGTTGAATCTTCAGCAACAGTACAGCCTTCAAAAGTCTACTCTACTGTACTCTAACATGAGCAGAGGCTTGGTGATTTGCGCACAACAACAACATATCGGTTAAAGTACTTCCATTACAAATCTGAGGGCGATTGGAAAGTCACTGTTTGGTCTATCGTGTAGTGGTGACGAGGATGTCGTTGTCTCACAGTCACCACGCACCACCACGTCAGGCCAGTGACCCTGGCGCACTTTGTAGGGGACGGGAGCGCTTGGCAAGAGCTCATTGATTTTCAAGTGAGGTTTCAGGACATTGATTCAGGCCCGAGTGGGCTTCTCAGCATGTCCCTGCAGATCGGGGGAGGGGGGTCTGGGAGCAGGTCACACAGAGGACAGCTGGAATGAGCTGTTCCTCTGAAGCCCCAAAATGGCAAAGACGTACTCAACGTGACTCACGAAGCACAGAGTGGCGGGGTACACTACAGTATAGATGTTACACATTGTGCAGCAGCTGCATCATGCTATTAGATCCTACAAGGTCTTACTGCCTCACGTCAGAATTAGACATCCGTTCATCCGTGTTTTTCTAAAATTTCGAGAGTCGTTCCAAACGTCAAACTGCTTAAGGTTAAGTTTTGGCATTCACTCTGAATTCTTTCAGGTTCGCCATTAACTCAGAATGCTTAAGGGAAGGGTTAAGGTTTGGGATAGGCTTAAAACAAAAATATCAGAAACAACTTTCTAGCGCTGGATTCAAACATGCAACCTTTGAAATCAGAGGCAGAAGCTTACACCCATCCTCCATCCACCATCCACAATGCTGAAACCTACTTGAAGCTAAGTGCACTCACAGTTGCCCCTAGTGGCCCGTTCCCACGTCATCTCCTGACGTCCTCAGACATGAACGGATGTCGAATACTGACTTGTATCCCGGGTGACCTGGCTGATTGGACCACTGCATACCGGCTGTAAAAGCACAGCACTTTTGAACCGAAATATCCACACTAGGGCACATCATGAGATGTTATGCTGGCTTTCACTTCAAACATATGCTTCTTGATACTCAACACAACCACAGAATAACAGAGAAAAAACACCCGCTTAACAAGCCTCTAATTCTGCAGCACTAACTAAACCCCTCAATGTGAATGAATCTACTTCATGATATGTTTTCACGATTTCACATGTCTATTTGATCCTAGAGCCCAAGATGAGTCAGTCTATCCTGTTCAGTTACACAAACTGAGTGAAAGCGGGTATAATGGTTCTAACATAGGGCAAACCATACAGGGTTATTTAAATTCATCAGATGTAGACGCTGATCTAGATGTTTGTTTACAGCTTTGGTATTGTTCTGGGTATCCAAGCTAAAGAAAGCACAGCCATGCTTATGTCTAGCTAACTCTAATCCTAGGGGTATGTTTTGAGGACATGACCCCCTAGGATTACATACAAATCCTACTTACCCCAGCTTTTTTTGATGGACCCAAGTGGCTGGCCGTGAACCTGGATATATAAAGTAATTCAGAGGGACTTAACGATATCGAGCATCCTGACTACACACAGACAATGACAGAGCATCAGCAGCAATCCTTTTAGAGTATCAGAAAACAACATTAAAGGAAATCCATGAAGGCCATGCAGAAGGCATTATATAACAGATATACATTTTACATATGCAGTACATTTTTGTTTTGCTGCTGTTTTGCCAGACTATTGAACTGCAGGTTATTTCTCAGTGCTCAGTAAGTGGGAAAACAGATATCCCTCTCTCTGATAAAGGGTCATTTGTTGTTGCCGAGGGGTGCATGGTTGTACAGGTTGGCGTTGGAGAGGCTAAGTGGCTGACCACTTCAAGATGAAGAGTGTTCCATATCGCAGTTGCTGCTCCCTAATGACGGCCTGATTAACGGTGCGATGGCAGGGCAGCAGAGCAACAGGGCCTGAGCGGCCGTGGGAGAGACGCTTGTGGCAGCCACTCGGTGACTTATGGTGTTATATTTTTAAATTGGCCTTCTCCACCGTGTCTGATAAATCAACACACAGGTCATTAAATGGTTCATTATCCTCCTAATATGATTCATTGGCGGAAACACAGAGCGCGCCAACTGGCAACGCCACCCAATCCACTGGGCATGTTGAGACTGTCTGTCAAACTGATTTATGGAGTGGAGGAGACTGAGGATGACACACACAGAGGTCAAACAGAGCACAGGCTCTACAGCGGATCTGTTCTAAAGAACCCACCCCCTTCCTGTCATTTTAGCTCCCCTGCACCTCACTCTGCCCTAACCTCTTGTAATCTTGTAAATCTGGAACAGGCTTATTCGGTTGCTGTGTAGTGCTGCCCTCTTTGTCTTTGCAATGTCAGGTCTCTAATGGTTTTTATCAGTGTCTGCTCTGATTTCCACAGACTGGAAATGCCATTGCTTTTCTTTTTCTTTCTTTTTTGTCTTTGGCACAGGTACACAAAGCCCTTGCTGTGTGTTCATATTATACACATACCCATTTCTCAGGCCTATAATGTTCCCCTCCAGTCCCCCTTGGTTTGATCAAACGAGAGCGTCATTACAGTCATTTGGCAAAAGAGAGCTGGACAATTACTGAATCTTTGTACTCGCCATCATAAGCCTCAGTCCCATACTTTCAGACCAATTATAGAAATTCAAGTGCTGACGTATTGCCACGGTATAAAGGTATAAAAGCATTCCAATGTTTGAGGGTAGGAGAGAGAACAATAAGTGTGTGCACGTCAAATCAAATCAAATCGTATTGGTCACATACACATGTTTAGCAGATGTTAATGCGAGTGTAGCGAAATGCTTATGCTTCTACTTCTGACAGTGCAGTAATAACTAACAAGTAATCAAACAAATTCACAACGACTACCTTATACACACAATGTAAGGGGATGGAATAAGAATATGTACATATAAATATATGGATGCGTGATGACCGTGCGGTATAGGCAAGATGCAATAGATGGCATAAAATACAGTATATGAGATGAGTAATGTGGGATATGTAAACATTATTAAAGTGGCATTATTTAAAGTGACTAATGATACCTTTATTAAATCCATTTATTAAAGTGGCCAGTGATTTGAGTCTGTATGTTGGCAGCAGCCTCTCTATGTTAGTGATGGCTGTTTAACAGTCTGATGGCCTTGAGATAGAAGCTGTTTTTCAGTCTCTCGGTCCCAGCTTTGATGCGCCTGTACTGACCTCGCCTTCTGGATGATAGCGTGGTGAACAGGCAGTGGCTTGGGTGGTTGTTGTCCTTGATGATCTTTTTGGCCTTCCTGTGACATCGGGGGCTGTAGGTGTCCTGGAGAGCAGGTAGTTTGCCCCCGGTGATGTATTGTGCAGACCTCACTACCCTCTGGAGAACCTTGCGGTTGAGGGAGGTGCAGTTGCCGTACCAGGCGGTGATGCAGCTCGACAGGATGCTCTCAATTGTGCATCTGTAAAAGGGTTTTAGGTGACAAGCCATATTGGAGTGGGTCTAGGGTATCAGGTAGGGTGGAGGTGATATGATCCTTGACTAGTCTCTTAGAGCACTTCATTGTGACAGAAGTGAGTGCTACGGGGAGATAGTCATTTAGTTCAGTTTCCTTAGCTTTCTTGGGAACAGCAACAAAAGTGGCTTTCTTGAAGCATGTGGGGACAGCAGACTGGGATAGGGATTGATTGAATATGTCCGTAAACACACCATCCAGCTGGTCTGCGGATTCTCAAAGGACGTGGCTAGGGTTGCCGTCTGGGCCGGCAGCCTTGCGAGGTTTAACACGTTTAAATGTTTTACTCACATCAGCCACGGAGAAGGAGAGCCCACAATCTTTGGTAGCGGGACGTGTCGGTGGCACTGTATTGTCCTCAATGTGTGCAAAGACGTTTAATTTGTTTGGGAGCAATACGTCGATGTTTGCGACGGGGCTGGTTTTCTTTTTGTATTCCGTGGTTGTCTGTAGACCCTGCCACATACATCTCATGTTTGAGCCATTGAATTGCGACTCTACTTTGTCTCTATACTGATGCTTTGCTTGTTTTATTGCCTTGAGGAGGGAATAACTACACTGTTTGTATTCGGTCATGTTTCCAGTTGCCTTGCCATGATTAAATGCGGTGGTTCACACTTTCAGTTTTGCGCGAATGCTGCCATCAATCCACAGTTTCTGGTTAGGGAAGGATTTAATAGTTACGGTGGGAACAATATCTCCAATGTACTTACTAATAAACTCACTCACAGAGACAGCGTATACGTCTATGTTATTGTCTGAGGCTACCCGGAACATATCCCAGTCCACGTGATCAAAGCAATCTTGAAGCGTGGAATCCGATTGGCCAGACCAGCGTCGGATAGACTTGAGCACGGGCACTTCCTGATTCAGTTTCTGCCTATAGTAGGGGAGCAACAAGATGGAGTCATGGTCAGATTTGCTGAAGGAAGGGCGGTGGCGGGCCTTGTATGCATCGCGGAAGTTAGAGTAGCAGTGGTCCGGTGTTTTGCTCGAGGGGGTACAACTATCAATGTGCTGGTAGAATTTAGGTAGCCTTGTTCTCAAATTAGCTTTGTTAAAATCTCCAGCTACAATAAATGCAGCCTCAGGATATATGGTTTCCAGTTTGCATAGAGTCCAGTGAAGTTCTTTCAGCGCCGTTGAGGTATCTGCTTGGGGGGATGGGGATATACACGGCTGTGACTACAATCGAACAGAATTCTCTTGGGAGATAATGCGGTCGGCATTTGATTGCAAGGAATTTCAGCTGAACAAAAGGACTTGAGTTCCTGTATGTTGTTATGATTACACCATGAGTTAATCATGAGGCATACACCCCCGTCCTTCTTCTTACCAGAGAGATGTTTGTTTCTGTCGGCGCGACGCATGAAGAAACCCGGTGGCTGAACCGACTCTGACAACATTTCCCGAGTGAGCCATGTTTCCGTGAAACAGAGAATGTTACAATCTCTGATGTCTCTCTGGAAGGCAACTCATGCCCTAATTTCATCCACCTTGTTGTGTAGTGACTGGACATTAGCGAGTAATATGCTCAGAAGCAGTGGATGGTGTGCTCACCTTCTAAGTCTGACCAGGAGGCCACTCTGTCTGCCTCTCCTGCAGCGACGATGTTGTTTTGGGTCGGCCTCGGGGATTAGATACAATGTCTAGGGTGGAGGTCCGGACAATGGATCCGCTTCGGGAAAGTCGTATTCCTGGTCGTAATGTTGGTACGTTGACGTCGCTCTTATATCCAATAGTTCTTCCCGGCTGTATGCAATAACACAAGATTTTCTGGGCTAACAATGTAAGAAATAATACATTAAAAAAACAAATAACTGCATTGTTTCCACATCAACGCGTGCATGTGTGTATGTGAGAGGAAAGAAGAATAATTCAGCCTTGGTGCTTGCAAGGCGTCTTGTATACTAACCAAACGCAAGTATACACATCAAGTCACGATCAGCAGATCTCGTTTCTCACCTCTTACCCAGAATCAACAGCAGAGGGAAAGGCAAGAGGGAAAAGGATGAAAAGGTGAGAGAAGTGTAGATGGTTAGAGTCTTAGTTGTTTATTTATATCCAAAAGGAGTAGGCAAGAGAATGGTCGTGGACAGACAAAAAACATTCAAGGGTCAAAACTGGGAAGACTAGAAAAATTGAATATAAAAGGAGCATGGGAAAAACACGCTGGTTGACTTGAAAGCATACAAGACGAACTGGCACAGAGAGACAGGAAACACAGCGATAAATACACTTGGGGAAATTAAGCGACACCTGGAGGAGGTGGAGACATTCACAAGAACGGGTGAAACAGGTCAAGGCGTGACAAATATGGGGAAACAGCATTCCAGAGTATGGGACACCTAGCGAATCAAAATGACTAACGGGTCGATCAACACTTGAAAATTACTTCCTCTGTATCTCTCACCAGGGCCCCATCCAGTGACCAGTGCAGGAGTAAATTGAATGAGCCCCTGACGAAAGGACTGGGTTCCTGCCCAAGCTCTCTCACTCCCTGCTGAAGGTGGGAAAAGTCATGTAAAATAATGTTCTGTCTCAACACCAGCGGTGATGATGATTTAGGGAGAAGGGGGAAAATTTAAACGCATATTTCAATGCAAATGTCTGCATGCGGCACCATGGTTTATTTGCTTTGTCTTTAACCTCAAATGTAACGCCTGAGCACCTTCATCTCGCCTGCGCAGAGATCAGAGAAGTGACAGTGTGATGCATTTCATTAAACCCTCCATAATCCGCACATTAGTCACAACAGAAAGCATGCAATCAAAAGCTTATCTAGCTGTGTGGGAACGTTGTGGAGAGGCAGAGATTCTTCTATTAACGAGGTAACCTTATGTTTGAATTGTGCCACGTGAGGCGAGAGGCGAGCGAGGCTGCCTGGACTGCCGGGCTCGTGCTGTCAGGTCTCCCTGTGATTAAGTGTGTCGTTATTAAGAGCCATTACTGATAGAAAGTGCACTATACAGACATTGAAATGCACGGCATATGGATCCCCCAGTAGCTTTAGGCTCCCTGACCACCTGTGTTTAATATGTTAGCTGTATGTGTGCATAGTGAGGTACAGATACAACTGTATATATTAAGATTATTTGAAGATAGCTGTGTATTCTGATTCATCCACACATGAATCACCCACCATCACCTGTGCACGATACACCCTTAGAAAAAAGGGTTCCAAAAGGGTTCTTCGGCTGTCCCCATAGGATAACCCTTTTTGGTTCCAGGCAGAACCCTTTTTGGTTCCATGTACAACTATTTTGTGTTCCATGTAGAACCCTCTGAGGAAAGGGTCCTACCTGGAACCAAAAAGGGTTCTTCAAAGGGTTCTCCTACGGGGGCAGCCGAAGAACCCTTTCAGGTTCTAGATAGCACTTTTTCCCCTAAGAGTGTAGGAAAGGACAATGAGAACCGGGTCCAACATTAAGCCCATCCACACCTGTACCTCCACTTACAAAATCCCAATATAAATCAAGCTAACAATCCATCAATAGACTGGTAAGATCTGCATCGCGACTGAATCATCATCAAAATGACAACCACACACTTCCATATTGCTGTGTTTGTAGGAGAAATTAAACCTTGTCTTTTGCAGTCAACATTTTCCTATTATAAAAACTATACCAGTTATGCAAAACATGCCACCCTGTTTTCCCTCAGTCTCAACGTTCATTATTTGATCTATTTCAGACAGGAACTCCGAGCACCATTCAGCATATTAAGAGGGTGAACATCCTGTTTTCTTTGCATGTTACCATATATTCCAATCAGGGGAAGAGCCCTTATCTACGAGACAGACACACAATATAGATGGGACCAAACACAAACACACACACAAACGCAGTCAAACGCAGTCATGAACATTTTGTTTTTGTTGTTTTGCAATAATGTCTTTCAAATATTTTATCTAGTTCCAACATTGCCTCCTAGTGGCAACACTATTGCCAGTGTGTTTTTCTAAGACGCAGTCAACCTGTTTGGAACCGCAGTTTTTGGTTTTTGGTGGAAATGTATTGGATGAAAGAGACTCCAAGGTTAATTATGCCTTTGAAGTGGCAGTGGGGAATAGATTGATTGATTTGATTTGATGTAAGTGTTTTGACAGGATTAATTGAATTCAAGTTGAAGTTGAGATACATTAAGTGCATTTATAACATGTGTGTTTAACCAGGATAAAATAGGAAATAGAATTTTAAAAATTTTAAAAACAGGCCTCCTTACAGATAAGCACACAGTCCTAACAAGGGATGAGATGGCATCATACTGCTACAGGGGGATACTGGTAGATTTCAGCACCTTGGACAGCACTACCCTCCTTTCCTGACAATTGCATGATTCATGAGCACATTTGTCTAAAGGCTTGATATATTTCACCGTGTAGTTAAATGTTACCCCAATGGACTATTTTAACATAACAGGTGCAAACTTTGCACCAATGCAAAATCGCTCAATAAATGTGGGCCATATCATGTAAACAAAGCTAATGATTAAAATCACACATTGGTCCATACATCTTGGTTTGTAATACAGGCTTTCCTGTGGATAATCCTTGTCAGCTGCCTCAGCACTAGGAGGAAGAGGGAATAAGCAGAGACAGAAAGGGGGAATAGTGGCCACACTTTATTAAGTAATAGAATGGGTAATGTGCCAGCCTCACAGTTATACAGAGGGCTGCAGTAAGCCCTGTGTCACAGACTTTAAATTCCTCCTCTGGAATAGCAATACAATCTTCTTTGGAGCATTTAGCCATATTGGAGGAGAGAGAGCGTGTCTTTGCTGTACAATATTACAGCAATTGCCAAGGCTTTTTCCTGATGAAAAAAATAAATGAAATCGCTGGAGTTAGCCGCCAACAAACAGATAGGCTATAGCTTTACACAGCACATGGCCGTGAATGTGAGCTAGATTTAACTGTGGGCCAGTGTGTTGGGTTATCGGTTTCACTCACACAGAAATAGGTCCAGTGCTTTATCTGGTCAGAAGTGCTTAATCTTGGATCTCTCAGAGAGTGGAGGTTCTGGCTGCACTGTACTGGAGCCATGTCAAAGATGGGACAGCTCAATCAGCCTGAGAAACCTGGCAGGAACCTGGAGGGTTCCGTTTCACGTTATTTGGATGCTGTGTGGAAGTCATGCTTTTCTCACTACTGATAAGCTCATTGGGTAGTGATGGTCAAGGAAGGATCAAAGTTACACAATGTACAACATGGCCCAATGCACAATCTCTGCAAACTGTGGGAGTGTGTGCATTCATGTGTCATGTTTCACTCCCACATGCTTAAAAGCCAATGAATGTGAGATCAAACAGGGACATGAGGTTGGAAGTTTGCATCCTTCACATCCTTAGAAGTGAGAACTTCATTATGCCAATATGTACATGAATATGTATTCCAACTTTAGAATAACACAATGACAGATGGTCCGACTCATTAAGTTGAATAAAATGGGAAAACTCAATATGACAGAGATATTTTCAACTCAGTGTATAGAGATTGAGAAGTTCCCAGTCATTCCCTAAGGGATGTGACTTTTCTCAAGTGTTAGAGAGAAATGTCACAGTGAAAGTGAAATCAATTCCCCAGTGTCAAAAACAAAACAGTCTCTTTCTATGGGGCTATTTGCAAATGGCTGCCTCTACTCAGCTCCTCTTCCATATCCCTCATTCATCCATTAGCATACAGGCTTTATGTTACATCTCTTCCCAGCGGCTGAAACTCAGCAACCAATGTCATCAGTGTTAAAAAAAAAGCTGTGAGACGGCGGGGACAAGGCAGGGAGACAGAAAAAAGGAATGTTCCCTTGGTGTGCCATGCACACTCAGACACCTCCAGGTCCAATTAAGGTGAGCAGAAGATCACAGCTCTGTCTTGTTCACGCTGTCTGTGTACTGCTGCACAGTGGAGGCTGGGATCATGAGGTCAACTGCACGTCTGCGTCTGCCACCGCCCGACTGTGCCGCCTGCCATGAGCAATGCATCAGGCAGGACTGTGATCTGGATGAACACGGCAATTAAAAGGCAAAAGGTGAAGCGGTTGGAACGCTTACTAACGGACCAAGGTGCCCTTGAGCGGCCCGGCGTGGTACTGTCTCCATGAGGACAGGCTTAGGTCGAGCCCCATTAGATAGACAGGACCCATGCAGATCTTGGAGATAAAGGATCTGACAGATAGGGCCCTCGCTGGCGCAGTGATAAATAAACATGATCTTCCCATTGTTTAGCGTGGCTGGCAGGAGTGTTTCTCCATGCGAATCCTAGAAGGAACACAAGCCTCATGAATAAGCCACGAGAGCCGGGGTGACGTCTCCACAGCAGGGGGAAGTAAACATGTCTCAGTACAGCAGGGAAACACCCAGACTACACCAGGATAGTGGATGGCAGAGACAGACTCTAAACTCTAGACTCTACAGAGCATATCTTAAGCCTATCATTCAGAGGATGACAGACAGGCAAACAATACATTCCGTGTTATACCCAGGCCAGTAGTATGTCTGTTAGAGGGATGGGCAACCATGGAACTACACTACAAGACCAAAAGTATGTGGACACCTACTTTTGTAAATATAGTGTGTGTTGGTGCTCAGGTGTAGGTGAGTGAGCATGCATGAAGGGGTGCATTACGGCATAGCTCAGTTAAATCCCTTAACTGACTGAGATAGAGATACAAAGAGATAGAGGACCAACCCCAAATGACATCAAACCCGATCAAAGAGTTTGTGTTTGTCCCAGCTGGAGAGCTAAGTTTAGGTGCACTTCACCCTCCTTATCCGACTGTGTGGCACCGACCGACCGACACATCCTCTGGCACCCAGTGGCCCAGCGGCATGAGGAGAGTGATACCCTCTCCTGCTAACACACCTTGTCCTTGAGCTCCCACGCGGCGCTGCGCGGCGTCACACTCCAGCGAAGATAACAGTGTCAAAGTCAGCCTCTCAATAAGGTTGATTCAATTTGTCTGTTTGGCTCAAGGGAAAAGGCAGGGGGTTAAAAGCTACAGGAGAAATAGACAGGGGGGAGAGAGATTAGATTTAGGGAGTGTGTGTGTGTGGGTGGAAGAGAGAAGAGGATAAGGAGTTAAACAAGCACTCATCGGCTGAGACAGGAGGAAAAATAAGGTTGAGGAGGGAGGATAAATAGTAGGGTTGAGAAAAAGGAGCACATCGATGGGAGTCCATCCTCCTCACATGGTAGAGACTTCCTTCACACCATGGGGCACTTAGACATATGGTAATGGCCTCGCTGGGGTGTAAAGCATCAGAGTATGGACAAGAGGAGCAGGGTCATAGAGCAGGGAACTCTAGTGACCTTGTGTAAAGGAGCTCTTTGTTTGCCCTGTATAGGATTGCAAAGGAAGGGTATATTACTGGACTCTTTTGAAGTCTACTATTTACTGGACTCTTTTAAACTACCAGAATTATTGAAACTTTCAAGGATTTTATGTAATGTCTTACAAGACTAACGGTTCTGTGATGACAGAAGCTGGGAGACGAGAAGCAAGTACAGGGTGTAGATTTATTAATAAATAGACATGAAACAAAACAAGAACAGCGTCTGGGCAGGAGAAACATAACATCAATGCTGACTCAGGAATTAAACTGAGGAAGTGACAGATATAGGGGAGGTAAATGACGTGATGGAGTCCAGATGAGTCCCAAAATTAAGCGCAGGTGAGCGTAATGATGGTGGCAGGTGTGTGTAATGATGAGTGAACTGGTGACCTCGAGCACCGGAGAGGTGGACAGGAGCAGACGTGACAGTACCCCCCTTCTAGGGGCGCCACCTGGCGTCCTGCCTGGGCGAGCCTGACGGGCCAGCTGAGGCATGGGAGCCTGACGAGCCAGCTGAGGCATCCCCGATTGCTTTGGCAGCAGCACTTGGACCCGACATTACCAAAAAATACAAATATTCCCTGATATTTCCAATTGTAGAGTCAGCATTCTGTAACGGTTCTGTAACGACAGATGCTGGGAGACGAGAAGCAAGTACAGGGTGTGGATTTAATCATAAATATACATGAAACAAAACAAGAACAGCATCTGGACAGGAGAAACATAACATCAATGCTGACTCAGGAATTAAAATGAGGAATTGGCAGATATAGGGGAGGTAAATGACGTGATGGAGTCCAGGTGAGTCCCATAATTAAGCGCAGGTGAACGTAATGATGGTGGCAGGTGTGCGTAATGATGAGTGAACTGGTGACCTCGAGGCTCTTTTGGGTACTTCAGATTATTACAGGTGTCTGTAATTATCTCTTGCCCCCTATGTGGCCTTATCACGTGGAAAACATATAAAATAATAAAATAATATGATTTCAAAAACGAAAATAGAATGACGAAGCTGTAAAACATTATCCTAAATATAAACCATCAACTTAGTGAATATCATTGGTGTTTTTAATATGAGGGTTTGAGCATGAAATATCCATTATATTTTTTTTTACACACTATTTATTTTGTTCTAAATGTTTTGGGGACAAAATGGTGGCAGTTGGGAAAAAAGTCAATAGTTGGAAGAATTTCAGAGTTCATTGAAAAATAACGCCATTGTTGATTAGATGCTTTTTTCCTTAATTAGGCAATTTAATCTGTAGCCTTTTGGTTTATCCACTAGAAACTCATGGACATTAATGTATAGTGTACTATTTTTAGTTTTGTTATTCAAGTATAAATTACCAAATATACCATAGATTGCAATAGATTACCTGTTCATTTGCAAAATTACAGAAGATTTTGGTCAAATTAACGGTAGTTTTGCAATCCTAAACTATGCTCTAGGGTTGTTGCCAACACATTTCCGGTCTTTACTGTAACTTTTGAGCAGTTTGAAAGCTAAAGGGAAACAATGGAGCTCACAGCTAGACACCATTCATTCAATTAAGCATTGTGAGTACTGCAGAGATAACTCAACAAAACAGTTTTAAGATTTAAGCACAAAATGTAACCATCATCAATCTTATGCTGTATCTAACAGATTTTTTCCCCTTGATAACCCCCATGCTAGTAGAATGCAGTGAGCTATTTTATGGTGTCAGTGATAGAAAGTGTATATCAGTTATATGATCATAGATAGATACTGTGAAATAAAAGACAGAGAAGGGCGATGGAGCTTTTAAAAACAACAGGACCAAATCCTAGAAAATTGTAACTTATTGGAGAGCTGAATGCTTTTCCCAGACAGCACATAACATTCAGAGAACCACATGTTTCTTAGAGCTTGGTAAGAGCATGGTTTTCCTATGGTTATTTTGCATTCAACCTTCCCACAACTTTCTGGGAATGATGCAGGATAGTTGCTTGGTTTTGGAACATTCTTAGCACATTTAAGGAACTTGACAAAATAAAATTATTTTCTTGGTATTTCATTACTTGAAAAGAAAGTTTCCTAAAAGTTTAAACATTGTTACATTTCGTTAAGAAACAACCTTCTTCTGTGGGTATTTCAGTACTTCAGCATAACGTTTCCTCGTGGTTCTATTTAAGTAATGTTCTCAAATTGTTCCAAGAACTTAAGAAACAACTTTCTTCTGTGGGAATTTCAGTACTTCAGCATTACACTTCCTCATGGTTCTATTTAAAGTCATGTTCTCAAATTGTTCTGAGAATCTTGTTAAGTGTGTTCAGGTGTGTTGGTCACACCTGATCTAATTGGCCACACCTGATCTTTTAATGAGTGGTTGTTTCCTTTGAAATGCGGTTTGTTTGAATAGACCAAAATGAACAGCTTTGTATGTGTAAAAAACATTGCATGGTAGCTTCATTATGGTGGCGCAGTGGACTAATTCCATGGTAAGACAGAAGATTATAGGTTTGAATCTCTCTGATGCCGTGTCACAATAAAAAAATACATGTGTTTGCCTGATTAATGCCTAAGGAAAGGCATTTCCAAGTGTCAAATCTGTACCTGGAGTTTAACAAAGTTAAACCAAAATAAGCTAGCAGTGTTATTAAATGTCTTCTTCAAAAATTCAGTGAAAGTTTTCAGGAAGTTATTCAAAAACCTCCAAATAACCTTTAATTTCAATTCTCAGAGCGTTAATAAAACCTCCCAGGAAAAATTGCAAGGAACCAGAGTAAAACGTTCTCAGAACCTCGCTGCAACCTAAAAATAAACATTCCAAGAACAAGTGAAATGTTCACTTTTCAAAAGTTTCAGTTTTACTGGACGGGAAACGTATTGCTTCGTTCCTAGAACCAATGGGAAACCAAAAACGTACGTTCCCACAACTTCAGAGGAACCAAATGTGCTAGCTGGGTGGTGTGTTGGTGTGTCTGTAGGGGGAGTTGGGGGGTGAAGTATTGGGGTCCTTATTAGTAAACTACCTCCAACGCAGATAAGAAGATATTTGGGACCTGTCTCCTTTCTCTCAGAGTTAAATAGTGTGCCAGCATCTGATTTTGTCCTCATTGATCCGGCTAGCTTTCAAATTGGCCCATTAATATGAATGGTCAACCTCAAGACAGAGCAGAGAGGGTGTTTGTGAGATGATGCTGCTGCAGGAGACACGGACGCTTCCTCTAGCACAGGTAGTCCCAAACTGGGGGTACGACTTACACCGTCAGGTGTAAGGCAAATAAAAATGGAATTCACTTTTCTTTTTTTTAACAAAATAAATAGATAAATATATAATCTTCTTCACATTTTCAAACAGACCATTTATATTTTCCAACAGAGCTATACATTTGGGTGAGGTTTTTTTCTCGCCTGAGTTACCGCGTTTCACTGCCAAAAATAAAATTAAAACCATCTAATGTTCAGCGAAAAAACAACACAATGTCAAATACAGGTAGCCTAGTCAAATAATTAACATCCAATCACATTAACCGTTACTCTCCCGCGGGAATTCCACTAATGGTCCATATGTAGCCAAACGTAGCTACTGCTCATTCCGTTTCCTCGAGAAATGGATAAAGGGTGAAATGAAGTAAGGCCCGTGTCTATAGAGACACACATCAGCTCTCCTGGTAGTACTGCCCTTCTTTGGACACTTCTTTGTTAACAAACCTCCAAACAAGCTTCAATGCCTTCAAAATCTAGAATCTGCTTCCTATTTCGCAACAAAGCCTTCTTCACTCATGCTGCCAAACATACCCTTGTAAAACTGACCATCTTACCGATCCTTGACTTCGGCGATGTCATTTACAAATAGCCTCCAACACTCTACTCAGCAAACTGGATGTAGTCTATCTCAGTGCCATCTGTTTTGTCACCAAAGCCCCATATAGTACCCACCACTGTGACCTGTATGCTCTCATTGGCTGGCCCTCGCTACATATTCGTCACCAAACCCACTGGCTCCAGGTAATCTATAAGTCTTTGCTAGGTAAAGCCCCGCCTTATCTCAGCTCACTGGTCACCATAGCAACACCCACCCGAAGCACACGCTCCAGCAGGTATATTTCACTGGTCATCCACAAAGCTAACACTTCCTTTGTCCACCTTTCTCTGCTGCCAATGACTGGAACGAATTGCAAAAATCACTGAAGCTCGAGACTTATATCTCCCTCACTAACTTTAAGCATCTACTTGGGTAGACTGAAGCATCCACCAAGAGGCTCTTGCTGCCAAGGGATTGCCTGACAGCTTGAAAGACGTTTTGGACACGAGAGTGAAAATGGTTCACTTTGTTAAAGCAAGGACCCTGAACTCTCATGTATTTTCTGCACTATGCAATGATATGGGCAGCAACCACAATACGCTTTTACAACATATAGAAGTGCACTGCTTATCAAGGTGCAAATAATTTACACGTTTTTTGTCATTGAGAGACAAGCATAAAGTTTTCTTTACTGACCATAATTTCCACTGACCGCTTGCATGGATTCATTATTCCATTCATGCCCTGCCTGCCAGATTTCTGGATTGGGTTGCGTTCAGAGTATCCTGCCTTCGCAAATCGCACTGTTAAGACACTGATGCCCTTTGCAACCACATACCTATGTGAGAGTGGATTCTCGGCCCTCACTAGCATGAAAACTAAATACAGGCACAGGCTGTGTGTGGAAAATGATTTAAGACTGATACTCTCTCCAATACAACCCAACATTGCAGAGATATGTGCATCCTTTCAAGCACACCCTTCTCATTAACCTATGGTGAGTTATTCACAATTTTCAATGAACAAATAAGGTTTTATATGTAAGATGGTTAAATAAAGAGCAAAATTATTGATTATTATTATATTATTATTTGTGCCCTGGTCCTATAAGAGCTCTTTATCTCTTCCCACAAGCCGGGTTGTGACAAAAACTCACACTCATTCTCGTGTTTAATAAATGTATCATATAGTGTGTGTGTGTGGCAGGCTTACAATGATGGCAAATAACAACATTTGAGAGTGCGCTGACCCTGGTGCTGGAGGGGGTACGCAGCAGGAGGTTGAATGTTTGAAGGGGTACGGGACTATAAAAAGTTTGGGAACCACTGCCCTAGCACAACAAGTCACCTTTAATGAGTGCTCATTTCTGGTACAAACACTGGGTAGCCCACCCACCCACACATTCCTACCAACCCCCTCACATTATAGCTATGTGGTGGAAAGCATGGGGTAGTGGAGACAGACTGCAATGATGAGTGGAACCACTGACTGACTGATTGATTGTATACCTGACTTTGTTGCGACAAGAGTTCTATCTAGTTTGAGAGACACCTTTCTGATCTGTCTGTATGTCTGTCTCTTTCTCTCTTTTTCTCTCTCTCTCTCTATCTAGGAGCGAGGGAAAGAGAGTCAGGAACTGGGTTGAAAAAGAGAAAAGAAGAGGGAATAGATAGAGAGAGGAGGGGGCATCTGACAATATGTGCTCTCAGTGACCACATCCCTTCTCACCCCACAACCTATGGTAGATAGAAGTCTTTCAGAAATGGCATCAAGTATTAACAAACTCCCACAGCAAAAAAAGTCCCAAATGCCACTTGGATGAGCCCATACCTCTCAATCCCATCTCTCCCCCACAGCACCCATCCCTCCCACCACAGCACCCACCCATCCCTCCCACTACACTTTCCAATGCATGCTATTAGGAGGTCAACAGGTATCTATGGGACTGTGCTTTCACTCAGGCACCCCACCGGTTCTGCCATCTACGTGATAATGGCTCCAACAAGAGCAACAGGGCCAAACATGACCTCCACATCACTGTCTCTGACCCATCTCACATTGCAATTAAAGCCATTTCCCCCTGCAAATGCACTCAGAGAAAATACATTCATAGCTAATAGCTTAGCTTTGTCCTATATTTATATATATATATATATATATATTATTATTGTTATTTTTAATCCCAGCCCCCGTCCCCGCAGGAGGCCTTTTGGTAGGCCGTCATCGTGAATAAGACTTTGTTTTTAACTGACTTGCCTAGTTAAATAAAGTGAACTAAAAAGTAAAAAAATAAATAATAATTAGCATTGCCACACTAGTGTGCCAAGGAATTCATTACGGACCTCTCGATCAAGACTTAATACCTTCTTCTCCATGTATCTGAACTGCTTCATTTTATTGACACAGATCAGACAGCTTATGTGCACAGAGCCAGTAGGGGAGACTTTAATCTAGCAAGTATGTCTTTTTACTTGACTTCAGAGGCAGATTAACACTTGTAAAATGAACAGGGTTTATGATGCCTCCTGCTATGGTGATGGGGCCCTAAGGATAGACACTGTCTGCATGACGTTAAAATTAGTTTAATCTTACATCTTTAACAACTTGCTTTATGTGCCACACCGCTTCCTGAGTTAATTGTTAATTTATTCACCTTATTATGACTGGTTGTTAGTTCCACAGGCAGAAAACAGTGTGTCTGCGTCTCTAAAACAGTATGAATCATCATTTAGAAAGACTTTCAGGCATTGCCTACACTTTTGGGAAAAAAAGGGTTCCAAAAGCGCTATTCAGCTGTCACCATAGGATAACCCTTTTTGGTTCCATGTAGAACCATTTTTGGTCCCAGGTAAAACCATTTTGGGTTCCATGTAAAAACCCTATGTGGAACCGAAAAGGGTTCTACCTGGGACCAAAAGGGTTCTACCTGGAGCCAATGTTATTCTTCAAAAGGTTCTCCTATGGGAACAGCCGAAGAACCCTTTTAGGTTCTAGATAGCACCTTTTTTTCTAAGAGTGTACCACAGTTGCACACCCTAAGCAAAATGTGTCCTGATTAATCAAAGACAAATAATGAAACTTAAGAGATACCTGTGGGTATTAAATATCCAATAATTAATACAATTTAATTTAATTACAACCAACATTAAGATGTCAAGGACTATTTCCCTCCCACCAGTGTAATTCTTGAAAAAAAAATTTGACATATCAATGTCAACCAAGATAGATGAAGTATCAAGAGTTTGTGTTTTGAAAAACAAAGAAATACAAGAAAAGTGAACAGGAAAGCACTTTGACATCATTGCATTCACAACCTAGTTTTACATGTAGGCATATGTCAGAAGTCATTTTGATATTACGCTGTTATAAAAGCTAACATTTTACTATGAGGCCTTTGATGCTTCCAAGAGGAGAGATATGGTGTGTGTGCATCCCATCACGGAACACATAAAAAGAAGACCTTGGGGGTGGATTTGAAGCTACAGTGAGGCAAACTTCAGGCTGAATCAATGGGGTGTCTCAAGGGTAGATGGAAAAGTTTGAGTGAAGGCTTACAAGCCAATCTGAGATAGAGTGTTTCACACAAGAAACTGCTGTGAACCTTTTAAACTGCAATACATACAGTGCCTTCAGAAAGTATTCATACCCCTTGACTTATTAAACATTTTGTTGTATTAGAGCCTGAATTCAAAATGGGTTAATTTTTTACATTTTTATTCACAACCATCTACACACAATAGCCCATAATGACAAAGTGAAAACATGTTATAGAATTTCATTGCAAATTTATTGAAAATAAAATACAGAAATATCTAATTTACATAAGTATTCACACCCCTGAGTCAATACCTTGTAGAATCATCTTTGGCGTGGATTACAGCTGTGAATATTTCTAGGTAAGTTTCTAAGAGCTTTCCACACCTGGATTGTGCAACATCTTCCCATTATTATTTTCTAAATTCTTCAAGCTCTGTCAAATTGGTTGTTGATCATTTCTAGACACCTATTTTCACGTCTTGTCATAGATTTTCAAGTAGATTTAAGTTAAAACTATAACTCGGCCACTCAGGAACATTCACTGTCTTCTTGGTAGGCAACTCCAGTGTAGATTTGGCCATGTGTTTTCGGCTATTGCCCTGCTAAAAGGTGAATTAATCTCCCAGTGTCTGGTGGAAAGCAGCCTGAACCAGATTTTCCTCTAGGATTTTGCCTATGCTTAGCTCCATTCATTTATTTTTTATCCGGAAAAGCTCCCTGGTCCTTGATGATTACAAACATACCCATAACATGATGCAGCCACCACAAATGCTTAAAAACATGGAGAGAGGTACTCAGTAATGTGTTGTATTGGATTTCCCCCAGACATAACACTTTGTATTCAGGAAAAAAAGTTAATTGATTTGCCACATTATTTGCAGTATTACTTTAGTGCCTTGTTGCAAACAGGATACATGTTTTGTAATATTTGTATTCTGTTCAAGCTTACTTCTTTTTACTCTGTCAATTAGGTTAGTATTGCGGAGTAACTACAATATTGTTGATCCATCCTCAGTTTTCTCCAATCACAACCATTCAACTGTTTTACTGTAACTGTTTTAAATTCACCATTGGTCTCATGGTGAAATCCCTGAGTGGTTTCCTTCCTCTCCGGCAACTGAATTAGAAAGGACGCCTGTAGTGACTGGGTGTATTGATAAACTAGCCACAGTGTAACTCAACAGTACTTACAAAACACCAGTCTCAACGTCGACAGTGAAGAAGTGACTCTGGGAAGAGAGTTGCAAAGAAAAAGCCATATCTCAGACTAGCCAATAAAAAGATAAGATTAAGATGGGCAAAAGAACACAGACACTGGACAGAGGAACTCTGTCTAGAAGGCCAGCATCCCGGAGTCGCCTCTTCACTGTTGACACTGAAACTGGTGTTTTGCGGGTACTAAAGCTGCCAGTTGAGGACTTGTGAGGCGTCTGTTTCTCAAACTAGACACTAATGTGCTTGTCCTCTTGCTCAGTTGTGCACCGGGGCCTCCCACTCCTCTTTCTATTCTGGTTAGGGCCAGTTTGCGCTGTTCTGTGAAGGGAGTAGTACACAACGTTGTGCGAGATCTTCAGTTTCTTGGCAATTTCTCGCATAGTATAGCCTTCAATTATCACAACAAGAATAGACTGACGAGTTTCAGGAGAAAGTTCTTTGTTTCTGGACATTTTGAACCTGTAATCGAACCCACAAATGCTGATGCTCCAGATACTCAACTAGTCTAAAGGCCAGTTTTATTTATTCTTCAATCAGAACAACAGTTTTCAGCTGTGCTAACATAATTGCAAAAGGGTTGTCTAATGATCCATTTTAAAATGATAAACTTGGATTAGCTACCACAACGTGCCATTGGAACACACGAGAGATGGTTGCTGATAATGGGCCTCTGTATGCCTATGTACTGTAGATATTCCATAGAAAATCTGCCATTTCCAGCTACAATAGTCATTTACAACATTAACAATGTCTACAATGTATTTCTGATCAATTTGATGTTATTTTAATGGACAAAAAAATGTGTTTTTCTTTCAAAAACAAGGACATTTCTAAGTGACCCCAAACTTTTGAACAGTAGTGTATATATAATAATCCACGTTGACATTATGGAGTATTGTGAGAAAAATTCTCTAATTAATAAATCAATTCTGGCTATAACACAACAAAATGTGGAAAAAGTCAAGGGGTGTGAATACTTTCTGAAGGCACTGGAAGAATAATTGTGTGTTCAAATCTTATCCATCATTATGGGATCCATGGAATGGACGTGGGGCTGAACGATTTTAGGAGGAACATGACAACATGACCCTATCCTCTCTTGGGGAGAGGACCCATTCAAATGAATTTACAACTCTTCAAGGGAAAGTGTCCTTGTAGTTATTGAAAACAATGAATCTGCCATATACTCCCGTCATTGATATACAAGAGGGAAGCAAATGAAGATACCTGCAGTTAGGATACCGCATGAAGATGGACTTTGAAGGCTCTTCAATGCTTGAAGACACTCAAAGCTGACTCTGTTCTGATATCAGAATAAATGTTATTACAAAAAACGACATCAGACTGTGAGAGTAGACACTGATCATTGAATGACAGGAACAGAAGGAAGACATCTAGTCTGATGAGATCTAGTGATCTAGTGTTCAGATCTAGTGATCTAGTGTTCAGATCTAGTGATCTAGTGTTCAGATCTAGTGATCTAGTGTTCAGATCTAGTGATCTAGTGTTCAGATCTAGTGATCTAGTGTTCAGATCTAGTGATGAAGTTCAAAAAGCTCAGTTAAGTGGTATGTTCACCTGGAATACCACTCAATTTATTAAAACTGAATATTATTGCACTTCCTGTTCTATTTGCACAACCCTTAAAGAGTTTCAGGCTAAGGCCATGTATGTTATCTGTGGTGGGTAATTGTCTTGACAGCCAGCCGGCCTCCAAACCTCCTCAGTCCAAACTGCAGGGTTTTGCCTGAGACACTCAGCAGGACCCAGAATTCACAGGAATGAGTTCTGTTCCCCCTCCTACATTATTCATCCACCATGCTCACACTGCAATGTCATATACTACAAAATGGAAGAATTTATTTTGTTGATGCAGTACTACAATTATGTTCCCTTTCTTCCTAGAATATGAAAGAATGCTTATTGTTACCACAGAGTCTTGAAACAGAACTGGATTTTTTGTGTGTTTTGAATTGAAGTCAACGTTCAATTATGGAGCAAACCCAGGCTGGTGAAAGACCCCACTGGGCACAGACATCAATTCAACATCTATTCCACGTTGGTTCAGCATAATATAATTGAAATGATGTGCAAACAACGTTGATTCAACCAGTGTTTGCCCAGTGGGAACGCAGCTGGATTGCCACATTTGCCAAGTGGAGGAAACAACTAGACATGTATATATGACTGAGTGTTTTAGCAGAAACCATCAATCCTCAAAACAACATTGAATATCCTGTTTTAGATTTGCATTATGTACGAACCCCACAACCCATAGAGTTATCCAAATGTGGTTTTGTTATGTGTAAGAGGCAGAGGGGAGTGTAGGATACGACAATATCTGTCAGAGAGTCTGTCTATAAACTGAGAATTGTAGGACATTATCGGTTAGGACAGATGGCTAGGTTTCATTGCACATAACAGTGGTGGTTCTCTTTCAGTGCAGACAAATGTACAGTACCAGTCAAGAGTTTGGACAAACGTACTCATTGCAGAGTGTGCAAAGCTGTCATCAAGGCAAAAGGTGGCTACTTTGAAGAATCTCAAATATAAAATAAATGTTGATTTGTTTAACACTTTTTTGGTTGATTCCATGTTATTTCATAGTTTTGATGTCTACACGATTATTCTACAATGTAGAAAATGGTACAAATAAAGAAAAACCCTTAAATTAGTAGGTGTGTCCACACTTTTGACTGGTACTGTATATGTCACAGGTTGGTGAAACTATTGAATAAACTGTCCCCAGGCTACAGTACAACTATTACAGTACAACAATCCAACAGTAAGATTATCCATTGTACCAATCTGCGATACTTTTACCACACCTTACAAAAGACGGTGTCAAGGAATGGACAATTAGAATGATAACCAGGAGTGTAATGCCACTACAATGGAAAGCCATTAGTATCAGCTCACTGCTTTAAAATGTCCTTCTGTTATAGGTTGTAAAGGTGATGCGTTCTTTGGATCTTGGTTGAGTAAGCAGAGTGAAATAAAGACAAATCACTAAAGTAATGCTGAATCATGCTCCTACATCGCTTCCATCAGCAATCCAGACACACGCAGGCAAATATTGGTGAGGCCAATTCTGTTTCTCTTTTCACATTCAGTTCCACTCAACAACTTCTACACTCACTTAGGTCCACACAATGGTGATGCTACCTGTCTGAAGAAGACTCAACAAGGGGGAGGGGAGATTGCTGAGGATTGTGGGGGATCAGAGCTGGTGATTCTATTCTAGAGATCACTCAAACCCAGTGGTGTAAAGTACTTAAGTAGTTTTTTTGGGTATCTGTACTTTACAATTTATATTTTTGACTTCTTCACTACATTCCTAAAGACAATTATGTACTTTTTACTCCATACATTTCCCTGACACCCAAAAGTACTCACAATATGTTCAATGCTTAGCAGGACAGGACAATGGTCCAATTCACGCAATTATCAAGAGAACTCATGGTCATCCCTACTGCCTCTGATCTAGCAGATTCGCTAAACACAAATGCATCGTTTGTAAATCATGTCTGAGTGTTGCAGTGTACCCCTGGCTATCCGTAAATTTAAAAAACAAGAAAATTGATTCATACTTTTGCTTTTGATAGTTAAGTATATTTGGAACCAAATACTTTTTGGTAGAATTTTAATGGGTGACTTGCACTATCACTTGAGTACATTTCTATTAGAGGTCAACCGATTAATCGGAATGGCCGATTAATTGGGGCCGATTTCAAGTTTTCATAACAATAGGAAATCTGTATTTTTGGACACCGATTTGGCCGATATTTTTTACACCTTTATTTAATATTTATTTAACTAGGCAAGTCAGTTAAGAACACATTCTTATTTTCAATGACGTCCTAGGAACGGTGGGTTAACTGCCTTGTTCAGGGGCAGAACGACTGATTTTTACCTTGTCAGCTCGGGGGATTCAATCTTGCAACCTTACAGTTAACTAGTCCAACGCTCTAACTACCTGCCTCTCATTGCACTCCATGAGGAGACTGCCTGTTACGCAAATGCAGTAAGCCAAGGTAAGTTGCTAGCTAGCATTAAACTTATCTTATAAAAATCAATCAATCAATCATAATCACAAGTTAACTACACATGGTAGATGATATTACTAGTTTATCTAGCGTGTTGCATATAATCGATGCGGTGCCTATATTTGCTCCAATGTGTACCTAACCATAAACCTCAATGCCTTTCTTAAAATCAATACACAGAAGTATATATTTTTAAACCTGCATATTTAGCTAAAAGAAATCCAGGTTAGCAGGCAATATTAACCAGCTGAAATTGTGTCACTTCTTTTGCGTTCATTGAACGCAGAGTCAGTGTACATGCAACAGTTTGGGCCGCCTAATTTGCCAGAATTTTACGTAATTAGGACATAACATTGAAGGTTGTGCAATGTAACAGGAATATTTAGACTTATGGATGCCATCCGTTAGATAAAATACGGAATGGTTCCGTATTTCACTGAAAGAACAAACGTTTTGTTTTTGAGATTATAGTTTCCGGATTTGACCATATTAATGACCTAAGGCTCATATTTCTGTGTGTTATCATGTTATAACTAAGTCTATGATTTGATAGAGCAGTCTGACTGAGCGATGATAGGCACCAGCAGGCTCGTAAGCATTCATTCAAACAGCACTTTTGTGCGTTTGCCACCAGCTGTTTATGACTTCAAGCCTATCAACTCCCGAGATTAGGCTCATGTAACCGATGTGAAATGGCTAGCTAGTTAGCAGGGTGCGCGCTAATAGCGTTTCAAACATCACTCGCTCTGAGACTTGAAGTGGTTGCTCCCCTTGCTCTGCAAAGGCCCTGCTTCAAGGGTGGCTATTGTCGTTGTGTTCCTGGTTCGATCCCAAGTAGGAGCGAGGAGAGGGATGGAAGCTATACTGTTACACTGGCAATACTAAAGTGCCTATAAGAACATCCAATAGTCAAAGGTTAATGCAATACAAATGGTATAGAGAGAAATAGTCCTATAATTCCTATAATATCTACAACCTAAAACTTCTTACCTGGGAATATTGAAGACTCATGTTAAAAGGAACCACCAGCTTTCATATGTTCTCATGTTCTGAACAAGGAACTTAAACGTTAGCTTTCTTACATGGCACATACTGCACTTTTACTTTCTTTTCCAACACTTTGTTTTTGCATTATTTAAACCAAATTGAAAATGTTTCATTATTTATTTGTGGCTAAATTGATTTTATTTTTGTATTATATTAAGTTAAAATAAGTGTTAATTCAGTATTGTTGTAATTGTCACTACTACAAATTTTAAAAAATATAATCGGCCGATTAATCGGCATTGAATTTTTTTGGTCCTCCAATAATCAGTATCGGTATCGGCGTTGAAAAATCAATCGGTCGACCTCTAATTTCTATTAATGTATCTACACTTTTACTCAAGTACGACAATTGGGTACTTTTTCCACTACTACTCAAACCAAGGGGGCAAAAAGTGAGGGTTAAGGGCATGACAAAGCCAACACCACTCCGTGTTGAGTATTGAAAGGGCCCTTATTGGCCCGTATAGTGTAGGGGCGTTGAGTTGACTCATCTAGGTCTCAATGGGGATTACCCAGAGTTTAGTGTAACTAAGCCTCTGTAATATTGATTTGAGTGTGTTTGTGCTCTGGTCTACTTCTCTGCGAGAACCTGTAAATCAATCCACTCCAGCCGCTAGCCACACCCACTGTCCTGTTGAGCTTCATCGTTCTGGTCGCCATTAGTTGCAACACACAACTCATCAATATTCGACACACACCTCAATACAGAGCAGCAGTCATACATGTAATTTAGCCATGTGGCAACCAGCAATCTCAGTTTTCTGCAAAGAAAAGTGAATACATTCAGTTGATGCATTTTTTTCGGGACCGTAACTATGACCCCTTTGGTTACTGTTAGGTGGTTAGAATTCTGTGGTAGCCACGCTGGTTAATAGAACCAGCCAGGTCAGAGAGGTTGCTGCAGGTTGCTGCCGGCTTTGTGCCCTCTTGTAGGATCTGGTTGTCTGATAAACACTCCATTCTCAAATGTCTGCTGATTCATAAGCAGAGAAGCTTTTCCGTCCGTTTTTTAAGAACTTAGAGTTTGCTCCACTTAGGAGGACCTTTCACCATATTGCCTAGAACTACTGCATTCCCTCAGGTCTGCAAAAACTGAAACGATAGGGGCTACAACTAGGAGAAGGTCCTTGCGGGATTTTTTTGTTGTAACCAAGCCTGTTTTTTGCATGTGTTTAACGCTGTTCCATCAACAGACCAGAGTTGTTAGTCATTAGAATTACAGTGTGTAAGCCCTCAGGTATATCCCTACCAGTGTAATAGCAGTGCCAGCAGTGCATGTCTTTATCCACAGACTACTCTGTTGAAAGATGTTTGACTCTTCTCTTCCATCTCCTACTGATGTGGCAATAGAAAGAAAAAAAAGATCCTCGCTGTAACACTTCCAGCTTTCTCCGCCCATCACGGGGGACCATTCATGTGGCAGCCTTATTCCGATGTATAATTCTTGGAGATGAAAATGTTATGGCTGGGGAACTTCATCTGTGTAACAACAACTCAAGCCAGCTGTTTCGGTGCATCTGGCAGAGCGGAATGGGTCACCGAGGCCCACAGATGGCAGCTTGTTTATGCATCTTCACGCTCTGGGTCTGCAGCTTCTATTTTGGGTAATTCAGAGTGCACTTTTCTGAGCATTCAGAGTGCTCTGCACTCTGTGCCTCTGAGATATTCTGTAAAAGGTTGTGTTGCCAAACCCTAGCACAGAAGAGCAGCCTCCCCTCTCCCCGCCTGTTTATGTTCCACGTTGAGGAGGGAACAGAGGGAGTTATTCCCTCTTTATCAGGTTTGTTGCTCAACACTGCAGCAGCAGTAGCCTAACCATCCATCTGTAATTTGAGAGGGGCCGCCTCTCGTGACAAAAGGGATGAATGCACTGTAATTGTTATGAATGGGCAGAATCAGAAAAGAAAACAAAGAGCGTTGGGAGAAAACAAAACCAATATGCTACATGACAAGGTTGAATTAATCTGAGGCTCTTTAAAGAGCCACTAGCGCCACTGCAACCAGGAGTCACTGAGGGTCTGATTTACTGGCTAACTGTCCGTATTGCATAATCATTAGGATAGGACCGAGGGGCCCTGACGGACCCCCGTCAAATGGACAAAGCCTGTTCAACAGGTGTAAAGCCTTGTCCAACCCCTCCATTAGGAACAGCATCATGAATGGAGGAAACCTCCACAGGGAGCGTGTGTCCTCCTCAGCGTAGCTGCAAAGGAGCCATGTTGCAAAGGAGCCATGTTGTGTTGGAGACGGCTGGATGAGCAAGAGCACACGGAGCCTCTGGTGTCCTGAGCACATTCCCAGAGGAGAACGAGTGGAAGAACAGATGGAGGCGTGTAGAGATGCCATCTTTCACTACGAGACTTTACGAGTGTAGGGGCCTGGATAGCTACATAAATTCTGAACTCCCCTGCCCACGGAAGGAGCTGGACAACCTGGTCCCTGTCTGGATTTGAATGTGTAAATCAGACTGAAAATTGGGAGTCAGTCCATGAAAAGCAACACCTGTTCACTTCTTAACTCGATTTTTCATCTTAATGTGGCTTATTCCTTTACTTTTGAACTTTCTAAAAACGCATGTCTAACAATCTACTGTAGATTGCCCAAATTGAGATGCCTCGAAGTAGAGTTTCTTACGGTATTATTTGCACGTCTCTACCTAACACTAAACATTCCTCAGTTAAAGCCGCGTTGTTAGATCATTATTCTCTCACATGTATATCATTGTATCGTGTGGCTGTGGCAACACTTGGATGAAACAGAATTCACACGATTAGTTTAACTTCCTTAAATAAAACGGAATAGACTCCCTGAGACCAAATCCTTTTTGGAAACAAAATAACTGTGGCAGAGACAATTAGAGTGGGCTTTTAATTCTAACATACTTGGCTGGTAATGGGGGCTCCCGAGTCCCATAAAGCGGCGCACAATTGGCCCAGCGTCATCCTGGTTTGGTCGGGGTAGGCCGTCATTGTGAATAAGAATTTGTTCTTAACCGACTTGCCTAGTTAAATAAAGGTTACATTTAAAAAAATGTTTTAATCAAATGAAATAATGAAGGACAGACTGATTTATAGGTATGCTCATACAAAGTTACATTAAATGTGAATCTTATATACAGTACACAGTGCTTTGAACTCATACATCTTAGCTCATCCCCCTCACTATGGGGCTTGAATAACTGACTTTGCTGAAAATAGACTTCTGGAGAAATAAGAATTTGAAGCAGAGCAGACCAACAGCCACCCCAGTCACTGTCTATTCACAGTACCTATTTGTCTCACTTGAATGCATTGTGAATGGCTGGGTACTGTTCATGCTGACTCTGAAAGATATTTCATTACTTAACTGTCCATTGTAAATGGGACATATGGAAGTTTGTTCTGGGGATAGAAAACCCTTAGATTGGTTATTTTCTATTGATATATGCAGGATGACACATCCACTTCTGATTTCTATGAATAACAAGGCTTTTTGAACTATGGGAATAACCTCAGAAGGTTCAAATGAAACACTTTGATTTAGCATATGACTGATACAGGTCATATGCCCCTGAAATAAGAATAAATATGCCATGTACAATGGCTTCAATGATCAACAAACACTGTGGGTGTGTAGAGGAGTTGACTGCATTATAAGGAGTAGGCTACATGCCCACGTTCACCTACAGATGTAGGATCTTAAATTGAGCCAGATTGCAAAAGACACAACAACAAGATTCCTGCAGCAACATTAAATGTGAGTTATTATGTGGATTATTATTGAATTGACATTTTTGTAGGGGTTGCTACATTTTTCAGAAGGGGAAATCAATCAAATTTCAAAGTGGAAATTACAAACTTCAGAAGCCTTTTCCAACCTGAAATACACTGCAAGTTTTACATTTCCTGCTTTGCAGTAAAATTCTCCTGCAACAGGGTGACCAAATTAAGATCCCACTTCTGTAGACCATCAGGAAACAACACACTTTCTTCTCAATCTAGATTTAAACACAACCTGGTGAGTCTCTCTCTCCCCTGTAATTCCCATTAACATCCCAGTGAGTAATGAGTCTTAGCTGATTAAACATCTTTATCCCTCTCACACACTGATTATCTAAGCCAGAGAGGGATATGCTATCTTCAGGAGGGATGAGAAAACAATCACTACTAACATGCACACACGGACATGCACAAACCCGCGCGCGCACACACACACACACACACACACACACCACACAGATGGGATCATTCCCACAAGTCTTCCAAGTCTAAATCCTAAGCTAGATGAAGGATGGTGAAGGGGTTCTGGGAGGGGCTGACAGTGAAGTTTCACAAAGTCCTCAGAGGAGTTGTTCAATGCCTGTGGTATTTAATGAATTAATTAACAACATAGTCCTTTGTAAATGAAATACTATGTTCAGTGAGATCTAAAGACTTTAAACTTCGAGGACAGCAAAAACAATTGCTCTATTTTATTACGCATTCATATATTTTTTTTCTTTCTTCTTTTCCTTAGGGCAAATCTGTTCCAATATTGTTTGTGCCAAGAAAGCCGGCACTGTCAATTTAGATTTGGCTGTGATTAAAATAGCCTACCAAGTTAAATTCAATGTGACATTGCCCCTGCTGTTAAGAAGCCTACAATTATTTTTATTTGATGGAGAAAGGAAGAGAGAGAAGAAGAAGATAAAGTTGGAGAGGGAGAAAATTGCCCTCACAAAAATGTTCCATAAACCAAGGCTCTTGATCATGAAGTCAGCGCTTTGCCCGATTAATAAAAACCTCCCTAATAAAAATGAGTTGTTAACTTGACTGGGGTTACCATCTGTATGGACCAGTTAGGACATCTAGATGTCAGCCTTTATCCAACCCTCTGCTGTCTTTTTCTTATCCTTACTGGTTTAACCACTACTTCTCATCCTCAGTCTCACACAGTATCTTATCCTTACTGGTTTAACCACTACTTCTCATCCTCAGTCTCACACAGTATCCCCTGTTCTGTTTTTCTTATCCTTACTGGTTTAACCACTACTTCTCATCCTCAGTCTCACACAGTATCCCCTGTTCTCTTTTTCTTATCCTTACTGGTTTAACCACTACTTCTCATCCTCAGTCTCACACAGTATCCCTGTTCTCTTTTTCTTATCCTTACTGGTTTAACCACTACTTCTCATCCTCAGTCTCACACAGTATCCCCTGTTCTGTTTTTCTTATCCTTACTGGTTTAACCACTACTTCTCATCCTCAGTCTCACACAGTATCCCCTGTTCTGTTTTTCTTATCCTTACTGGTTTAACCACTACTTCTCATCCTCAGTCTCACACAGTATCCCCTGTTCTCTTTTTCTTATCCTTACTGGTTTAACCACTACTTCTCATCCTCAGTCTCACACAGTATCCCTGTTCTCTTTTTCTTATCCTTACTGGTTTAACCACTACTTCTCATCCTCAGTCTCACACAGTATCCCCTGTTCTGTTTTTCTTATCCTTACTGGTTTAACCACTACTTCTCATCCTCAGTCTCACACAGTATCCCCTGTTCTCTTTTTTTCCCTTCCATTCTACATTTTCTTGGTCTAATATTCTCGCTGTTTATCTTTCTCCTCCTCTCCTCGCAGTGTTCACGGAGGAAATCTAGCAGCTCTGTTGGGGTTCTCTAGCTTGCGTAGGGAGCCTGCTGTTCCACCAGCCCTCTGCTTTACACCAGTGGAGGAGATGCACATCAAACAGCAGAAAGACAGAGCCACGGGCTGTGAGAAGATGGAAGGGGACGTGGAGGAACTGCACGACTCAACCTCTCCTCACCACCGGCACCAGCCTGTTTCCCAATTATCCCGCCACCTCTGCTTTGCTAAGCCATATTCAGCAGACGCGGATAGAGACGTATTCAAAGGTAACCCTGTTATTATGACATTTACAGGAGACCATTGCCCTTTGAGAGATCGGGAAGAGAGAGGGGACATGAGTGGCTGTTACATTTTCCTATAGCTGTTGACATGTTGAGGTTGAGGTCGAGGATGAGGTTGAAACCCAAGTGTTTGATGTCTTAACGCGTACTTTGCACAGAGAGAAAGAAAAAAACGAAGCCATATATTCGGGATGTATTTTTCCTGGAAAGGCCAGATTGTGCAGAGGTCATGATGGGGGCAGTGTTAAGGGGATAGGGTGGTAACCAGCGGCGACAGAGGGTCAGACAAAAGTCTGTATCAAGGTGGACATGCATGCTTTGAGGGTAATGAATGTAAATGTTCAGAGTCAGACACACACAAACAGTCACACAGGGAGCCGATCATCACTGACCCTATAATAAACTCTGCGGGACAAGAGGCACCACGCACAGCTTAACTGGAGGCCAGGAGAGACAGGTGGAACGGTTAAGTAGGTGTCAGGCATGGGTCCACCTTGTCTTGTTCAGAAAATAGGGGATAAAGGTGATTTTAGTGTGTGTGTGTGTGCTTGGAGCCCTTAAGATTTCCAGAGCCAGCACTGTTGAACTAGGGACATCAGCAGAAAGAGAGGGGCCTTTCACACAAGGATGCTTATGAGAGTTATCCTATTTGTTCATTATTTGTTATCCTCGTGGTACATTTATTTAATACACAACCAATATCACAGACTGCATAAGGGAGTGAGGGGGTTGAATGGCAGGTTTTCTGGGTACTCTGACTAGACAGTTTCCCAGCTCGTTTTGTAGTGAGCCTGCTGTATATAAGTCTCCTCCTGCCGTCCACGGGATGCATAAACCCATCCTCCGTCAACAGTAATAAGACTCCGAGGGGAGAACACACACGGAGTCATTCAAATCCCCTCTGCAAGAAGAAGTCAGCACACTCATGCAAGCAATTAGCAAACAAAAAAACCTACGCACTATTTGTCAAATGATCCATCTGAAGCCCGTAATTGCCTCAACCGGATTTACATACTGAAGGATAATAAGTACAAAATGTATTCTAATGTGACAATGAGGGACCTGACATGGGGCTGAATAGGGATGAGTATTAGCGTTGTCGGGGAGAGTATTTGCATTCAGCTCAAGGTGCGTTTATAGATGTACAGCAATCAATGCTATGATGGAGACCAGAGTCCTTTTATAGAAAAGCTGCCCTCACGTCCTTACTATGGCAATAATACGGCCAGTTTATCCCTCACTTGTGACGACAATTGGCATTGCTTTTGGCAGTACTGCTGGGCAGTAGAGTTGAACGGAGAGAGCCATGTCAGCTTACAAGATCGTGGTGGTTTTATGACCCTTAAATAAGGAAGTGGTAGGAGACCTAACCAATACCCACTGTCGGGCTGCCTGACACTTGAAAACAGCAGATTGGCTTGTACTCATCACAGCCTGGGGAGAGAGAAAAAAAGGGAGATATAACAGTAGGAAGAGATTTTCATGCAGAGCAACAATCTGTAACAATCAGATGGAGAGAAATGCCGTGTTGGAGTACTATCTACAACAGTGTCTATTTTTTCTGTTGCATATACATCAGTATCTATACATATCTGGTTGTTTTTTTGTCCCTGTTTGTTTTTAGTGGCATATCTGTGTATGTTTTCTCTGTAGATGGACTAACCCATTTCTTTCCTCTACACCATGGAGCTATGGTGCATCTCTAAGTTGATGTATGAGCCGGTTTTCTGCAGCATTCCTCTCCTGCGTACAGCGTGAGAAACATTCAGCACTGCAGGAGCAAGGGAATCATTACTCTTGATATCCACTGATGTGTCTTGACCTGCTTTCCGTAAATGGGTAACACACACACAGTCTTTGTTTTCTCTTCAATTTGTTCACTGTTACTCTTTTAGACCAAAAAATACAAAAGCCTCTGCTGGAATCTCTTGTATGAGGGATTCCATCTGTGTTTGGGTGTTGCTAAGATACCAGGTTTAATTCCTTTTTTTCAAACTGTTGCTAGCCATAAAGACTAGTAGCCTATACAATACAAATGTTTGGGTAGGGGATTATAACTTTGTCCACTATTTTACTCCAACACCAAAAATGAAAAATGTTTACTGTTATTCCATGTACTGTAGGCCCAAGTAAAATCACAATGATAATGAAACTGACAAAGAACATGAAAGATAAGCCAATAGAGACCATCAACATTTCTTGGTAAAAACGATAGCTGAGGGGGGGGGAAAGTATGAGGAAGTTCACTGCTTTAGTGTTGTTGAAGAGAACTTCAACTTCAAAACAGTCTCTTGATATTAGCTTTAAGCCATCGGTGCGAGAAAAGAGATGATGCCTGCCCTATCAGTGGTATCAGAAATAGACTGGCAAGGGGCACCGTAGCAAGAGCTGACAATTACCTGTCTTTAATCCAGTCCAATTGAGTGGGACCCCCCACCTGGGCCTGTTGAGGATGACAGATGGTATGAGATATTGCAGTCATTAAAGCAAGAAAACTGTGGCAGATGACCCACCAAGACTCCATCGATCTGGCTCCGCAGCAGGGTCTGGGTTCGACACACTGATTCTGCCCCCCTGACTCCCAACAAAAGTAGAAAAAGGGGGCAACAAAATGAGATGAAAATCAAATCAAATCAAATGTATTTATATAGCCCTTCGTACATCAGCTGATATCTCAAAGTGCTGTACAGAAACCCAGCCTAAAACCCCAAACAGCAAGCAATGCAGGTGTAGAAGCACGGTGGCTAGGAAAAACTCCCTAGAAAGGCCAGAACCTAGGAAGAAACCTAGAGAGGAACCAGGCTATGTGGGGTGGCCAGTCCTCTTCTGTCTGTGCCGGGTGGAGATTATAACATGAAGATGATGGAGCAAGTGAACATTTATGGATGAAAGCTTTTGGTGTTAGCAGTAATTCTCTGTAGCCTTAATACTGTCTGAGGGGAGGGACTTTATGGATCACAATTCCATGCTGCATCTAACCAGCTAAATATCTAACTTAGTTACACCGTCATGGATTTCCTGTAAAGATCCTGTCTACTTCCTGTTTTAAAAGTATTCATTAGCTCTCTGCGATCGGAGGTGGTCTATTCTTGAGAGTGATAATAATAGCCTGTTTCCGAAAAAGGATTTCAAATAAAGCTTTCTACACAGAACTTTTAAAGGGCTCAATCCATCCATTTTGGCCTACGGATAATTGTCTGCCATCTGTGACAGATCTAACATACTTCTCTCTCTCTCTCCTCAAACGGAGCTGTCTCCAAACACATTGGCTCTCCTTTTTTACTGATCAGGTAAAGAAAGGCATGTGTGATGGCAAATGAATAAGCTTACATGAATAGCTTACACGCATTTTTCTTCTCAGTCAAATCTACCTCTCACGTACGTCAAAGCCATTGGCCCCATTTCATGCTAGCTGTTGTGCCATGCCAAATGTGAGGTTTAGCTGAAGCCAATCGCTCCACAGATGGCGGCTGGTAGATCAGTTGAGGACAAACTTTATTCCGTAAAACAAAGCTTTCGGTCCTAGTTTGTCCATTGATTGTGTTCTGAGCACATAGTGGTAATTGTATGCCAAGAGCTTGACTGGCAGAGAACGGAAACATATTTTGAGTCCTTGTCAGTTGTAATTTCGTTTGTAGCTTTAGCTATGGGCGCTAGGCTAGACTTTGTCAGTAAGCAACATGTGAAACATAAGAGATGAAATAGTACTACGGATATCTGTCTGCAGCAGAGACATTTACTTTCCATGTTGTAGCTGCCCTGTAGCACAACAACCACATTAGAGCACACTCTCACTCCCAACAGAGTACCTCATGATTATCATTGCCAGGCTGTCAGCATACAGTCACTGATGTATCAATTCCCAAAAATTCAATGTCAGTATGTATTGATCGGAAATAGTCTGGTTATAGTCTGCTGACACTGGAGAAAAATAATGGAAATAGACGAAAATCAGTCCTCCTACATGCCTCCTCAACTCCCTTTTATTTACTTCACAGGGACCTCAGCTAAAACCCCATATATCCATTGTGCTGATGGCAGGGTATTTTAAACAATCTTCACTCATACAGTTGCAATTAGCAGCTCCAAAGGATCTAATGTTCGACCCACTGGTTGCCCTAAGGAGGCACATTCCCAACTGATCAAAACTGTCTAAAACAGCACTAAAGCTGTTTGGCCAGGATGATTACCAAATTTAACATGCATGTGAAAGTAAACAAGCAATCACATATGCGCGTACACACACAAGGCTTGTTCGACATTGCAGCTGACATTGTAGACGACTGCGGACTGACTGATCTATCAAACCTTGCATCGTAAATAGCTACTCATTATTATTTGTAAATCAGTCAGTCAGCTACAATTTACCCACAATGCATCACATATTTGAACACACACCCAAGCACAAGAGTGCATTCAGACTCACCACATACGTTTGTCTGCCATCTTCAAGTCATGCAAGGACAAGAGACAAAAACCAAGACAGCGGACACAATTATTTGTTCTACAGTATTCTATATCAGAAGCCAGACTCTCCCCACAGAAATACGTTTTCCCCTTTCTTTTCCCTTTGCTTTATCTGAACAGCCTCGGTTTTTTTAACTGCCTTCCCTCAGATTACTTTCTGTGCCCTTCAATACCCCTGGCCAGCCTCCATGTTCAGAACACATTTAGGCGCCATGGGTTGTGAGCAAATATTTCCATTTTCTGTCACAAATCCATTTGAAGTCCCGTTTCCTCCCCCCACACACACACACACACACACACACACACACAAACACACACACACACGTAGGGATGTTGAGGTGACCATATTACCACCAGTCATGATCGTAGTAAAATTCCACGTGACCGTTGAGTCACAGTAATCTCCTCTTATGCACTCTGGACATGCGTTGGTAGTACCCGACTCGCTAACAACCATCAGGTGGCTAATGGCCTGGTACTCAGGGCTCTATTGTCCCTCAAACCACTCTGACATCAATGCAAATGAAATCAAGAATCACATCAAACCCTTATCAAAACAGTATGTGCTTTTACATCACACCTAAATGTGTTTGATCAATTTGAAAAGAAGTTCAGCAGTTTACAACTGAGTGGAAAACATGGTAGTTGTGGATGTTGTTTCATAGCCTAACACAACAAAATGGACAGCGCTTTTTAAGGTGACGATTCATTCAAAACACCCATAAGCATATTAGAGCTTATGCATTTGCATAGGCCTATATATGAGCCCAAGCACACCATATAGGCCAAGGCTATACTGTTGGTTCAATGATTGTGCAGAGCAGCTTACAGTGTTAGCCTACAATTATATTGAATTTGTATTTGATTTTGAATAGCCTAGTAAATAGGGCTTTTTTTCTCACAATTAATAGGTTGACATTACCTTTAGCTACAGAATATCTCACATGTATGCACACACAAATCAAATCAAATGTTATTTGTCACATACACCTGGTTAGCAGATGTTAATGCGAGTGTAGCGATATGCTTGTGCTTCTAGTTCCGACAATGCAGTAATAACCAACGAGTGATCTAACCTAACAATCCCACAGCTACTACCTTATACACACAAGTGTAAAGGGGTAAAGAATATGTACATAAAGATATATGAATGAGTGATGGTACAGAACGGCATAGGCAAGATGTAGTAGATGGTATTGAGTACAGTATATACATATGAGATGAGTAATGTAGGGTATGTAAACATAAAAGTGGCATAGTTTAAAGTGACTAGTGATACATGTATTACATAAAAATGGAAAGATGCAGTAGATTATATAGAGTACAGTATATACATATACATATGAGATGAGTAATGTAGGGTATGTAAACATTATATTAAGTGGCATTGTTTAAAGTGGCTAGTGATACATTTTTTACATCCATTTCCATTATTAAAGTGGCTGGAGTTGAGTCAGTATGTTGGCAGCAGCCACTCAATGTTAGTGGTGGCTGTTTAACAGTCTTATGGCCTTGAGATAGAAGCTGTTTTCCAGTCTCTCTGTCCCTGCTTTGATACACCTGTACTGACCTCGCCTTCTGGATGATAGCGGGTGAACAGGCAGTGGCTCGGGTGGTTGTTGTCCTTGATGATCTTTATGGCCTTCCTGTGACATCGGGTATTGTAGGTGTCCTGGAGGGTAGGTAGTTTGCCCCCGGTGATGCGTTGTGCAGACCTCACTACCCTCTGGAGAGCCTTACGGTTGTGGGCGGAGCAGTTGCCGTACCAGGCGGTGATACAGCCCGACAGGATGCTCTCGATTGTGCATCTGTAGAAGTTTGTGAGTGCTTTTGTTGACAAGTCGAATTTCTTCAACCTCCTGAGGTTGAAGAGGCACTGCTGCACCTTCTTCACAATGCTGTCTGTGTGGGTGGACCAATTCAGTTTGTCCGTGATGTGTACGCCGAGGAACTTAAAACTTACTACCCTCTCCACTACTGTCGCGTCGATGTGGATAGGAGGGTGCTCCCTCTGCTGTTTCCTGAAGTCCACAATCATCTCCTTTGTTTTGTTGACGTTGAGTGCGAGGTTCCTGACACCACATTCCGAGGGCCCTCACCGCCTCCCTGTAGGCCGTCTCGTCGTTGTTGGTAATCAAGCCTACCACTGTAGTGTCGCCCGCAAACTTGATGATTGAGTTGGAGGCGTGCATGGCCACGCAGTCGTGGGTGAACAGGGAGTACAGGAGAGGGCTCAGAACGTACCCTTGTGGAGCCCCAGTGTTGAGGATCAGCGGGGTGGAGATGTTGTTAACTACCATCACCACTTGGGGGCGGCCCTTCAGGGAGTTCAGTACCCAGTTGCACAGGGCGGGGTCGAGACCCAGGGTCTCGAGCTTGATGACGAGTTTGGAGGGTACTATGGTGGTAAATGCTGAGCTGTAGTCGATGAACAGCATTCTCACATAGGTATTCCTCTTGTCCAGATGGGTTAGGGCAGTGTGGTTGCGATTGCGTCGTCTGTGGACCTATTGGGGAGGTAAGCAAATTGGAGTGGGTCTAGGGTGTCAGGTAGGGTGGAAGTGATATGGTCCTTGACTAGTCTCTCAAAGCACTTCATGATGACAGAAGTCGTTTAGTGTATGATAGTGTATAACAGTGTATGATTAACGTTTCCCTTCCTTACAATATATTCCATAGAAATGGCAATGTGAGGGACACCAGGAGAATTGCAGGCTTGACAAAGTAATGGGGAGAGTTGGAAATTGCCTGACACAGCTAATTAACAGCCAACCTGAAGTAATTCTTATTTTAAAATAATATGAATTCTCATAGCAAATTTTCAAAATTCTAATAATAGGAAGACAAAGGAGTCTCAAACTTCTCATTTAAAGACTAGAAGAGTTTTCATTAACTCAAACAAATTCAGATATTTTTGTCACTAATTGTTTTTTGATCAATCAGATCAGCTATTTTTGCCATTCATTGGGCAAAAGGTCAGAATTGGGCTGCTTATGTGAATGCAGCCATTTAGGCCTATCAAATCATTCATAATGGTCTGTTGTCAGAAAGTGTCATGGCATAACATGTCATTTTAGCATAAAAGCTAAGAGGGAGGGGAGCTACAAAAGTTGAGAGAAATAGTGAGTCTAAAAGCCAGCCTGTCAGCTATCTCCCCTCATATGACAAAGTAGTTAGAGGACAACAGACAGGCCCTTCCCTCTCCCCCAGAACGACGGCCACTGCTCGTTCCTGTAGACACTCACTATTTATAAAAAGGACACCACTTCAAACAGCACTTTCTACTGTCCTCCATCACCCAGAGCTCTTGTTTTTGTCATCCTAGAATTCTTCTATTGAAGATAAAACGTTTGCCAAAAAGCCCTGCAGTTTCTTTCTCCATCCGTTCTGTTTGACATCTATGGCACGTCACTGAAACGTTGAGGAAAATCTATAATAATCGCCTGTAGTTTCTCAACACAAAACCACACGTTTCCTGAGCGGTCCTAGCAATAATTGGTTCCTCAGATGACAGAATGAAAACCCACCTCAATCCTGTTCATAGATTCTTTCCAATACCCGGACAGTGTTCAGACCTATAAGTTATATTTATTTGTTATTCCTATAGCTTAAATTTTTTTCAACAAAAAATATCAGTTTTATTGTCACATACACAGGAGCAAATGAGGGTTATGTGCCATGCTCACAGGTCGAGACAGATTGTCCCTTGTCGGCTCGGGTATTTGAACCAGGGAACTTTCGATTAATGCAGAAATTACAAATATGCTATGATAGGGTCAAGTCATTCACTAGCAACAAGTCCTACCGGGAATAAGCAGAGGGGGAGTAACGCCTTGACCCCCCCCATACACAAAACACTATGAAATGATCGATCCCTAGGTTGTTAGTGGGTCCATTAAATGTGTATGTAAAAACATGAAATTTAACAAAACCATTTCACATCCAATTAGTCCATTCTCCCAGTCAAATGCTGCCCTAAATATGGACTTTTGTCAGTCTGTACTCATCACCAGATACATATTTTTTTATCCATCATTGGGCAGATGCTTTCACTGACATAATGATTACCAGCACCATTTAATTCAGTTTTGAATTTGTGGAATAAATTGGTCTATTGAGGTCAGCCTGGGACACCTCATAAGAGGCAGTACAATGTGTTGTATTTCACAGGGGCATGCTGGATTAGGTAATTAATCAAACTGTCTGTGGTGTAATGAGGTTTTACCAGCCCTTTAATCCCCAGAAAATTAATCAACTGGAATTCAACAATTGTGAGCATCTTATAAAAGGTAAAGCCTTAAGCCCAGAAAACCAATGAGCACCCTTCCAGATTTCACCCCTCTCACATGACCTGTGTCCAATTGTAAAAATAAAAAAAACAGATCAAAACTTATATAAGTACTCATTTTAATTGGCTCATGATTTAGAATGTTTACAGAGTGTTTTCAGCAACATTTGATAAACAAATGACCAGAACTACAGGTGAGGGTAAGACACTAACTCAAAATAAGGCAACGTGATTTCTCCCAACAACAAAAGCATTTCAAACAGTGTCATCTTAACAATATCCATTACAAGAAATCATACAATATCCACCCCCAAAAAAGTGAAAAAACATTTGAAGGACATTTGAGTCTCATCATTAGTCATAGTGCAAATAATTGTGTTTATTAGACTCAGGTCTCCACGATATCAGTATACTAAAATGAGAATTGTATTAAAAAGCCATGATAAAAAGGGTATAAAAGTACACATACCCACTCACTAGTCAGTGCAGCAAAATTTAGCAAAGAGGTTGGAATAAATCAAGTAAAAGTGTGATTGTGCATGTACGGAAAACAGAACAGGAAGAAGGGTCAGTTAGTCTCAGTACAAGGTGCCGAAGCTGCCCATGTCGTTTCTCCTGAACTGGTTGTCCTGTATGGAGACAAACATCTCCTGGGAGAGCAGGTTGTCATCTGCCTGGGTCACTCCCAGCTCCTTCAGCATGCTCTTCTGGCGTCGCTGCTTCTTGGCTGACGTGGCCACCAGCTCCCTCTTGATGGCATCGTTGCCCTCCGTGAACTCCGGAGGAACGGCGTAACAAGACGAATAGGAGACTGGTTCCTTCACAGAGCAGTCGTCCACCACGATGAGCTGCACGTCCACATCCACCCGCATCTTCCCCTCACCCTTCATGTCCTCGTTCCCTTCTTCTATATCCAGTTGCTCATCTGGAAAAGAGCGTGAATCCGTTCATGACAGGCTTGTTAACACCTCGCTGTGACATTCAGACCTAATACCACCACTTCCACTTCCTTCTCCATCATGACATTCGGATTTGTCATGTATGAAAACACCACGTCTTCCTGTGAAATATTACTATATTCTGTTCAAATCAGACTGACAGTGTATTCTAACAAAGACTGCCCTTTGGGATCAATGGTAGATAATTGCCTTGCTCTTACCTTTTCAGATCCAAATGCAAGCAGCCTCTTTTCGACGTTTAAAGCGGGGAATGGAGTGTTGAGAAATGTTTTATTAACAGCTTTTTTTTGCAAATTCCGGATGGGAAATAACAAAGGACCATAATGGACATCATCTTTTCAATAACAACGCAAATGACAATTACTACCCGGTTGTTGGCTTAGTAGTGTCTCCGCAAAAATTCATGAATGTTGCAGATGACATTTTTAAAGGGTAATCTGAAGAGAAGAGATAGCTTTGTTTATTTCGTTTTTTTTTTTAAGGTCAAATTTCTGCCACTTTCGCTCATTCTCCTGTCTGGGGTAGAGGTATTTATTCCTGTGTACTGGGGTTAAACAATAAGGGACATTCCATTTGAGGACATCGGAGAGTGAGGGAGATGAAGAGAGCACTCCAGATGTATTTTAAGCCATGCCACCTTCAGCTGCACCTTTCATTCTGTAGCTGCCCTGGACTGAAGGTCAAGCACATTTTCTCATGAAACTTCCCAGTGAAACCAACTCAGCCTTCCAGAGACAGTAAACCCATTGATGTGGGAAATACTGAGTAAGACTTGGTTAGTACCTAGTCTTGTGTGACAATCCTGTCTGGTTGATTCTACCTAAGGAAGTCTATTGGAACTTCCGTATTGGATTATGTGCTTGAATGGGAGCGCTGCTATTCAATACTCAAACAACATGTTCTCTAAGTAGAAATGATATTTCCCCTCAGAGGCATTACAGTTTTTTCCTTGTTTTGTCCATGTCTCTTTTCATACCATGTAAGAAAGTTTGAGTAGCTTGTGCGGTGTTAGTTTTGTATCTTAAGCTTGCTCGCTTGTTGCCGATCTCAATTTTCATGAAGACAAAACTCGATTCGGAACGCCACCGATAAGTGTCGATGCATCACCAGTTTCCATCTAGACTCTGTTTTACGGCACCCCTTTTTTTAATATAATATTCCTGAGGAAAACTTCCCCAGGCTTTGGAACTAGTTCATACCTGTAGGGGTGTCTTCCTGTGCAGCCTCGCCTGGTACAGCATCACTAGGCTTGACCAGGATCACTCCGTATCCCTCGTTGTTGTGGATCACATTGTTCACCATGGTGATATTGGGCATGGTGTCCAGCTCATCAGAAAAGTCCTGGTGGGGTTGAAGGGATGGAGGAGGTTGACAGATGAGCAACAGAGAGAGGGGGGAAAGACAGGCATAAACAGAGTCATCACGTCGGTCTTCCTGCTTAAGTTGTCCTGGCCAAGTCCAACACACCGAGCAGAGAGACAACAGGAAGGAAAGCTCTGTGTGAGGGAGCGATAAAAAACACACTACCATTCTAGCCTCAGGGAATGAGATAAGACCCCAGAACTCGTCTGAAGGTAACAAGGGAAATAAGTCCATATTTGTTTTTGCGGTGTGTGTGTGCATTTTAACATCTTTCTCCACTAAATTCAATTTCGGGTTGAGGGAAGATAATGCCACAGGCTTAGAATTGAACTGAACTTAGGAAGAGATGGAGGTTGGATGTGCTAGTGCTGGGAACAGTAATATACAGATTGGTAAATGACCAGTAGAACTTCAAATCTCTCAACTTGATCAGGATCCCTTCTTTGCAGTGATGTATGCCATTTCCAACCATACTGCAGACACTGCCAGGATAGATCTCCACACCAGCTCCCTACAGCACAACAGTTATCAGCATGTAGAGACACAGCTAGGCTACTGCACGGCCTCAGACACACACAATGATTAACACGAGAGCTAGATCTGTACTGGTAAAAAAAAACCAAAGCCACCATGAAAGAGTGATGAGCGTCAATGACTTCTCACCTTAGAGCCGTAGAGGTCACACATGTTCATAGTCAAGTGGGCTGACGTCCGCACAATGACACCTGTCGTCTCGCACTGAAGGACACAGTTCTCCATCTCCAGCTTACCCTGATGTACACCTGGAGACAAGAGGGAAATAAGATGAAGATTGACACTAGGAGGTAAATAAAGAGACCAGCTAGATCCTAGTATTCCGAATGCGTGTATGACCATAATCCCATTCTCCTCCTGGAAAGTCATTGATATATGGTTGTTGCCAGATGTTAAGCAGTGCCAGCAGCTTAGGCAGAATTACTAACGCAGGACAACGGGTAGAGTTGGGGGGCAGGGTTGATGTAGAGGCAGCATGACATTGGGAAAAGGACTAAGAGGACTCACAGAGGATGCCTTCGATAGCGTCGTGCTGGATGAACTTGACGTTGGAGACCTTCACATCGGCTCCTGTTGACGCCACAAACGAGTCCCCTTTGTTCTTCTTCTCAATCACCACCTCATCAGGTAGGCCGAACCCTGAAAAGAAATACATTTATTAGCCTAAATCAGAGCCTAAAATGTTATTTTTGGTCCACCAGCCACCAGAACAGGTAGATTTAAAAATCTACCAGCCACTCAGCTCTCCCCCCACCCACCCCACACAAAAAAAACAGAAGAGCATGCTTTGTAGTTTTTCTAAAACAAATTCATTACTAGTAAGAAGTAATGTGTTATATTTTATAATTAAATTTGTGGCCTGAGTATTTGGTTTGCGCTTAGTGGGACTAACATTTGTTTTCAACAGGAGAATGACCCAAAACACACCTCCAGGCTGTGTAAGGGCTATTTGACCAAGGAGAGTGATGGAGTGCTGCATCAGATGACCTGGCATGCACAATCACCCGACCTCAACCCAATTGAGATGGTTTGGGATGAGTTGGACTGCAGAGTGAAGGAAAAGCAGCAAACAAGTGCTCAATATATATATATATATGGGAACTCCTTCAAGACGGATGGAAAAGCATTCCTCGTGAAGCTGGTTGAGAGTATGCTAAGAGTGTGCACAGCTGTCATCAAGGTAAAGGGTGGCAATTTGAAGAATCTCAAACATATTTTGATTTGTTTAACGCTTTTTTGGTTACTACATTATTCCATATGTATTATTTCATAGGTTTGATGTCTTCATTATTATTCTATAATGTAGAAAATATTTTTAAAATAAAGAAAAACCCTTGAATGAGTAGGTGTTCTAAAACTTTTGACCGGTAGTGTATGTCTGCGGCAGAGGGACAAGAGAGCCATGAAAAAGGCATTTTGATCTGTCATGGAGATAAGTGCTGAAAACATGTTGGCTCAACATTTAAAAAGATGGCGAACAAGCAATAGAATGATGAGCTATTAGGTTTTGGCGTAGGTACAGCCGACTAGCGGCAGCTAACATTAACTACCTAGCAATAATCTAAACTTGGAGTCACAGTATCGATAGGAACTCTGTAAAAACAATAGGGCAATACTCTATTACTGTATTGATCCCCCCCAACTGTACACAGAAATAATACATTTAGATTAAATTGCATTTGCTCCATCTTTGCATGCTGACGGCTCGGACAACTGGGTCATGGCTCAATGGCCACAGTGTTGGGTCTGAACTCTCCTTCCAACCTCGCAGTGGTGTACATGACAAGTAGCGATTCAGCACAATCCCAGGCAGATAGAATGTGATGGACCGTGTTCTGACGGCTAGGGTTCATTATTCTCTGTTCCTTGACAGATGGCCTGGAGATAGGTGTTCTACAATGTGGCCAACAATTCTACAGCATTGGCTAGGTTCCACACGCCGCCATTGGAAAGGCCAAAGGCTGAATATCGATTGGTAAAGACATAGGCCCATGCACACATCCAGGAGAGGAAAACCCTATTCCCAGTGGGCTTCATGACTGGCAAAAACGTGCTGCTGCTTAGAGAATTAATTTTAAAAAATGCTAAAACGGTTGTACTGATTGCAGATCAAGAATCCAGTCTGTTCTTAACAAGTGCTGACTGACTGAACCTCCTCACTAATGAATTCTAATGTCTCCTTAGGAACACGCTTTTCGGAAATTCTCGCAATACTTATTATGAAGATAGATCATATGCATTTTTTCCCCTCCGTCTTTGATACAGCAATATCCAAAAAGCAATAAACGCATGTGTGTGCCCTGCTTCCTCTAAATATCAAAGGCTCTTTGTTGGGAGGGAGAATTCTATTATGTTAATCCGGCAGTGGTCTAATTGAGTTGCTCTTTTCCTGTCATGGTGCAGTGCCAGGCAGCGCTGCATCATATTTCCACACCCTCTTTATCTCAGCTTTCAGGGGTTTCCTAGCACCACAGGAGGGCACGCACATAGAAACAAACGCATGTAAACAGCCCCTCCAATCTCCCCTCCCTCTATCCAACTCGGCAGGCCGACCATTTGCATAAAGAGACTGACGCGGCGCCTCTGCTCTGACCTCTCCTCGCCCGAGCTAGCCTTCTCTATGCATTAATATCATCCCTGTTCTTACGCTTACTGCGCCAGCAAGCTCTATTTTATTCCCGAGGGCTCCCTCTGTACATCCCACATCCTCTCTGCTACACGTTCATTTCACTCCATGTGCTGTAGATTGAGTGGTTGTTTTACCTTCGACACACATTAACACGCCACATAGTACAACCAGTACCATAACAGTATCATCTGCAGGTGAACACTTGATTTCATCTGAAACACTTACACAAGTGTTCAATATGAAAACAACTTCCATGGCCGTAACGGTACTTCGCAGCACATTAGTCACAGATATAGCAACAGATTCTTTAGTTACAGAAAGGGATGGAAGGATTCAGACAACCTGCGAAATATGTTGAACAACTCACTCACCTAAAAAAAATATAAAAAACAGAGGGACATTTTTGCAATGAATGAACATCGGACTTCAATAAATGGAAAACAGAAAATCAGCAGAGGCCTCTTGCTGGATTCAGATAGTGGAATCTGGATTTTCACAATACCAGATTCTACTCCTCATTACCTGAATCCAGCAAGAGGCATCCCTGGCTGGCTAATAGCAACAAATAATACATAACATAAGATAATAAATACATAACAGTGCAGGCTGCGGAGGGGAGGACACCTCATAATAATGGCTGGAAATGGAGTGAATGGAATGGTATCAAACATGTGTTTGATACCATTCATTTCCAGACGTTATTATGAGCGGTCCTCCCCTCAGCAGCCTCCACTGATACATACAGGTAACTGCCAAAATAAAGGAAACAACAAAGTGTCTCAATAGGGTGTTGGGCCACCACGAGCCGGGAACAGCTTCAATGCACCTTGTCATCAATTCTACAAGTGTCTGGAACTCTATTGGAGGGATGCAACATTCTTCCACAAGAAATTCCATCATTTGGTGTTTTGTCGATGGTGGTGGAATCTCCCATACGTGTTCAATTGGGTTGAGATCTGGTGACAGACGGCCATGGCAAATAGTTTACATCGTTTTAAGTCAGGAACCACGCCTGTGTGGAAGCACCTGCTTTCAATATACTCTGTAGCCCTCATTGAGTTGTTTCTCCATTACTCTGGCAGTTACCTGTACATACATACAGCAGTAGTGCATCCTGCCATTATAAAGGCTGCTTGCAGAAATATGAAACATTACCTTCCACTGATATGGAGTCTGGGATACTGATGGAGCTGGTGACAGTGTAGTGTCCTTGAAGGATGGTGACCACATCTCCCTCGTAGCAGGCACTCACAGCCAGCAGGGGCTCACTGTGAAACTAATATTTAAACACAGAGCAGTTCCAGTACACGGTCGGTCTATACAACACAGACCTGCGCTCACGACTAAACAAAGAAAGACACAAAAACACATGTTTTCTGCTTCTAACGTCTCAGTGGAATACAAAGATAGAGCCGAGGCATTCAGGCGAACAGACACAGCTTCTACAAATCCTGGTGGAATGCCAGTGTACAGGAACTAGGGAGGTCAAATAAAAAAAAGCCCACACACCTTAGCAAATCCCAGCGTATTAGACCAATACACAAGTGTCACATAGTTAGAGAACTTAACCATTGGGTTTCATCTCTGGTCATCTCATTAAACAGGCCATTTGAAATGGAAACCTGGGCAAACTTACATTTGACAAAATACAATATGCCTAAGAATGGATAAATGTCATGGATGTAAAAAAAATATATATATAAAAAAATTATAAAATGATTATATTTGTTTGCCATACATGTACTTCAAACTCTTCCCCTGAGAATTTGGGCCCTAGCTTGTCTGCCATCAGGCTCTGCAGCTGGCTGACTGTAGTGGAGACGGACACGACATGGACCATCCGGCCACCAGAGACACGAGGCCCCTTGGCCCTGCAAGCCTGCTGCCCTGAGTTAAACTTGTATCCCAGCACATACCTGCAGTGCCAGGAGAGAATACATTTATGTAGAAGAACACAATGGTACAGCATTGGACAAAGCACAATGGTTGCATCTCCACTTTCCAATAGCGTCTCAAAGTATAGGCCAGGGGAGGCTGCTGAAGGGAGAATAATTGCTGGAACGGAGCAAATGGAATGGCATCAAACACCTGGAAAACCCATGTGTTTGATACCATTCCACTGATTCCGCTCCAGTCATTACCACGAGCCCGTTCTCCCCAATTAAGGTGGCACCAAGTGTGCGTTAGTAGTAACTATACATTCAATTGCTGTCCCTCTTTTGTATTCTAACCAGAATATGATGCATTGAACTGGACTGTAGTGTACTGTCATTCTGTGAGAAGTTCTGCTCTCAACTGGGGCAGTATAGGTCAAACATGCTAGCTCAGGGACAGAGGTGAATCCAATAGCCTTTACTCAGTCTTCCTATTTTTCCCTCTGTTAGGAGACCAACTTCATCAGTCACACAACTACTCCCTCAACACACTCTGCAGAGGCACTGATAGCTCCTCTCAGTCTTCCCACCCCGTGTCCCCTTGGCCAGCTACCTGAGCAGCGGGTTCTCAATGATCCGGAGTTTGCGCTTCAGAGCCTCCATCTGCTCGTACATCCTTAGGCCCTCCACCATGGACACGTTGTCCAGCTCCGACTCCGAGTCACTGCTGATGCCGTTCCGCAGGCTAGAAAACTCCTGGAACTTCTGAGAGCAGCGTGCCAAAAGAGAGTAATACTCTGCCACAAGTCCAGCAGGCACCCGATCCTCCAGAATATCATAAAACCTACAGGGTTGACAGCCACAGAGGAAGAAATACTTATTTTGTTTTCCTTAAAACACAATCGCATTATGAGGACTGCTGGGAACAAATTGTTCAGCAACATTGGAGGGCAACGAGAGGTTAAGGTGGGATAACTCTAGAGGAGATGCTCAGAGCACAACATTGTTTGTTTGATGGCCATGTTTGACACTTGAAAATGTTCTTAACCATTATTTGGAGAATGAATCGAGACCCTCCATTCTATCTAAGGAGCCGATCGTGAATGGGTTAAAGACATTCTTTGTCTATTAAAAGCAAAATCGGCAAATAGTGTCCTTGGTATAAACTAGGAGCTGATTGGTCTAACATTAACAAGCTTGTGGATTTCTGCTGAAGCCAATAAGATATATTTTAACCCTATTCTCCACCCATAAAAAAAATAGGAGATGCCACAGTACACTCACAATCCCCGGGTACATACTGCCATCTAGTGGCCAAGGAATAATCTGCACCCTCTCACAAACAACATTGAACATATCCAGCTCTAACCATTAGACACGGAGCTTGCTCAAGTGTTCCTGAACTGCACTCATTTACAATGCTCTACAGGTTCCTATGCCATATGGCCATTCTGATAGCGGCATTAAAATAATGGGTTCAAGCTAGCCGTGTCATTGGCAGATCTGAACCAATACAGCCTAAATGAGAATGTGCCAATCTAGCCCACACACACTGACTAATCTTCCCACCCCCACACTATCACCCTTCTACACGTACAGTCTGAGGCGGGGCTCCACACATCTGACAAAGTAGTCAAAGTCATCATCCTCGTCGTCCCACTTTCTCCAGAAGACACCACGAAATTTGAACACACCCTTCTGTTATTTAGTATCACATAAGAACTAGTCCATGTATTGTTTTTTTGCCGCTGTAATGTGACGGGTGATGTCGGTTCTGTCTCGTCTGTCAAATCAAACTTTGTCACATGCGCCGAATACAACAAGGGTAGACCTTACCGTGAAATGCTTACTTTACAAGCCCCTAACTCTTCTTGAACTGCACTGTTGGTTAAGCAAATATTTACCAAATAAACTAATGTAAAAAATATATATAAAGTAACACAATAAAACAACAATAACGAGGCTATATAACTTACAGGGTACCGGTCCCGAGTCAATGTGCGGGGATTAGGGATGAAAGGGTTACCGGTTTCACGATGAACCACGTTAAAATTCCAGACGATAAGTATTACCGTTTCACATTTTTATTATCATTAAACACTCACGGTAAATACTGTCCAGCATCAACCAAAGTTAGCAACAGTCTGACGAAGGCGCAGCATGCAACGTGGGTTTTGTTGTGTGTGAAAACATGACGGAAAGCAGAGACAGCGCTCGGGAGATTTTTCAGCCTTCTAAGAGGACCAAATCTGAAGTGTGGTCTTATTTTGGGTTTTAGGGGAACTTAATCGAAGATTGTCACCCTGTCTGCAGAACATGCAAATAAAAAAATTGCTGCGAAAGGGGGAAACACTTGTGACCACCACCCACTACTTTATAGCGAATGCAAGGTAAGCTTTTACCTCAATGCATGATGTGGGGACTTCGGAATGGGTGAAAAATACCATGGTTTGTCTGTTTAACTTGCTAATAGCTTGTCAATAATGTAAACTGAAGCTTTCTTGTAAAAACACTACACGTTGTTCTGCTGCTGTATACATCGTGTGTCTGCAGACTCTATTCACCCATTGCACAAGTTATGTACAGCCAGAAGAGGACTTCCTAGGTTCTGGCCTTTCTAGGGAGTTTTTCCTAGCCACCGTGCTTCTACACCTGCATTGCTTGCTGTTTGGGGTTTTAGGTTGGGTTTTCTTTGTGACATCAGCTGATGTAAGAAGGGCTTTAAAAATACATTTTATTTGATGTAGTTGTCACCCAAACAACATATTTTATTAATTTACAATCCGGCAGACTTCGACTTGGTCGTAAAAGTGTTTCAACAGGAGAAACACTATAGACTCCTATACAACACTCCTGTATTTATGCCAATTGTTGGGCTCATCGCAATTATCACTGTCTTCTTAAGACTAATTTGTATTCATGTAAATTGTGCATGGGGTCATTGCATATTCTCAAATGCAACACAGAAGATAGACTTTGTGTGTGAACAATAGTAATTATAATGTAACACCAATATTAATAATACATTTTCTATTCCCTTGTTTACGGAGTGGTCGTGCAGCAGGCTAACACCAGTGATGCTACTGGTCCCTCCACATCTACAGTTGTGACACATTCGAGCAAGCATTTTTAAAGAGGCAGGCTGCTTATGCACCCAGGTCAACAAAAAATCTCAAGACCTCACTGCAGCCCTTTCATTATGTTAAGAGGCCGGGCTTTCTGAGGCTGATGAAGGTTGCCGTGCCTCACTACAAAGTGAGTGCTGCTAATTTTATTTGTTTTTTTTTGTTTATTTGATTGCTTAAGGTTGTGTTCATTTAAACCTGCACTAGGGAAACTTTTATCTCATGGCGCCACCGTTAATGTTATTATTTTAATGTTTATGCACACAAAAAGTGCATAGTGCTGCTAATTCTATTTGTTGGTTTTCAATATAAAATTTGGTGAAATGATTTCAGTGTGCGTGTCAGTACTTTAAGAACATTTCCAGCACATTTTAACAATACCGCGATAATACTGATAACCGTGGTCACTATAACCGTGATACGAAATGTTCATACCGTTTCATCTCTAGCGGAGGTACAGGTTAGTTGAGGTAATATGTACATTCAGATAGGGGTGAAGTGACATGTCCATTGACATTATTCTGAGTGCTTTTGTAAAAAAAAGTTGACATATTGCAGCTTTTAACCACTCCAAAAAATATGTTTTTCTAAAGTTCTATCAAGTGGACAAAAAGACAAAAGAGGGATACATTTTCACACACACAGTAAGTCAGGCACAGCAACATTGAATGGCAGTTTCACCACATGCAAAGTCCGACAACAAGAGGCATGTATCACAGGTGCTTTTTCTTGTGCTTTCTAATCTGACATGGAAAGAATAACTGCGGCTTTAACAGCCCTTTGAAAAAAAAACTCAGCAGTTTTATTAACAATAGGGACTTACCGGAGGTGCTCAAGTGCCAGCGCAGTCTGGTCAAAGTCCCCAGACTCATCAAACACCACATGGAGCTCCTGCAGAGGCACTTTGTGCAGCGTGGCCTCTAAGAGGGTATTCATGGCCGCCTCTGTGAGCTCGCAGCCTCTCGTCTCACACTGCAGGGGCACCACCAGCTTCACCTTGGCTTTCAGCTCCTTATAGTTCACATCCACCACCTGAGGAAAGGGGCATAAGTATGAGGTTGTGACCTTCATATGACCATTTTTCAAGGGTAAATGGTTAGGCTACCTTGTTTGACTACTTCTGCTCCACTGATCAGATCCAACCATCTGTATAACATTGGAAAAGATAGCTGTTTCACTGTTTAACCAGACCTCTGGATTCAGATTCCCTATAAAACTGCATCCAGAGTGCAAGTGTTCCAATTCATTTCATGCAGTGTACAAAGCACAGCTCCATTAGACAAGTCTCTTGCTGCGAAATCTTTCAGGTCGAAGTGACTTACCTCCACTGGCACATCAAACACTTCTGTGCACCACTGTGCCTGCCAGTCAAAAGGCTCCAGAACCTTCTCCAGGTAGTCAGCTGTGAAGGCCTTCACCTCTGATGTTTTACAATCACCTGTGCAAAACAGCACAGACAGCATCTGGGACAACACCTCAAGTCAGCTTTGTTTAGATTTTTCACTGGGAGCCTTGAAAGATTGATCAATATGGTTGCAGTAATCATCTTTCATCCTCTTTAGCCAGTAAACCTGACAACTGAATTGATGTAAGACCATGTAAGGTTATCATACCTAGCGTGTAGTCTTGATAGGCTCTGAATCTCTCGTAATAAAGCAGTTCATTTGTCTGAAAGGTGTCAGGAAGGGATGCATCTCCTACGCATTCATCACGTTACAACTGAGTACCAGCCATATCAGGGTTGAAGTAGCCTGTGCCACTGTCACCGTCATCCTCCTCATTCTGAAAAAGTCCTGTGTTAGAAAATAAAGTATCAGTTAGATTGATATATAATTTACTACTTGGATGCATAGTGCAACGTGGTTTCCTTCCCTTTTCCCCTATCCTTCATGATCAATTACTGATCTGGCATGGCCTAGTAGCGGGTATTGATCAAGGGGAGACGAAATAATTCCATGGATAGGTACTGATACATTTTCTCTCTCAGTTCTTTGAAATACAGCAAATAGAGATTAGAAATTAGATATACCTAGCCTTATTTGCTGTTATGAGTCAACAGTTGGTGGCATTGCATGTTTAGCTAGTTACAGTAACATCAGATAACTAGCTAAGTAAATTGACAAACGTGAACGTTAGCATGCCAGCATTATTAGCTAGGTTAGCTGCACGGTTGAGATGTGCAACAATAGTTACTAAACAAAACCATGTCTGACAACATCTTCTTGTCGCAAATTAAAATCTCTGGCGTCCTCTTCTAATTCAACTCCAAATCCACTTTGTCTGTCTTGTTCTGTCCACTTTCACTTGAAGTCATTGAATCTGCTGTCGACATCATTCTATCGGCCGCCGTGTTCTTTTTTTGTTGTCATATTTCAAAAATCAACCTACATTGCTACATCAAACATGTCTAGCAATCCAAACACAGGTATTAACAATACTCAAACATACATAAAATATCAATAAAATAATACTAAATAAACCATTTAAGTGCAATTATATTCACTCTGAAAAGATCTTATTATAATGATTCATGAAGATGTTATTCTTGTTGTTATTCACTAGGGTTAATGTTTTAATAAGATAATTAAATTCAATCAGAAAAATTTTGTAATTTTGGTCTAGAATTTTGGAATTTTTGTTTGTGTATAAAGTATTTGGCAACAAGAATTTTTTAAATTAACAATCATTTCAGTGGTTTTGTTATCATTGCAATAGTAACATATTATATCTTTCATGTAAAACATATAGGCAGTGTTCATAATGGCAAATAAGTACTTAAGCAAGGTTTTCCCAAAAATCTGACACAAATTTACATTCAAAGAATAAGTGAGACAGATTCTCACCGATATCATCAATAGCCACAAATTTGGAAATCATAGAATTACATGGATATATCTTATGTAAAATTTTGAAGTGCACTTCCTTAATTAACTTTGTTTGGTATACAGTATTTGTAAGGCCTTAACCATGCATTTTTCCAGACAATGTCAGGAATAAGCATGTTCCAGAAAAACTTTCCTCTAGGTGTAAGTTGGTTTTGTGAATGAAGAATTTGTCTTATATATTTATTACAACAAGATCTCTCAAGTAAGCCCACGCCTTCCAATCTGAGTTTTGGATAAATTTTGTGATCATTCCCAAAATTAAGATGAGTTTTCATAAGTGTAGTTAAACCACTGGGAACGGTTTTGATCACAGAAATAAACTCTCTGAAAGGTATTGGAAACTCTTTCAATGTTATAAATTGTTCATATGTGAGAATATTACCCTTGTTGTTGAAAATATCAAGAACAAAGTCAATATTCCTCTCATGCCAGCTGGGGTAGAACAATGACTTATTCCTTACAGTTATGTCTGAATTATTCCACAAGAGAGCTTTATGAGGGGAAGAATTGTGCAGGAAACATATTTTCCAGGCCATTAAAGCTTGTTGGTGAAACCTAGCCAATTTAGCAGGTAATATTTTAGGAATATAATTACATTTCAGTAAAAATTGAAGACCTCCCAATTTATTAAACACATTATTTGGAATGAAATACCATATTGAATCAGTATCGATCAAACATTTTTTCAGCCAGTTTATCTTGAAAGTGTTATTTATGTCAGCAAAATCCAACACTTCTAGACCGCCTTCAGCTCTTTTGTTAGAAAGGACAGATTTTTTTAGTTTGTGTGAGACTTATTTTTCCAGATGAAGTCAAGAAAGTTCTTATTGATCTCTTTACAAGTAGCTGGATTTACACATAACGATAATGAAGGGTACAAAAAACGAGACAGTCTTTCTGCCTTGGACAGAATTACTCTCCCAAGTATAGAAAGATCTCTTTGTAGCCAATTATTAAATATATATTTTAGTTCTCTTAGTTTTAGGAGAGAAATTAAAATGTTGTCTGACTAAGTGTTTTTTTGACAGATGTATTCCTAAATATTTAACACAGTCCTTTACAGGAATATTTTCTATTTCTTTATCATCCGAGTCAAATAAACATAAGATTTCACATTTAGAAACATTCAGGATTAATCCTGATGCAATAGAAAATGCAGTTATAGCATTAAGGGCATGTGCGACCTGGACTTTGTTTCTTAAGAAAATAGTAGTATCATCAGCCAGTTGGGAAATTTTGATTTCTTTGTTAAAAATGGTTACGCCATACAAATTTGCATTATTCAGAATATCTGGAGATAGAAGTTCCACAACCAAAATGAATAAAAATGGCGAAATTGGGCATCCCTGTTGTACACTTCTGTTGATACTAAATCTTTTGGAAGTATTAAGGTTTAGTAGCACAGAACTATTTATATCTTTGTAAAACATGCAAATTACTTTAATAACATTTTCACCAAATCCAAAAAGTTTAAGACCTAAAGAGAAATTCATGTTCAATTGTGTCAAAGGCTTTACAGAAGTCCAGAAATAGGACAACCGCATCTGAGTCAATTGCATCTGAATAATCTATAAGGTCCAAGACTAAACGAATGTTAGAGCTTATGTGCCCTTCATAAATCCTGTTTGAATCTCATTTATAATGGTATCTATTCCTTTTTTAAATCTTTCAACCAGAGCAATCAATTTGTGATAAACATTTAATAAAGTAATTGTCAATGAGAGAAGGGTCTTTATCAGGCTTCGGAATCAATGAAATAAGGCCCTGTTTCATAGTGGAGACCATTTCCCCCTTTTTAATGCAATCTTGAAACATATTGAAAATCTGGTCTTCTAGCAACTGTAACGGTTCTCTTGTGGTGAATGAGAGTCGGACCAAAATGCAGCGTGTAGATTGCGAACCATGTTTAATCAAACAAACGTAACACGAATACACGCAAAACACTACAAAACAATAAACGGAACGAAAACCGAAACAGCCTATACTTGCGTAAACTAACACAGAGACAGGACCAAATACACTAAGGACAATCACCCACGACAAACTCAAAGAATATGGCTGCCTAAATATGGTTCCCAATCAGAGACAATGATAAACACCTGCCTCTGATTGAGAACCACTCCAGACAGCCATAGACTTTGCTAGATAACCCCACTAGCTACAATCCCAATACAAACACACCAGAACCCCAAGACAAAACACACCACAATACAAAAACCCCATGCCACACCCTGGCCTGACCCAATACATGAAGAAAAACACAAAATACTTAGACCAGGGCGTGACAGAACCCCACCCCCCCTAAGGTGCGGACTCCCGAACGCACCTCAAAACAATAGGGAGGGTCCGGGTGGGCGTCTGTCCATGGTGGCGGCTCCGGCGCGGGACGTGGAACCCACTCAGTTAATATCTTAGTCCCCTCTCCTCGCATCCCTGGATAGTCCACCCTCACCGCCGACCATGGCCTAGTAGTCCTCACCCAGAAACCCACTGGACTGAGGAGCAGATCGGGACTGAAGGACAGCTCGGGAGTGAGGGGAAGCTCGGGAGTGAGAGGAAGCTCGGGAGTGAGGGGAAGCTCGGGAGTGAGAGGAAGCTCAGGCAGTGAGAGGAAGATCCTGGCTGGCTGGTGTGAGAGGAAGCTCAGGCAGATCTGTAGGTAGATCTGGCAGATCCTGGCTGGCTGGTGGATTCAGCAGATCCTGGCCGACTGGCGGATCCTGGCCGACTGGCAGATCCGGAAGATCCTGGCCGACTGGCAGATCCGGAAGATCCTGGCCGACTGGCAGATCCGGAAGATCCTGGCCGACTGGCAGATCCGGAAGATCCTGGCCGACTGGCAGATCCGGAAGATCCTGGCCGACTGGCAGATCCGGAAGATCCTGGCCGACTGGCAGATCCGGAAGATCCTGGCCGACTGGCAGATCCGGAAGATCCTGGCCGACTGGCAGATCCGGAAGATCCTGGCCGACTGGCAGATCCGGAAGATCCTGGCCGACTGGCAGATCCGGAAGAGTCTGGCCGACTGGCAGATCCGGAAGATCCTGGCCGACTGGCAGATCCGGAAGATCCTGGCCGACTGGCAGATCCGGAAGATCCTGGCCGACTGGCAGATCCGGAAGAGTCTGGCGACTGGCAGATCCGGAAGATCCTGGCGACTGGCAGATCCGGAAGATCTGGCCGACTGGCAGATCCGGAAGATCCTGGTCGACTGGCAGATCCGGAAGAGTCTGGTTGACTGGCAGATCTGGAAGAGTCTGGTTGACTGGTAGATCTGGTTGACTAGCAGATCTGGAAGAGTCTGGCTGACTGGCGGATCTGGAAGGGTCTGGCTGACTGGCGGATCTGGAAGAGTCTGGCTGACTGGCGGATCTGGAAGAGTCTGGCTGACTGGCGGATCTGGAAGAGTCTGGCTGACTGGCAGACTGAAAGATCTGGCTGCTCCACGCTGACTGGCGGCTCTGGCTGCTCCACGCTGACTGGCGGCTCTGGCTGCTCCACGCTGACTGGCGGCTCTGGCTGCTCCATGTAGGCTGACAGCTCTGGCGGCTTCTTACAGACTGGCAGCTCTGGCGGCTCCGTGCAGACTGGCAGCTCCTTACAGACTGGCAGCTCCGTGCAGACTGGCAGCTCCGTGCAGACTGGCAGCTCCGTGCAGACTGGCAGCTCCGTGCAGACTGGCAGCTCCGTGCAGACTGGCAGCTCCGTGCAGACTGACAGCTCCGTGCAGACTGACAGCTCCTTGCAGACTGACAGCTCCTTGCAGACTGACAGCTCTGGCTGCTCCATGCAGACTGACAGCTCTGACTGCTTCATGCAGACTGACAGCTCTGACTGCTCCATGCAGACTGACAGCTCTGACTGCTCCATGCAGACTGACATCTCTGGCTGCTCCATGCAGACTGACATCTCTGGCTGCTCCATGCAGACTGACATCTCTGGCTGCTCCATGCAGACTGACATCTCTGGCTGCGCTGAACAGGCAGGAGACTCCGGCAGCGCAGGAGAGGAGAAAGGCTCCGACAGCGCTGGAGAGGCGAGGCGCACTGTAGGCCTGATGCGTGGTGCTGGTACTGGTGGTAATGGACCGAGGACACGCACAGGAAGCCTGGTGCGGGGAGCTGCTACCGGAGGGCTGGGGTGTGGAGGTGGTACTGGATAGACCGGACCGTGCAGGCGCACTGGAGCTCTTGAGCACCGAGCCTGCCCAACCTTACCTGGCTCGATGCCCACTCTAGCCCGGCCGATACGAGGAGCTGGAATATACCGCACCGGGCTATGCACCCGCACTGGGGACACCGTGCGCACCACTGCATAACATGGTGCCTGCCCGGTCTCTCTAGCCCCCCGGTAACCACAGGAAGTTTGCACAGGTCTCCTACCTGGCATAGCCATACTCCCTGTGAGCCCCCCAAGAAATTTTTGGGGCTGACTCTCGGTCTTCCGTCCGCGCCACCGTGCTTGCTTCGCCAACCTCATTCTCCGATAACCTTCCGCGCACTGCTCCATCGAATCCCAGGCGGGCTCCGGCACTCTCCCTGGGTCGACCGCCCACCTGTCTATCTCCTCCAAGAAGTATAGTCCATACTGTACTCCTCTTTGGGCTGCTCCTGTTGCCTCCTCTCCTGCTGCACCTGTTGCCTCTCCTGCTGCTCCTGCCTGTTGACACGCTGCTTGGTCCGTTGGTGGTGGGTGATTCTGTAACGGTTCTCTTGTGGTGAATGAGAGTCGGACCAAAATGCAGCGTGTAGATTGCGATCCATGATTAATCAAACAAACGTAACACGAATACACACGAATACACACGAATACACACGAATACACACGAATACACACGAATACACACGAATACACACGAATACACACGAATACACTACAAAACGAAAACCGAAACAGCCTATACTTGCGTAAACTAACACAGAGACAGGACCAAATACACTAAGGACAATCACCCACGACAAACTCAAAGAATATGGCTGCCTAAATATGGTTCCCAATCAGAGACAACGATAAACACCTGCCTCTGATTGAGAACCACTCCAGACAGCCATAGACTTTGCTAGATAACCCCACTAGCTACAATCCCAATACAAACACACCAGAACCCCAAGACAAAACACACCACAATACAAAAACCCCATGCCACATCCTGGCCTGACCCAATACATGAAGAAAAACACAAAATACTTAGACCAGGGCGTGACAGCAACTCCCAAAACTGTCTATACGATTCAACTGTCAGGCCATCAGGGCCAGGTGATTTCCCTTTTTTCATTGAATTCAGAGCCTCTCTAATTTCTTCAATTGACACAGGTGAATCGCAAACTGAGTGAAAATCATCCTCAATTACAGGGACATAATTCTGAATGTGGCAAATGTAGCTTTCACAACCATCTTGCTGAAATTGAGAGCTGTAAAGGTTTTCATAAAAGGAATTGACAAATTATGATATTGTAATGGGATCTTTGCATAAAACATCGTTAATTTTGAGTGCAGTTATAGATTTTCTTTTGTAGTTTCTCTTTTCAAGTGCAAAAAAATAACTTGTGTTTCTTTCCCCCTCTTCAATCCATTTTGCTCTTGACCTTACAAAGGCGCCCTTTGCCAGATCCGTGTAAGTCTGTTCTAATTCTAGTTGTAAAGACCTGAACACAGACTCCTCTTCTTCAGATAGATTATCTTTCTTTAGAAAACGGTCAAGCTTGCTCATCATCTCCTTTTCTCTAAGGTTCTTTAATTGCATCAGCTCTTTGGCGCGTTTAATGGCTACCACTCTGACTTTAATGGCTACCACTCTGCTACCACTCTGACTTTAATGGCTACCACTCTGACTTTAATGGCTACCACTCTGACTTTAATGGCTACCACTCTGCTACCACTCTGACTTTAATGGCTACCACTCTGCTACCACTCTGCTACCACTCTGCTACCACTCTGCTACCACTCTGGCCGCCGTGTCTCCTCTTGCTTCAGGCTGAGGCTCCGTCATAGATGAACAACCATCTTCTTCAGCCAATGTACAACTTTCAAACTAGGCACAGCAGGGGCTCGAATGTACAATAAAATCCAGCACTAAAATGACGGGTGAGTTAGCTAACTGACTGTGCCTTTGCTAAGAAATGCACTTTCACATTGCTCATTTCAAAATTTCCCCGGTTTACAGAGTCTCGACCGTTGAGCATTGCCGTTGGCTAAAGGTTTGGCGTGGTTCGGTTGATGTGCGTTCCCAATAGTAAACCAGTTATTTGTTTCTTCTTTTTTTTATATATATATTTTTTTACATATGAGTGGAGATGTATCACAAATTGTAAAGAATCTTTGATAATATGTTAAATCAGAGGCATTTATATATGAAGGAAATGCCTGGTCTTCCCTATACCAATGACCTGTTATATTGTTTATTCAGATCAGTGCATATGGGAGCCTCCGGAGGAAGGTGAGGAACGCACTTTGACTCTTTAGATGCAGAACAAAAATGATAGAGAGAGATAGAGGGAAAAGTTAGAGGGGAGAAAGAGATATAAAGATAGAAAAAGAGAAAGAGAGATATCCTTGACCGAGATAAAAGCCTTAAAGGGATACTTTGGGATTTTGGCAATGAGGCCCTTTATCTACTTCCCCAGTGTCAGATGAACTCGTGGATACCATTTTATTGCCTCTGTGTCCAGTACGAATGAAGTTAGAGGTAGTTTCGTGAGCCAATGCTAACTAGCGTTAGCACAATGACTGGAAGTCTATGGGTATCTACTAGCATGCTAGTTAGCAACTTCCTTCAAAATGCACATAACATAACAATTGTATCCACAAGTTCATCTGACTCTGGGAAAGTAGATAAAGGGCTTTTATTACCAAAATTCCAAAGTATCCCTTTAACATTTTTCACGTTCAAGTGGTAGCCTACTGCTGACAGCATCCTTTTCAGTGGTAGAGTGGGAATACAGTCATTGTTTCTGGGCAGTGTTTTACACACCAAGCAGTAGTCCTGACTGAGTTAATAGTGAGTCAATGATGTCGTTTCAGAGGAACAGTGCACAGATGGGAAGGAATGAGTAAGAAAGAGCAGAATGAGAAGGGGGGGAAAGAGTGGGGGATGTCAAGAATAAGTCTTTAAAATGAGATGGACAGTGGTGACTGGTGACGTCCTGACCCTAGTCAGAGCAATCTGGTGTCAACCTCCTGATTCTACCTGTCCATCAGCATCTCCATCTTAATCCATCAACCTAATCAGGTACATCAAACTGGCCAGGTCACTATAAAGAACATTCATTTCAAACTGTGGATTTACATTAATTCACTATTGGAAAATGTCTGTTTACACTGAGCATTATTAGAGGATTGTTTTATTGTCAAGCATGTTGCTGACTGTGGTATAAATCAGCATCTACATGATAAACATGGTAGCTATTCTGACACGTAGCTTGTCACAGGCTATTTTTCATGTTGGCTGAGCACATATAATCTGATGACTGGGTAACAACACACAGAGGACCACAGGATAACAAATGGACAACTCTGTATGACCTTGTGAACTTGTCAAGCCAGCAAGCATTTGCATCAGAAATGAAACAATGATTTCAGTCATAAATGTGTTACGTGTAAGTAGCATGTTGTGTTATTGTATAAGTACCCATCTAAGGAAAATCTGAACTATCAAAATTGCAACATCCTTTGGACCTGATTATAATGGCTCACACAAATTAAATATGAAGACCTAATTATTAGTTATAATGAAATAATATTCACATTCACAAATAGCATACTACAACTGGCAGGTTATAAAGTTAAACATATAATATGCAAAAAATAGTTGGTCAAAAAAAATACCTGACTTGAATTTTTGACTATTTGAGTCCAGTGACTGTGTATGAGCCCCTTTTCACGATCTAGCTAAACTACCACTGTCAGAGCAGGATTGAAAAAGGAAATACGGTCCTCTATTGTTATTATTTGGGATAGAATCTGAGCATGAAGGTAAGCAGCACTGTCGGACCTCACTAGCTAGGTTTTTGTTCATTGACAGTATTATAGCCCTCAACCACAGACAGTCATAAATCCTTATTTGAAGTTGACCTACAAACTACACACCTAGCTGTTTACGCCTGTTTATGACGAGTTTGTGGGATATTTTCATGGCTTGTGTTTATATAGTGAAAGGCGTATGTTGCTGTGCTTTAGTGGACCCAGTGCAAAGCCTTGTCAGATGTAGTCCCAGTCCCTGAAGTTCATACTTTTTGTCCAGTAGGGGTCAGCAGATACATTTTCACGAGACAGATTCATTGTTCAATTCATATTTATTATCAAATATATTACAGTATTATTAAAGATTGATTTTATTTCAAAAGGGGTAAAGTGAACTTGCTGGTGATGCAGAAAATAAATCCTCAGCAAGGAGGCAAATAGAGGCCTTTTGAGTTGAGAATTGTAAAACCCGTGTGACAATATTTGAGTATGTTAAGTGTTAATTATTGTTTTTTGAGACCTTAATGTGTAAGGAACACATGTTCTGTGGGCGTTCACAGATGGACTGTCATTTAGGCCGCTTCAGCCTCCTGACAGCATGCCCACGTAGCCAACACTCAAAAAGAATCTGGATTTGAAACAACCTAATTATTTATTTATATTTGGTAGCCCAGCGCAGGGTAAATACTGGACAGAGCACAAGCTGGGTTATTTTTACCCAGACAGTTGGGTTGTGTGAATAACTAAACTGGCTGGGTTATTCAGATTACCCAAACATGGGTTAATTTAACCATCAGTTGGGTTATATTCACTTTCATGCTGGGTTGAGTCAGCAGCTGGGTATTTTATAATGTAATCCTTAGGTTATTTTCAGGAGGCATGGCTTTCAGACAGTTATTTTGGGCCACCCATGAGAGTAAATGTAATTCCTGTTCATCTGTTCTGTTGTATTGTATCAGATGTTAAGATAGTACACCGCAATTTTAAATGTTCCTTATATATTTTTGCATGTTACATATAATTAATACATGTTACATATAATATAATTTAATATTAATAATATGTAGATGATTTATTACATATTGTAATAAAGTGGTAACTATCCCAACATTGGAACATATACACTTCTGTAAGCCTCATAAAAGCTTCAAAACAGTCTGAAATGTAATTTTCTTTGAAGTTATACAATAGGAAGGGGGGAGGGGGTAGCGAGAGAGAAGTAGAGGGACAGAAGTTAGTGCTAACAATTTTTCATGTGCTTACAATACAACAGAACTGTCACGACTTCTACCGAAGTCGATGTCTCTCCTTGTCCGGGCGGTGCTCGGCGGTCGACGTCAACGATTTTCCATTTGTCTTTTCTTGTTATCCCACACACCTGGTTCTCATTTCCCTCATTATGTGTTGTGTATTTAACCCTCTGTTTCCCCCATGTCTTTGTGTGGTATTGTTTATTCTGTTTCATGTTATGCACACGTTAGTCTGTTGCGCTGGGTTATGTTAACCCGAATTGTTATTTCGTGTTTATTTTGCCGTGTGCTTTTGGTTCGCCTAAATAAAAGGCTCTGTTGGCTACCCAATATCTGCTCTCCTGCATTTGACTCTCTTACAGCCATTTACGCACACCTGACAAGAACAGAGGAACAGGAACGACATTTACTCTCACAGGTAGCCAAAAATAACAATATCTGAAAGCAACGCCCCTACTAAGCTATGCCTACCTTCTGATCTGACCCACTGGATCATATCTCAATAATAACACAGCATCAACAACCCAACTTTGCTATTTTCTCAAGAAAACAACCCCACTAAGTTGGCCAATGCCTGCAACCCAGCAGTTGGGTCATCCAAACACATTTTTTAGAGTGTACTCAGAGTCATCTGTCAAAATTGTACTTTTCATTGGTGCTTGCGGTTCTGTCAACGATATGACAATTTTATATATTTTGCTCTTAAGTTGTTTCATGTCGGTCACCATCAGTGGTGTAGTGCTGTGTAGTGTCATTTCCAAAGTATTCCCACAAATAACAAAAGAGACCAATGTGATTGTGTCGCAATGTAATCAAGTTATGAAATGATTATTTTCAAATACAATTTGCAGTGTACAAGTCATTATCATTATGTTCCGACCCGACCATCCGTCCCGCAGCTGAATCTAGTTGCCTACCACTGGCCTGATTTATATTAAGGTAGGCCAATATTGGTGTTTTCGAATGTTATAAAAACACCAAATTAGGCCTATATGAGCCACTATGTGTAAGCATAAACAATCTGCAATTAGGATGATGCATAGTATGTATATTCTAAAATGAAATTATACAGTAGGCTACATGTCGGTTAATTGAGAAATGATGACATAAAAAAAAATACAAGATTCCCTCCGGTACCTAAAAAAAATAGCACTAGACCACTGGTCACCATGTCAGGCCAAAGCAGTCCGCTCTAGCCCCCTTGTTTATACTCTTTCAGGAAAAAAAGTCAACCTGTCTCTGTGCACTCAGGAGTACATAGATGAACGCCGCAATGGTCCTCCTGAGTTCCAGCCTGAAGCTGGTCCATAAGCCAAGGTTTCTGTACATCAATGTCTCCAATGTCACTAAGTATATAAAATACTGTCATTTACCAGGCACTTGTGTCACCTTATGTGGAGAACACAAATGAATCTACACTGAACAAAAACCCATACACACAAAAAGCTTATTTCTCTCAAATGAAGTCCACAAATATGTTTACATCCCTGTTAGTGAGCATGTCTCCTTTGCCAAGATAATCTATCCCCCTGACAGGTATGGCATATCAAGTAACTGATTAAACAGCATGATCATTACACAGGTGCACGTTGTGCTGGGGACAATAAAAGGCCACCCTAAAACGTGCAGTTTTGTCACACAACACAATGCCACGGATGACTCAAGTTGAAGGAGCATGCTGACTGCAGGAACTTCCACCAGAGCTATTGCCAGATGATTGAATGTTAATTTCTCTACCATAAGCTACCTCCAACGTTGTTTTAGAGAATTTGGTAGATCACGTGTATGGTGTCGAGTGGGCGAGCATTTTGATGATGTTAACGTTGTAAACAGTGTGCCCCATGGTGGCAGTGGGGTTATGGTATGGGCAGGCATAAGCTATGGAAAACGAACACAACTGCATTTTATCGATGTCAATTTAAATGCACAGAGATACTGTGACAAGATCCTGAGGCCCATTGTCGTGCCATTCACCCTCCTCCATCAGCTCATGTTTCAGCATGATAATGCAGGGTCCCGTGTCGTAAGGATCTGTGCACAATTCCTGGAAGCTGAAAATGTCCCAGTTCTTCCATGGCATACTCACTAGGCATGTCACATATTTAGCATGTTTGGGATGCTCTGGATCGACATGTACCACAGTAAGTTCCAGTTCCTGCCAATATCCAGCAACTTCGCACAGCCATTGAAGAGGATTTGCACAACATTCCACAGGTCACAATCAACAGCCTGATCAACTCTATGCAAAGGAAATGTCATGCTGCAAGAGGAAAATGGTGGTCATGCCAGATACTGACTGGTTTTCTGATCCACGCTCTTACCATAGGAAGCACCAGTGACTCTGTCTTAAAAAAGTGACTGGAATATGTTCCGGGATTCTTCCGATGGCATTGAGGAGTACACCACATCAGTCACTGGCTTTATCAATAAGTGCATTGAGGAGGTCGTCCCCACAGTGACTGTACGTACATACCCCAACCAGAGGCCATGGATTACAGGCAACATTTGCACTGAGCTAAAGGGTAGAGCTGCCGCTTTCAAGAAGCGGGACTCTAACCCGGAAGCTTATAAGAAATCCCACTATGCCCTCCGACGAACCATCAAACACCAGCGCCGAGAGCTGCCAAATGACACGAGAGCTGACAAATGACACGAGCCGACCAGACAAGCTAAATAACTTCTATGCTCGCTTTAAGGCAAGTAACACTGAAACATGCATGAGACCATCAGCTGTTCTGGATGACTGTGTGATCACGCTCTCTGCAGCCGATATGAGTAAGACCTTTAAACAGGTCAACATTCACAGGACCAGATGGATTACAAGGACATGTACTCTGAGCTTGCGCTGATTAACTGGCAAGTGTCTTCACTGACATTTTCAACCTCTCCCTGTCTGAGTCTGTAATACCAACATGTTTCAAGCAGACCACCATAGTCCCTGTTCCCAAGAACACTAAGGTAATCTGCCTAAATGACTACTGACCCGTAGCACTCAGGTCTGTAGCCATGAAATGCTTTGAAAGGCTGGTCATGGCTAACATCAACACCATTACCACAGAAACCCTGACCCACTCCAATTTGCATACTGTACCAACAGATCCACAGATGATGCAATCTCTACTGCACTCCACACTGCCCTTTCCCACCTGGACAAAAGGAACACCTATGTGAGAATGCCAGTCATTGACTACAGCTCAGTGTTCAACACCATAGTACCCTCAAAGCTCATCACTAAGCTAAGGACCCTGGGACTAAACACCTCCCTCTGGAACTGGATCCTGGACTTCCTGACGGGCTGCCCCCAGGTGGTAAGGGTAGGTAACAACACATCCACCATGCTGATCCTCAGCACGGGGGCCCCTCAGGAGTGCGTACTCAGTCCCCTCCTGTACTCCCTGTTCAGTCATGACTGCACTGCCAGGCACGACTCCAACACCATTAAGTTTGCTGATGACATAACAGTGTTAGGCCTGATCACCGACAACGATGAGACAGCCTATAGGGAGAAGGTCAGAGACCTGACCGTGTGGTGCAAGGACAACCACCTCTCCATCAATGTGATCAAGACAAAGGAGAAGATTGTGCACTACAGGAAAAGTAGGACCAAGCACGCCCCAATTCCCATCAACGGGGCTGTTAGTGGAGCAGGTTGAGAGCTTCAAGTTCCTTGGTGTCCACATCACCAACAAACTAACATGGTCCAAGCACACCAAGACAGTCGTGAAGAGGGCACAACAAAACCTATTCACCCTCTGGAGATTGAAAAGATTTGGCATGGGTCCTCAGATTCTCAAAAGGTTTTACAGCTCCACCATTGAGAGCATCCTGACGGGTTGCATCACTGCCTGGTATAGGCAACTGCTCTGCCTCCAACCGCAAGGCACTACAGAGGGTAGTGCGTACGGCCCAGTACATCACTGGGGCCAAGCTTCCTGCCATCTAGGACCTCTATACCAGGCGGCGTCAGAGGAAGGCCCTAAAAATGGTCAAAGACTCCAGCCACCCTAGTCATAGACTATTCTCTCTGCTACCGCATGGCAAACTTTACCTACATGTACATAATTACCTCAATTACCTTGACACCGGTGCCCCTTGAACATTGACACATTAACTCTGTACTGTCACCGACTGTATATAGCCCCGCTATTGTTATATACTGCTGCTCTTTAATTATTTGTTATTCTTATCTCTTACTTTTTTAGGGATTTTCTTAAAACTGCATTGTTGGTTAAGGGCATGTCAGTAAGTACACATGTTGTATTCCGCGCATGTGACAAATAAGATTTGATTTGATTTACCTTTATTAAGGTATCTGTGAGCAACAGATGCGTGTCTCTATTCCCAGTCATGTGAAATCCATAGATGATTTCCTTATGAACTGTAACAGAGTAAAATCTTTTAAATTGTTGCATGTTGCCTATATATTTTTGTTTAGTTTAGAATTAGTATTTGACACAACTTTGCAAAGCCAGCCACAATTTTAATATTAATATGAAATTAGATGAGAATACCTTCCAGACATTACATTTTAATTTATTTTTGCCTTGGAAATTCATATTTTCTAACAGCAAAAATTGTGTTTAGAAAGAAATACAGAAAACCCCATATGCCTTCAAATGTTGTGTATTCTAAGGAATTAACTATTCTAATCTTTATTTCACTGTCTTTATATACTATCTGCTCAAACAGACATAAGAGATAGGAATCATATGTCCTGTTTTTTCAGTTCTCACAAGCACTGCAAAACAACCAATAAAAACGCAGCTCTCGTTTTATGTAGGCTGCAGCCTATAAAAACGGCATCTTCCTCTTCGTTTTCAGTCTTCACACGAACCCCATGGAATGTCAGCTTTAACAACTTTAACATGCTATTGAAGTTGGCTGGTTAAGCTAATATAAAAATTAATAAAAGTAGGGACAATGCAACCCGAATCTTTATTACTGGGTGCTGGAACTTCCATGGCCGTCACTTCGCATTGGAAATCGAATGAGATGCTCAACTGGTCTGTGGTTACCCAGGGAAACGCCACGGCGCTTGGTGATATGGAGATGCCTGGGAACCCACGTTCGCAATATGGACAATTCTCTCCGTCTACCTCAGTGTTCTTGGCCGTGCTCATGACGCTTCTTGTCTTCGCCACTGTGCTCGGCAACGCGCTTGTAATATTAGCCTTTGCGGTGGAGAAAAGTTTGCGAACTCAAGGGAACTTTTTCTTTTTGAATTTGGCCATAGCCGATTTACTCGTTGGTGAGTGCGTAAATGTATTGTGTGAGCAAATACATTGTGTGCCATTGTTGTAAAGGTATACATACTGTTGTGCATGATTCATAAGCTACTGCTACCCATACATATATTCTCTCTGTACTGTTCTATATTGCCAAAATATCTGAACGAGTTTCAAATGCGTGCTTAATAGTCGTGCGTAAAATGTGTGTTCCATCCCACCTGCAGGCGGCTTTTGTATTCCTGCTTATATCCCCTATGTCATTACCGGCGAGTGGAAACTCGGACGAGGTCTTTGCAAGATATGGCTGGTGGTGGACTATACTTTATGCACTGCATCAGTGTTCAACATCGTCCTGATCAGCTTCGACAGATTTATATCTGTCACACGAGCGGTGAGAAAACATTTACGCATGATTATCCTTTCCTGCAGCAGGTTTCATTTTCAACTGTGAGTGATATGGAAGTAATGAAATGTAAAGCCATTTCAAAATATCATAATTGACAGGTTTTCTTTAGTGCACCAAGAACCTGTGTACACCCCATTTCAATAATGCCACCGTTCCGTTCTTTCTGTATCAGGTGAGCTACAGGTGTCAGAAAGGTGTGACCCGGGAGGCTGTTCTGAAGATGCTGAGTGTGTGGCTGGCTGCTTTCCTACTCTATGGGCCAGCGATCATTATCTGGGAATACATCGCTGGTAGTAGCGTGGTGCCCGACAAAGAGTGCCACGCAGAGTTTTACTTCAACTGGTATTTCTTGATGACGGCATCCACTGTTGAGTTTTTCACCCCCTTTGTTACTGTCATGTACTTCAACATCAGCATCTACATCAACATCAGGAGGCGGAACCAGGTGAGGGATGAGCAGCCTGTCGAGGGGACTGGAGACTGTGAGATGGAGGCCCTCAAAGCTGGAGTTCAGCATGTATTCTTCGTCAGACCAGTGGAAGGTGAAGCCCAAAGGATCCCAGACAATGCTGCCAGGTTAGGAGGTATTCTATCTACTGCTAAAGTGTCAGCAGTAACTGGGAACAGCAACCATGAGACAAGTAAGGACAGCACGATTCTGGACCTTCCTCCACTGCAAGTGGATGATGTGGTCCAGCATTCCAGGAGGACGCGGTTCCAGTCAGCGGAGCACTCGTTCAGTAAACAGCGCAGCCAATCTGAAGTAGCTGCCAGTCGTTTTCGTCTCTCAAAGGACAAGAAGGTTGCCAAGTCCCTGGCAGTGATTGTGTGTGTGTTTGGCCTGTGCTGGGCTCCCTACACACTGTTAATGATCATTCGTGCAGCATGTCATGCCCAATGTGTCCAGCACTACCTGTATGAAATCTCCTTCTGGTTACTGTGGGTCAACTCCTCCATCAACCCTGTCCTTTACCCACTGTGTCATACCAGCTTCAGAAAGGCTTTCAGAAAACTGCTTTGTACCACCAAGATTCAAATTCAGCCACAGTATATGGAACAAATGTATTAAGCATGACCAAATTGCACTGACAACTATGGCCTTGTTCTGACAGTTTTACATAATCAGTTGTCTCATGATGTTAGTGTAGGCGGACAGGTCGTACGAGTGTTGCACAACACTGGGTACAGACGGTCACCATGAATATTGTTTTGTATTTCTGTGTAGCACGTGCTTGTTTGCAGATCTTACGTGTATTAGTTACCTTTACAACAAATGTAATGTCTGTTTTATGCTGAACAATAAATACATGCAGCAGCTCATCTCCAATATGTTTATTACCCTGGCGTCTACCTTTGACTTCAGGCAACAGTGTTCAACACCTTTTTTGCAACACATACTGTATGTTAGCCTTTATAGAGGCACCAAAATGCCACTAAATGACAAAGAAAAACATGTTCTCAGCTGTGATTGTTATTCCGTGGGCCATCAACGAGAGACTGTCTCCATTGAACAGTCACCTAGCAACGGATGAAGTAAAACTGAATAACAGCCGTAGTCAGGAGATAGCTAATTGGTCCTCATTTGTTAAGCATGAGTCACAACACAACCTTGACCATCCAAACTAAATAGTAGAAAACACAGTGTTTCTAAAAATATAACGTTCATAATAACCTTGTCTTTCATAAAAGAGTGACCATCTTGTAAGCAAATGTCGATCCATTCACTAACGTGAATCTCCCTTTCAGTGCACCGACTCAGTATTAATTGAAAACCAGAGGCTAGTTATCTGTAGCATAAAAGAAGATGGACACCAAGTTATAGACATGTAGGGTTAATATCAATTTGTTTATTTGTGCAAACGACATGATATTTATTCTGTTTTTGCTGATTTACAAGTAGCTCATACATACAATAGGGTTCAGAATCCAGAATACAACGAGATGAATAGAATCCACCCCCAGCAGAGATCTTTTAATCAATGTGGACATCTAAGAAATTAAAGGTTAGCTGCCACTTTAGTAGCGCCAGTGACAAAGGGGTATCATACACATCAGTTCCTCCTACCACTCATTGAGATATCCAGAGCAGGTCTATGTAAAAGCATGCACCAACACACGCCGCTTAACTCTCTACAAATGGCTGTCAACCACAGAAGTAAGGCCGCAACCAGAAAAAAAAAAGCTCAAGCTAAATGAGTGAAGCAGTTGAGAGAGAGAGAAAGAGATAAAAGGAGGGCAAAGGAAAATCTACAGCCAACTGCCCAGGTGTTAGTCCATGGAGGAGAAGGGGTTGTTGGGTCACAGCGTTAGGTCAATGGGATAACTCTCCCCCAGTACGACCTAGTAATGACGAGACATAAAAGCAGGCAATTTCTTTCTTTTGCATGACCATGAAATCATGATGACGTACAGACAGAGGAGATGAGTAGGGTACAAAGTTTAAACATGAGCTTCCACTGGCTAGATCTTCGCCTTCTGAGGGTGACGACGGACAACAGAAATGGTCAAATATGATGGAATGACAACACACAGGAAGTGCAAGGCAAACTGCAGCCTGTACACCATGTATTCTCAAAAGCAACACCTTTAAATGCAACACCTTATGCTAAAAATGGTAACATGAAATAAAGGGGGATGATAGAAGGAAATAGAGTGAGAGGAGAAAAGGATAGAAAGAGAAAGAAATAGAGATATGGAAGGCAGGTGTTGTTGGTGGGGTTGGCATTTTTCCCAATGGATGGAATACCCTGGTGTAAGTGTACATGTGTGTGTAAATATATATATAGATATTGATAAGTGTAGCGGGCCCTACAGCACCAGGCCCTCATAAGCAGGCCCCTCGGCCTCCGGCGACTCTCTCTGCAGACGCAGGTGCTCCAGTGTGTTGTGGAAGTGTTTGTTGATCTGCTCAGTCTCCTCGCTGGCCTCCAGGTTTGGCAGGTCCTCTCGGATCTTCTGGATCAGCTGGTTCAGAACCTGGACCGTCACCTACAGGGGATCAAGACAGCTCATGATTTCAAATAATAATTTCAAATACGTTGAAATTAGTGAGAGAAAAAGTACATATTACCTACTGTAGCTATGCAGAAATATACTCAGTTATAAGACAAAAGTTATATAATGATTTAGGGGGAAGAAAAAAATGTCATCAGTGTCTCAAATTGTTCTGACTATGGAGCCCCCGTTCTCAGTCCCTGGAAGCCTAGTACCCTCTCTAGCTGTTAAGAAAAACACCCTGTAAGACACCCCAACTGAGGCAGATGGGGTATCTGTCTGTGGAGAGTGGGTGGGTGAGCTGTAGCCTCCTGTCCTTCCCTCCTTGCTGCGCTGGTAAATAACCACCAAAGAGTGGGTGTCCCCTTGGTGTCCTAGCAAGTCCCAACACTGTTCCAATAAACTCAGAGAACACAGGAGATTGGATGGCGTCACTCCAGGCAGCTCAATGTGACCGTCTGCACTTGAAGTGCGTTGAAAAGACGTCAGGATTTCATAATGCAAGCCTGGTTCTTAAAAAGCATGTCAGGAATGAGTGGTAGTATAGACGAGGAGGACAAAAGGGAAGAAATGTGCACATACCGCATCATTCTCTCTTTCGTAGAAACAGACATATCTGTTCAGGATCTCAATGAAGAGCTGCACTTGCAATGACGGGTCCATGCACTGGTTGGCGATTTTCAGGGCCTTCTTTAAGCACTCCATCACCCTCTTCCCGTCAAGAATCTGAGGACAAAGACGGTGGTGTAAAACTCTTTTACCACGCATTCACACACACGCCACCTGTGATGAAGAGGAAGTTGAAACTCTGAATATAAATACAGAACAAAGAGAACCTCTTACTGCATTTCCCATGCTTCAATACTCTGATTATGTGTCATTATGCGCAAGGAACCTTACAATTACCACCCTGCTTGTCATATGGGGATTTAAAAAATGTTTTTTTTTACATCTCATCAGAGCAGAAGACAAAGCAAGGCAATCAATCTCAATACTTGGTTACTAGACTGTTACTGCATGTATGTTACTATGGTGACACTATCATCTTTAGAACGGCACTGTATTTCACACAATAATTATATATTTATCCTCTTTGTGATCACAACCCCCACCTCCTCTCCATTCTTTTCAGTGTTGCGTCCGGACCAGAAGAGGTGTGCACAGATGCTGACGGCCCGACACTGGTCTGGCTTCTTGAGCAGTTTTGAGGCAGCGAGCGCACACTGTGTCCTCAGAGGCTCGTGGTTCTCCTCGCTGAAGCATTTTGTTCTCTCAAACGTGCCGATGATCAGCGTGATAGCTGCGAGTTGAGCCTTGGAGTCGCTGATCTCATCCTCATACAGGGAGAAGGCCTGGGGGGTGGCAGTCGTATGTTATGATTCACAGGGAAAACAGATATAGAAAAATTCCTGACTGTGAAATCAGTGGATCAATGCTGCCAACACAGGGCACAAGTAAACCTAAGGCGAAGAGGGGCAGTGACCTCCTTCCTCCAATATTTAACACTCAACCCATTTTGTCCCTTGTACCTGTGACATAAACTCGTAGGCCACAGTCTCGTGGTTCTCGAAGCCAATCTCTCCTGCGGCCAGCGCCCCCTGTAGGAAGAGTCTGAGGGGCAGCTCAGCCAGCTCAGCCTTGATCAGAGCACTGATGGTTTGGTGGGCAAATGAGAAGATCTTCTGGCACTTCTTCTCCCATTTATCATCCTGTGGGACGTGTTCAACAAAGAGAAGACAGTTCAAATCCACCTTCCTGTTTATCATAAATCATCCTCTTCATAACTTCGTAAAAAAAACTATGTATACTGAACAAAAATATAAATGCAACAATTACAAAGATTTTACTGAGTTACAGTTCATAGAAGGAAATCAGTCAACTTAAATAAATAAATAAATAAATAATGCCCTAATCGATGGATTTCACATGACTGGGCAGGGGGCACATCCATTGGTAGGCCTGGGAGGGCATAGGCCAACCCACTTGGGAGCCAGGTCCACCCACTGGGGAGTCAGGCCCAGCCAATCAGAATGAGTTTTTCCCCACAAAAAGGCTTTATTACAGACAGAAATAATCCTCAGCATCCCCCCTCCCTGATGATCCCACAGGTGAAGAAGCCAGATGTGGAGGTCCTGGGCTGGCATGGTACCACGTGGTCTGCGGTTGTGAAGCCGGTTGGATGTACTGCCAAATTCTCTAAAACAACGTTGGAGGCATCTTATAGTAGAGACATTAACATTCTTCCATTTCAGCTCATGAAAAATGGGACCAACACTTTACACGTTGGGTTTATATTTTTGTTCAGAAGAGTTAGGGTAAGGGTTACGTGACGTACTGATGAAGAGTTCTCTTTGTAGCGGAAGGACAGCTGATAGGCAGCAAACACCAGCGGTGGAAGAGTGTAGCGAATCCTCTGGTTCCCCCCAGCACCAAAGTGCTTCCTGGCTGTATTCAGGATCTGAAGAACATGACGGAGCCCTCCATTAACATATGCCATGAAACACATCTCCTGAAAACACATTGATACTGTGACGGAATTCAACTGTATGGGAAGCAAAGCTTGCCAGATACTGTTGGTCGGGGTCATCGGAAAGCAGCAGATGAATGAAGCGACCCACAAGGCTCTGCTCCTCAGCAAAGTCCTCTGGGTCTGGGTCCTCAGCGGGCTGGTCTGGCTGGTCCTGGATCAGTGTCGACACCAGGGACAGGATGGCATCCACCTGGAGCGAGAGAGAAAGCGGTGCTTCAGCAGTGAGATATTTACAGTGCTTTCAGAAAGTATTCACACGCCTGGACTTTTTCCACATTTTGTTGTTACAGCCTGAAATAAAAATGGATCAAATTGAGATTGTGTCACTGGCCTACACACAATACCACACAATGTAAAAAAGTGTACTTTTGTCTTTAGATAAAAATAAATTAAAAAATAAATTAAAAATGAAAAGTATTCAACTCCTTTGTTATGTCAAGACTGAATTAGTACAGGAGGAAAACTGTGCTTAACAAGTGACATAAGTTCCATGGACTGAAAGTTTTTTTAAAAAGCAGACACTGTATATCCCTTTGAGCATAGTGAAGTTATCAATTACATTTGGATAGTGTATCAATAAACCCAGTCGCTACACGGATACAGGCATCCTTCCTAACTCAGTTGCTGGAAAGGAAGGAAACCCCTCAGGGATTTCACAATGAGACCAATGGTGACCTTAAAACAGTTACAGTTTAATGGCTGTGATAAGAGAAAGCTGAGGATGGATCAACAACATTGTAGTTACTCCAGAATACTAACCTAACTGACAGTGAAAAGAAGGAAGCCTGTACAGAATACAAATATTCCAAAACATGCATCCTGTTTGCAATAAGGAACTAAAGTATAATCCTGCTAAAAATGTGGCAAAGAAATGCACTTTTGGTCCTGAATATAAAGCATTATGTTTGGGGGCAAATCCAACACAACAGATCACTGAGTACCACTCTTCACATTTTCAAGCATGGTGGAGGCTGCATCATGTTATGGGTATGCTGTTCATCAGGAAGGACAAGGAAGTTATTTAGGACAAAAATAAACATAGAGCCAAGCACAGACAAATCCTAGAGGAAAATCTGGTTCAGTCTGCTTTCCAACAGACACTGGAAGAAAAATTCACCTTTAAGCAGGAAAATAACCTAAAATACATGGCCAAATCTACACTGGAGTTGCTTACCAAGAAGACTTAATGATTTAAGATTTAATGTTCCCGAGTAGCCTAGTTACAGTTTTGCCAAATTGGCTTGAAACTCTATGGCAAGACTTGAAAATGACTGTCTAGCAACGATCAACAACCAACATGACAGAGCTTGAAGAATTATAAAATGGGCAAATATTGTTCAATCCAGGTATGCAAAGCTCTTAGATACTTACCCAAAAACACTCACAGCTGTAATCGCTGCCAAAGGTGATTCTAAAATGTATTGACTCAGGGGGTTGAATACTTATCTAATAAAGAAATGTGTACTTTTTAACATTTTATATACATTTCAAAATCATAGAATTTTACAAATGATATTACAGAGTATTGTATGGACTGTTGACAAAAAGGACCATTAAATAAATAAGAAATCCCACTTTGTAACATACCAAAATGTGTAAAAAGGAGTGCAAATACTTTCTGAAAGTACTGTATCATCAACAAGTTCTCTTGAGCAGACTGGAAAGGGCTATTAGTGGCAACAACAAAATCGACAGACTGCAAGTATATTGTAATGGAGTTGAAGTTATGTCATGGCCAAAAAGGTATGGGTGAAGATAGTTATATAAGTTAGGGTGGGGGGAAAGGCTTTTAAAAAGGCCTCGTATGGCATTACTGGGAAATCAATGATCTCCTGGAGTCCCACTAAGAGCGCTCTTAGAAAAGGCTGGTGCTCTGAATCATTGTTCACATTGACCTTTTCCAAATTGAAAAGTTAGAAAAGGTTATTATGACTTTAACAGCCAATATCTTGAAGAAGAGAATTGATGAAAATAAGTAGCCAGACTGCATGGAAGTATACAATACAAAGAGCCTTTTGTTCATGCTTACCTAAACAAAGTAAGGTGAAAAGAGGCCAACAACAAGAACACACTTATGAGAAAGAACACAGCTCAATGTGCAAAAATATAAGTAAGTAGCACATATCAGTACGTGTTTGTGTGTACAGTACCGGTCGAAAGTTTGGACACACCTACTCATTCAAGGGTTTTTCTTTATTTGTACTATTTCCTACATTGTAGAATAATAGTGAAGACATCAAAACTATGAAATAACACATATGGAATCATGTAGCGACAAAGAAAGTGTTAAACAAAAGAAAAATATATTTATATGAGATCCTTCAAAGTAGCCACCCTTTGTCTTGATGACAGCTTTGCACACTCTTGGCACTCAACCAGCTTCATGAGGTTCTTACTTGGATTGCATTTCAATTAACAGGTGTGCCTTGTTAAAAGTTAATTTGTGGAATTTCTTTCCTTCTTAATGCATTTGAGCCAATCAGTAGTGTTGTGACAAGGTATGGGTGGTATACAGCAGATAGCCCGATTTGGTAAAAGACCAAGTCCATATTATGGCAAAAACAGCTCAAATAACCAAAGAGAAATTACAGTCCATCATTACTTTAAGACATGAAGGTCAGTCAATCTGAAAATTTGCAGCCCAAATAAATGCTTCACAGGGTTCAAGTAACAGACACATCTCAACATCAACCGTTCAGAGGAGACTGCGTGAAACAGGCCTCATGGTCGAATTGCTGAGTGCTAAGAAGAGACTTACACTTGGGCCAAGAAACACAAGTAATGGACATTAGACAGGTGGAAATCTGTCTTTGGTCTGATGAGTCCAAATTTGAGATTTTTGGTTCCAACCACCGTGTTTTTGTGAGACGCAGAGTTGGTGAACGGATGATCTTCGCATGTGTGGCTCTCACCATGAAGCATGGAGGTGGTGGTGTGATGCTGCTTTGCTGGTGATACTGTCAGTGATTTATTTAGAATTCAAGGCACACTTCACCAGCATGGCTACCACAGCATTCTGCAGTGATACGCCATCCCATCTGGTTTGCGCTTAGTGGGACTATCATTTGTTTTTCAACAGGACAATGACCCAACACACACCTCCAGGCTGTGTATGGACTATTTGATCAAGGAGAGTGATGGGGTGCTGCATCAGATTACTTGGCCTCCACAATCACCTGACCTCAACCCAATTAAGATGGTTTGGGATGAGTTGGACTGCAGAGAGAAGGAAAAGCAGCCAACAAGTGCTCAGCATAAGTGGGAACTCCTTGTTGGACTGCTGGAAAAACATTCCTCATGAAGCTGGTTGAGAGAATGCCAAGATTGTGCAAAGCTGTCATCAAGGCGAAGGGTGACAACTTTGAAGAATCTCAAATATAAAATATATTTTGATTTGTTTTACACTTTTTTCATTACTACATGATTCCATGTGTTATTTCATTGTAAAATAATCAAGACATCAACTATGTAAAAAAAATATAGAAAAACCTTTGAATGAGTAGGTGTGTCCAAACTTTTGACTGGTACTGTATGTGTGCGTTGGTGTGTGTGTGTCGGTGTGTGTGTGTGTGTGTACTGACCTGCTCCTGGGATATAATGGTGGTGTTGTAGTCCAGAGTGTTGCTCAGAACGTAACAGCTCATGCTTTTGCGGGACTCATAATCAAAGTACTCGAAGAGTGGTGGGAAGTGCTTGAGTTGCAGAACGGTCAGAATGTTGTTGTAGGTGTCCACTGGGATCTTCAGCAGCCTAGTCAACTCTTTCGAGACCGCGCTACTGGTTGCAATGCTTCGAAAGGGGGGAGACAATGGCGTTGAGAATGAAAATACTGAAGTAGCTACAGCAGTTTCCTTTGTCAGCTATTTATGAAAATTGGGAAATATAATAACTTCCAAACATCACATGGCTGAAAAATAAATATATATATATATATATATATATATATATATAGTCTAAAGAAAAAAGGGAATTACATTAAGAAATTACATACAACTTCTTACAGAGATTTGAGATCATAGATGGGGATGATAAACTTTATTTATTTTTAAAAATTCATTACTGTTTGATGAGAAAATGTACTCTGCAACTGGCTTTCTTTTGAGATTTGTAAACCTTTCAGTCTCAAGTATGGCTGAACAAAGCACTGTAGCCTACTCTAGCACTTTGCTGAAGAATTAGGTTTTTCTACTAGCGGTTGTTTGTTCAGCAAGCTCTTAATACAAGATCGGTGGCAGGTATATAAATATTTATTTTCTTGCCTGTTTTGCATGTTATTTTGGCGTTAATACATGTCACATCAGTTTGCAAACAATATAAAAAAATAATAATATATATCTCATTGAGTTAATAAAAGAACATACAAACATGGTCCTGTTTTGTTTTCTTGAGTGAGGCAGCTCCAAAATGCAGGTGTTTCAGCCTAGCTCAGTGCTTTCTGTGGTGGTGGGGCAAGCCAGCAGAAAATAGGAGCATTGCGCCGTGATTGGCTCAGTGTTCTGTCACTCACAGGGACACTACATAATCGCCAAGTTTAAGTCCTTAGTAAGGGTAGACATCCAAGATTTCAGACCTTTGGGTCCTGCCGTAGAGTTATATTACAAGTACCCTTCCAAGAAGGCTCAAGGTCATCGGCCACAAATAAAATGACGTCAATGACGTTATATGTACAGTAGCTTTGATTGGACTGATCATGTCAACATCTTACTTCAAAGTTTTTGCTTGCAGTCATTATGAATCAAGTTGACAATTTACTGGCAAATCATTTTTAATCCTTGTCATATGAAGATAAATAATTCAGATAAATTATAGATAAAATGTATCAGTGCTCGGCCATGAAGATTACACAAGTTGGAAATAGCAAATTCAACAATGAGTGGTTTGTAAGGAATCAGTGGCTAACTGCAAGCATTGCAAAGCAACCACTAGCCTGCTATTCAATGGCGTGGCTGTGTGTTTTTTTCCCCTGGTTCGCACGCAATTTTTGATGACAAAAAAATATATATTTTCACCAACGTCGTATTGTAAACACATAGTTTGTGGCCAGTGTTTGCAAACCTTTTTGTACAGATTTGACAGTGCTACTGATAGTATTTAACGCGTCAAATAGTGTTATATGGGGCCTCCCAAGTGGTGCAGTGGTCTAAGGTACTGTATTGCAGTGCAGCTGTGCCATTAGAGATCCTGGTTCGAATCCAGGCTCTGTCGCAGACGGTCGCGACCTGGAGACTCGGCGCACAATTGGTCCAGCGTCGTCCAGGTTAGGGGAGGGTTTGGCCCATCGTGCTCTAGCGACTCCTGTGGCGGGTTGGGCGCATGCACGCTGACACGATTGCTTCCGGGTTAAGTGGGCATTGTGTCAAGAAGCAGTACGGCTTGGGGTTGGGTTATGTTTCGGAGGACACACAGCTCTCGACCTTCGACTCTCCAGAGTCCGTACGGGAGTTGCAGTGATGAGACAAGACTAACTACCAATTGAATACCACGAAATTGGGGAGAAAAAGGGGCAATTTTTTTATACAAAATATAAAAAGGTGTGACAATTATTTTTTCTTTCATCACATTCCAAGTGGGTCAGAAGTTTACATACAGTCAATTAGTATTTGCTAGCATTGCCTTTAAATTGTTTAACTTGAGTCAAGCGTTTTGGGTAGCCTTCCACAAGCTTCCCACAAAAAGTTGGGTGAATTTTGGCCCATTCCTCCTGACAGAGCTGGTGTAACTGAGTCAGGTATGTAGGCCTCCTTGCTCGCACACGCTTTTTCAGTTCTGCCCACACATTTTCTATAGGATTAAGGTCAGGGCTTTGTGACGGCAACACCAATATCTTGACTTTGTTGTCCTTAAACCATTTTGTTATCATTTTGGAAGGATGCGTGGGGTCATTGTCTATTTGGAAGACCCTATAGCGACCAAGCTTTCACTTGCCTTGAGATGTTGCTTCAATACATCCACATAATTCTCCCTCCTCCTCATGATGCCATCTATTTTGTGAAGTGCACCAGTCCATCCTGCAGCAAAGCACCCACACAACATGATGCTGCCACCCTCGTGTTTCACGGTTGGGATGGTGTTCGTCGGCTTGCAGGCCTCCCCCTTTTTCCTCCAAACATAACGATGGTCATTATGGCCAAACAGTTCTATTTTTGACCAGAGGACATTTCTCCAAAAGGTACGATCTTTGTCCCCATGTGCAGTTGCAAACCGTAGTCTGGCTTTATTATGGCGGTTTTGGAGCAGTGGCTCCTTCCTTGCTTTACTGTGGATATAGATACTTTTGTACCTGTTCACTCCAACATCTTCACAAAGTCCTTTGCTGTTGTTCTGTGATTGGTGCGAAAAGTGCAAGTCAAAGTACATTAATCTCTAGGAGACAGAACGCATCTCCTTCCTGAGCGGTATGACGGCTGCGTGGTCCCATGGTGTTCATACGTGCGTGCTATTGTTTGTACAGATGAACGTGGTACCTTCAGGCGTTTGGAAATTGCTCGGAAGGATGAGCCAGACTACTGGAGGTCTACAATTATCTTTCGGAGGTCTTGGCTGATTTTTTAAAATGTTCCCATGATGTCAAGCAAAGAGGCACTGAGTTTGAAGGTAGGCCTTGAAATACATCGACACAGGTACACCTTCAATTGACTGAAATGATGTCAATTAGCCTATCAGAAGCTTCTAAAGTCATGAAACCATTTTCTGGAATTTTCCAAGCTGATTAAAGGCACAGTCAAATTAGTGTATGTAAACTTCTGACCCACTGGAATTGCGATACAGTGAATTATAAGTGAAATAATCTGTCTGTAAAAAATTGTTGGAAAAATTACTTGTGTCATGCACAAAGTAGATGTCTTAACCGACTTGCCAAAACTATAGTTTGTTAACAAGAAATTTGTGGAGTGGTTGAAAAACGAGTTTTAATGACTCAAACCTAAGTGTATGTAAACTTCCGATTTTAAATGTAGCTACACATCAGTCAGAGCCCTGTCCGCTGCCAGAATGCCCATTCATGAATACTCAGTGGAGAAGTGCAACTAACGTACAAAATGAGTCTGAGGACGAGCTGAAATTACAATAAGCATTTTAGATCTGCGTTGTTAAAACGCAGCAAGATATTTCTTATACGTTTTATCTATTTTTTCTGTGTTACGCAACCCCTGCTAATGTAATTTCATTTTAATTTCCATTAATATATATCTTTGGCCCGATGAATTCCTCTACCAAACAAAGGAGAAGCAGAACTATCCAGATGATCAACTATGTAACACTGAGACAGGGACATGGTAGTGCTCTTACTGCTCCAGGTTGAGCTTATTGAAGATCTCCACTGTGCTCTCCAACACCTTGTCCACATAGTCCACCCGGTCAGGGTAGCACTTCATTGCCAGGTTGATGAGGGACACCTGTAGTGAGACCACATCCTCCGAAGGCATGTCCTGGCGGGACTGGAGGGAAAACATGAAATACAAAATATGTAATAACATATAATGTAGTCTACTTCAGTTGAATTACTTAAACATCCATCAAGGTCATGAGATTGAGTCGATGAGAGGAAAACTAGATCTCGATTTTGTGCCTGAATTTGTCTTTTGAGCGAGAGATATTGATATCTGCAGGGGAGAAAGAAAAAAATAATAAAGCCTTTCTCCATCACTTACCTGTATAACTGTGGCTACTTGTTGGGAGAAAATATCAAACAGTTTGATTTCAGCAGGGATTCCAGGTCCATCTTCTCGGTGAGCAAACAAAGCCAGTCTAAAACAGAGAAGATAAATCACGTCAGTGTGTTTCAATACAAAACCAGGGAAAATTGCAATCCTGTGTGTTGTGTACTGATTGAACTGAAATCATATGTAGCAGAGTTTACATCACCTGTCAATGAGAGCGATGATGATGTTTTTGACATTGACGTGCTGATGCAGGTCAGCACAGGAACGAAGGAATAGGTTCAGTGTCTGAAGGTGGAACTCATCAGGGAAAACCTGTTATAGAAGAGGAGAGCCAGGCCATAGACAGCAGGGCAGGGTGACTCCATTTGACCAGTCTATGTGATGAATCAGTAATAGTTCATGCATATGCATTTCCTACTACAGACCTTGACGCAATGACAAACTGGAAACGGTAGTTACCTGAATGATGCACTCCATGAGATATTCTTGAGCCAGGGAATCTCTGCAGTTTACCACCTGTTCTAGGACACCGGACAGCACAATCTGGGGAGGGAAATAACCCAAATACAATGTAACACAATAGACATCCTCTCTAGATATAAGGGACTTCAGTATTTGGTTATTTTCTGCACGCTGTAATACATATTCAATGTAGTATTTTATCCAATGCTGCATCCCTCTTTGCCAAACATAATTTCTAAGGTAAAGTAGATATAATAGCAGAAATAAAACATCAAGAGGTGCTCAGGTTTAAGAACCCCTCTCGGAGCTTGACAAGGATCATCTTCCCTTGTCTCCACGGATAGACAAACGACAAAGGCTAAACCCTACATAATTCTATAGGTGCTCTTTATTCTAGAACAGTACATGATGTGTTCCTATGCTCCCCTGCATGGCATGATTCTCTCAATTCAAGTACATTAATTCATTTGCAAGGCACAAAAAAAGCATACTGATTCATATTAACTACACAGTCTTCAAGTCAGTTTCAGATGAATCATACATTAGCATTCAGATTTAATGTCAAGTGTTCCATTTTACTTCTAGTACATGCAAATGTGCAGCTCTAGACATCAATATATATATATAGTCAGACGTAAACACAAACCTGTTTATACTTTTCCACGTTGACCCCCTCCAGCTGGCTGAGTCGAACCAGGTTGGTCCCGACCAGGATGCGCAGCTCTTGCCTCTCCTTCTCCCTCTTCTCCCTGTCTCGGCTGTGGCCCTGGTGCTGCATGCGCACCCACAGCTTATTCATCTCAGCAAAATTCAGCAACACAAAGTCAATGGAGTCGTTAATGTCGCCCGTCATCGCATCCTCCCCCCTGGAAAGACAGAGACGAGGACCAAAAGTTCTGCCTCGTTAACTGGAGCATGATATATCAAGAGGAAGTATATAAGCCTTTTCATTAAATCAATAACTCTAAGGTCACATTTAAACCTTCTGGGATGATTGCTAAACAACGAGCTCAAATCTCCTTCAATCAGAGGACGGACACAGCGTAATGAGAAGGTCTGACAAATACACTGTGAGGCCTGGATTGCGAGTGGGAATCGGTCGATGAGAATGAGTGAGGGGCAGCTCAGGAGGGGAGCCCCGTGAGGAGAAAATCTGAATTGCGTACTCTTTTTCCTCACCTCCTTCTCAAAAACCATTGGATGAGAAAACCAAAGGTCCCTCCCCTCTGACCTTCTCCTCCAAAGGGTTTCATGAAGGTGGCAAGGCAAGAGGATGCAAGGAGTATGCAATTGATATTGTCCCTTTGTTCTTACTCTAACTGCTCCCCGTCGTCAGGCAAGATGTTGCGGGTGCACTGCAGCAGGTAGTTTCTGAGGAACAGGCCTCTCAGCGGGTGCTGCACCCCACGACACATCTCCACCAGGTCCTTCAGGATGTCCTTGCGCGACTGAGGGAAGGAGCGAACATACACCACCCCCACAGTGATCAGCAGGTAACTGGGAGAGAGGAGAGGGGGGGGTCATTACTTGTTCTGTTTCCTATTCCTCTAGGGTCAAGCTCCTTCATCTGATTCGCACTGCCTAAAGGAGGGCATTGTTGTCACATGTACAAGTAGGCTAGTCCAAGACAACATGTGCAGCTTTCCATTTACACTTATTCACTATCTGAAACGATCATAAGGATGCTTGAGTACTCACAGTCTGGGGATGATGTTCCCTGCATATTGAACCAGCTCATAGAGGTCAGCCACCTTCCTGCCTTTGGCAAACTCATCTGTCAGGTACACCTCCAGGTAATGGAGCTCGTCAGAGATGGCCATATCTGCACTCAGAATTAGGGACTCATAGCACAATTGTAAACAACACCAAACATAGGCTTGCCTAGAACAGTCAAATGATCTTGAGAATGAGGAGTGCATTTTGTTTCTATGTCTAGACCAGAGATCCATAGGTTGCAGCAGGTAAAGGATACAGAGTTCGTAGTAGCTCTTTGGCGATAACATAGAGGTCCTGAGTTCGCCCAGCATGTTAGATGCATGTTTCAATGCATCCATCAGCTTGTTCTTGTCCTACAGATGGAAGTGTCAATAAAACAAGTCAAGTAACAAGTCAATGAGTATACAGTACAGTTTGTTTAATATCTGATACACTGCTCCAAAATATGCTGTAATGTAACTTGCGGCTTGGAAACACTGTCTCTCTCATACACTGATGAGAGTCAGAGAACACAATACATATTTGCTATATTGTTAACAGAAAAGAGAAGGAAATCAAACAGACCCACAAAGGAGGAAATAGGTAGATCTTACCAGGCAACGCTTCATCTGAAATGACTGGACCTTGACAGCCTGCACAGCTTCATCAAGTAGCTTTTCCTGCTCGTCCTGGGGTGACTGCTGTGTGGTAGGCTGAAAGACAGCACACAGAAGCTCAGAGGAATGCCATGCATGTTACTCTGACATACTCCATCCACCATTACAGCTACAGTGGTGTACAGTTACAGGGAGCCCGAGACATGACATTGACTCAGAAGCTCAGTAAACTGGCTATGCCCACAGGAAAATAATTCAATGATTGGTGGTACTGTACTGGCCAACATAAACATCGAGTTAGCTAATTCATAGTTATTCTAATGTCAACCCTCTGGATGGCCTAAGATTAGAAATGGTGAAAAAAAATGTCACATGCCTCATCAAGAGTGTAGTAGGTGTAGACTGCAAGCTAGCACTGAGTCACCAGATTATCATCAAATGGTTCGCTACTGATTCGTATGCACTGTGTTCACACGAACCATGTTCATTTCTAGCATCACCAGAATGAATGATCAATGACTGACATCTGTTGGCTAACCTTTGTTATTGAACTAGATAGCTAACGTCAGTTGTGGTGGCCAGGTTTGTATATTTGGACCTCTCTGTCACGGATAACCAATCGAGTTTAGCTAGTTAGCTACATATGCTAAGTTAAATCGATATTCTCATTGATCTGTACTAGCTACGTTAGTTAGCTAGATAGATAGCTAACTGGCTAACGCGTCTAGACATTTCATGAAAATACTAGCTAACAAACTGCACTCCTTTGACTTGGTGAAGTTCGTGTCTTAAAAGTAAGAGATGAAACTAATCGACCATAAGGGATGCTAGACATCAATGAATCGGGTCGATTCTTCAAAAATGAAATATGTTGACAGTTAGTCTACAGCCTTAGCCAGCTACTAGCTAGCATGTAGCTATCTGGCTTTTAACTAGGCCGTAGCTAACTAGCACCACCCACAATTTGAGTCTGTTTTCGAGTCTCAGCCATACAGCAATAACGAAAAAACAATACCGAAAAGTAATGACTCACATAGGAGGATTGGATGGATAATAATCACAAGTATAAAGTGTAGCTATTTGTGCCTTTTCACTTACCATGATTATCAAGTTTGTATCAGCAAACTGGTAGCTAACCCTGAAATCGTTTCCCAGTCATGTGACTGCTACCAATCCACCAGCTACCCGGTTTCCACAAGTTACCACAGCCACAAAGTCAAAATAGACTATGTCGTAAAAATGTATGAAAACAACTATTTGCTTTTATGTCTTAATTTAAGGATAGGATTAGGCATAGACTGTGGTTAAGGTTGAGGTTAGGATTAGGTTTATACTCCGATTTTAAGAAGATAAATTGTATACATGGGCGGGATTTATGACTTTGTGGCTTTAATAACTAGTGAAGACCCCGCTTCCCTTTCCACAGAATCGCCCGCATTGGCTGAGCCGAAAACAAAGTGTGGGAATACGTCTCCCATTGGCTAAATGACTGTCTGCAGGAGTGTTAGCGCAAATATTTAGACGGAGATCCAATTACTACAATGTGATATAGGCAAATATATTATGAGTAGAACATTTGATGCTGAATTCCTTTCGTTAATAAATATGCTGTTGTTATTTTCAGCAACAAGTACGCAAACAGACGTCGATGGCTGGTAGGCGTGGTGGTGTCTGCCAATTTTGACGCGAAAGGCATGTTTTTGTGCGATAACTCGACTGGAGAAGTTTGCTTTTTACTCTCTCGTTGGCAGTCACGAACATTAGTTAGTTACAGGAAATTGAAAGTTAAATGTTTACTAAACTTGCATCTAAAATGGATATAACCTCTGCAAGAGTTTCACGGTGAGTCTGTAAAACGATCATATTAGCTAGCTAGTATACTTGAGACAGGATCATAGTTCAATCAACATGTACCATTGACTTTAGGCAGCTAACTAACCTGCTTGCCAACAGTTGTTATTATTCAGCTGCTTGATAAACTTGATTACAATATAGTTTCCTAAACTCTGCATCTACATTACACCCAAGCAGATGAGTACGTGCGGTTATCCCTGGTTAAATGTACAGGACTCGGAATTACGACGGGTACAAGTAAAGCAGTAATTTGCCTAGAACTGGTAGCAACATCAATGAAGTTTCCTCTGTACAAAGTACGTTTTTTTTTGTTTGTTTTGCATTAGCTTTGATGACAAGGCATCTCACCTGTTAATCAAATAACCAAATGCCCTGGTGTTGCTCAGGTAACGTGCCCTATGAATACTGTTGTGCTATTCCTCAGGAATATGACTTCAAATTATCCGGGTTGAACAAGAAGCAGTATCAAAGCAATCTGAAGGCCTGAGATTGAGTGCATGCTTGGCCTCGAGTCTCACCTAGGAGTCGGAGACCTTACTGTTCAGTTTGGGTGCATGGATGCAATCAAAGTAGCCACCCAAGTCTCAGAATGGTGAGAACTTGAAGAGTAGCCTACTCTGGCCAACACACAACTAACCTTCAAATATTTTGTCAACTACTATTTTCAGCAAGTCTTCTCTCCTGAACAAGACACCGTCCTGAATATCATACATTTGTCAATGTAAATATGTTAATTTAATAAGATGAATCCATGTTTGTGTTCCAGGTATGAAGCAAGCCTTCCTGTTGCTCAGTAAAAAGATGTGGACCTGTCAAAACCACTCTTCACTACAGCTGCTTTGAACGCTGCATGCGAGTGAGTGTTACAGTATTTCTGTTACTGTTTACCCATAAACCATTCAACCTGATTGTTAATGAAACCTAGTCACTATGCCCATGAACATCTCTCCAGATGTTTGAAGATCAAAGTGGATAGGAAGCTGTTAGCATCATCTGGTGCTAAAAAGGGAATCTTTGACAGGCTGTGCACCCAGTTCCAGAAACTGGGACAGGACATCTGCAGTAAGTCTGCTGTCAAATGATAAAGGGGTTTGACCAACATATGGTGGGAAATGGGTGAAAGCGCAGGGAGGGCCTTTGGATTTAAAAATGTACTTCCGAGCAATAACGTTCTGTTGACTAACAATACCTTTTTTGTTGTTGTGACATACGCTTCCGAAAGCTGGGGTTTGAAATATTGTGGCCTTTTTTATAGTGGCTATTTGTACTTTTGCCCCTGGTATGTGGGTTTTTACTTTCCTGGGTGAAAAGAGAATCTAGGTCATTCCTCTCTCTCATTGTTGTCGTGGTTACCGCCTGGTGGGAGAGAGTGGATGTTCTATTTTAGGACTGAAAACTTCAGTGAGTTGGTCTCCCAATCAGGGATGTCCCGATCGCGGCATACAACATGCCTATTACAATCAATCTCAGAATGTCGTAGCTATGATCTTTAAGTATCCCTTGATATTTCTTTTCCCCAATAGAAGAAGCCACTCTACTGAAGAATCTAGTTAAAATGGCACAGAAAAGATGAACACTTATAGAAAATGTAGAACAAAGAGGAAGGTAAGTGTGACCAAATAATAACCATACCAAATTCCTGATTATGTCCTTAGAAAAGTGTAACTCTTAATCTTTTCTGTATTGCGGGGTTTAAACGGTGTTGGGGGGGGAATATGTTGTGCTGTCTATCAAGGCCGACATCTCAAAAGCAGCAGAAAGAGGACTCTGAGGAGTGCGCTACACAGGCTTACGAAGAGTGGAAGCCGAAGAATCTTGGAAAATGCACTTAAAGCCAATACATAAAAGTTAATTTGATAGTCAGCTCAGCCATAAAGTGGAAATGTTTTCACGACCTTGGGCTTGTGATCAGTGAAAATGCTGTCTACAGTGCTGAGTAGTGAGGCTGGAGCTCTTGTTTTCTTTGCATGTGAACTCTTAATGAGCAGGTACACGTCTAGTAATGAAGCACATATGTGCTTACTTCATCTTTTGGAGAAAGTTACCTGAAAGGTGTTTTTATTAGTTACATTTTTTATTTTTTATTATTGTTTCAACCATGCTTGTTTTATGCTTTAAGCCTTACCCTTGTAAGCAAGCATGATGTGTTTGTATTCCATACAGTACTTTGCCTTTTCTGCCCCTCAGTGGCAGTGTATGAGACTTACTTTAAGAGAATTCTGCTGTGCTGTTGCTGGTCAATGTGTTGGATTTGTACAGTTAAGATTAACATTCTGTGGCGTTTTGGCATTCACAATTTATGGTGGACGATAGACAGTCTTACCAGTTGGCATTAGCAACTGTTTTTATTTAGACAGACCACAGTATGAGTTGGAAATGGTTCTAATAGTTTTTTTTTCACCATTCATTTTTCCATCTGGGATTTTAGAACTACTTCCTATGTTTTGATAACCACACATCTCTCTCATCAATAATTAGCATTGCGAATGAGTAAATTGCAGTGACTATATTGATGACTCCCCTCTGTGAGAATTACACAGCTATCAAAACGTCACGCCAAGGTAAGCCTATATCTAACACACAATTTAATTAGAATTGTCATTCAAGTGGCGCAGCGGTCTAAAGCACTGCATCTCAGTGCTAGAGGCGTCACTACAGACCCTGGTTTGATTTCAGGCTGTATCACAACCGTCCATGATTGGGAGTCCCATAGGGCTGTGCATAATTGGCAAGGCATCATCCGGGTTAGGGTTTGGCAGTCAATGGAAATAAGAATTTGTTCTTAACTGACTTGCCTAGTTAAATTTTAAAAATTCACAAGGTGGAAAAACCATTGGAAGCATTTGTGTTATGGTGATTCCACTGTGCCAGACTATTGACAATAGTATAAGTCTGGCCATTTGTGGCTTCACTTATTTTAATGAAATAACATTTATAGTCATTGAGTTATTCTTGGTGAGTTCAAGTGGAGGTGGGGACACTGTGTCACAAAATAATGCTATATGGGAACACTACTGTCAGTCAGGTTGGGTAGCATGCAAGCAAGTAGCCCATTCAAAGCCTTCATAGAAGGAAAGATTGACAAGACAAGGTCATCTGTGTGATTTGTAAAGATTCACTTACCATATTAAATAAACCAAAAATGAAAGCCTTGTGAATAATGTGGTTTGTGATTTCAACGTGATGTACATTCAGCATAGCAGTTCAAACATATGTCAGTAAGAGTTGTCATTAAATAAACAATTACACCGAAGTAAGTAGTAGGCTACCTGCTTGAAGCGCACTGAGCCCAGGGTAATTTAGTAAGCACTAAACAGGAAGACCGCACAAAGTTGTGCACTGTACAGTATAAAAAGTGATTAGAATACTACAGTACACTTCAATGTCCATTGCGATTTGCATACCAATGCCAGACACTGTTGCCGATCATGTTCTGTTGCCTCAGTCCAACTAGCATAAATGGCAGGAATGCCTGCCATGGAGGTACAACTACTCAGTCTTTGACAGTCTTCTCACTGCTACACAGTGTTTATGGGATGATTCTGGCGAAACCTCTTCAGCCTGTTGGCTGCAGCAACCACATAGAAGTGTTTCTGCAAGGAAGTAGAATTGAATTTAGATCACTTTCCTATCAAAAAATAATATATATATATATTATTCAGACAATTCACTGTAACACAGATGAAATGTGTAGACCTATGATGGCAACATGTGTAACAGGCTTCAGTCCTCACCTTCCACTGTTTGTGAGCGGCCAGGTAGCGCTGGAGCTTGACTTGGGACTTGAGCCGAACCTGGTGCAATTTGGCTTTATCCTCCAGATTGTTCAGCCAGGCATGCTTCATGCAGCCAGTTGCACTGAGTCGACTGCTACAATACAGACCCAGGATAGGAGTATCAGTACACATAGGTCTACGGACAAAATGGACATTCATCAAGAGAATTGGTTGACTATAATTTTACACGATGTGATAACTTTCTAAACCACATTAATCCTTTCTGTTTATAAACAAGAGTTTTCAATGCCGCTGCCATTATGGGGTGGAAACATTCTCTAACCCATGCCTCATCTAATGCTGGTAGCCTATCATGAAATAGCTGCTGCTAACAGCAGGGATGTACTCATTCCCTGGAAAGAAAAGTAGCCTACAGAGGGAGGCTAATGATGAACCCACCATGGCTGAAAGTGGGTGTTGGGGTGAATAACACACGACTAAGTGCCCTGATTTAGCAATGACCAGATCATTAGCGGTGACACAGCACAGAAAGAACAACAAGGAGGCTGTTGCCATCTGCAATCCGGGCTGTCGTTGTTTCCTGCCAGCTGATCACTCAGTGAACAATCCAGTGTGGAAGCATACGCACAACTCACTCAGGCCCTGGCAGTGTAGTTTGCATTTAAATGTGACTCAAATGTGCTACTTTCTATTGACCTTCTGTTTATTCAACTCATTTGGATTTCATGGCACATATTCAAATAACCCATTTAGACAAATGGCAAAATGAACCATCAACAGTCCGATTGTGATTCGGTGGCAATGAGGTGCATTCAGTTGGAATATTCCTGCCTTACATAAACAATAGGCCTTTTCATTTTACTAAATGAGATGGTGCTACAGCCATGATTGAGTGGGGAAAACAATATCAACTAGCACCAACTTCAAACATCTGCTATCTGAGCAGCTAACCGATTGCTGCAGCTGTACATAGTCTATCGGTAAATAGCCCACCCAATTTACCTACCTCATCCCCATACTGTTTATATTTATTTACTTTTCTGCTCTTTTGCACACCAGTATCTCTACCTGTACATGACCATCTGATCATTTATCACTCCAGTGTTAATCTGCAAAATTGTAATTATTTGCCTACCCCCTCATGCCTTTTGCACACAATGTATAGAGACTCTTTTCTACTGTGTTATTGACTTGTTAATTGTTTACTCCATGTGTAACTCTGTGTTGTCTGTTCACACTGCTATGCTTTATCTTGGCCAGGTCGCAGTTGTAAATGAGAACTTGTTCTCAACTAGCCCACCTGGTTAAATAAAGGTGAAATAAAAAATAATAATAAACGTCCCTTTTTCAGGACCCTATCTTTCAAAGATAATTCGTAAAAATCCAAATAACTTCACAGATCTTCATTGTAAAGGGTTTAAACACTGTTTCCCATGCTTGTTCAATGAACCATAAACAATTAATGAACATGCACCTGTGGAATGGTCATTAATTATTTATTTATTTTATTTAACCAGGTAGGCTAGTTGAGAACAAGTTCTCATTTACAACTGTGACCTGGCCAAGATAAAGCATAGCAGTGTGAACAGACAACACAGAGTTACACATGGAGTAAACAATTAACAAGTCAATAACACAGTAGAAAAAAAGAGAGTCTATATACATTGTGTGCAAAAGGCATGAGGAGGTAGGCGAATAATTACAGTTTTGCAGATTAACACTGGAGTGATAAATGATCAGATGGTCATGTACAGGTAGAGTTACTGGTGTGCAAAAGAGCTGAAAAGTAAATAAATATAAACAGTATGGGGATGAGGTAGGTCAATTGGGTGGGCTATTTACCGATTAAGACACTAACGGCTTACAGATGGTAGGCAATTAAGGTCACAGTTATGAAAACGTAAGACACTAAAGAGGCCTTTCTACTGACTCTGGAAAAACACCAAAAGAAAGATGCCCAGGTGTCCCTGCTCATCTGCGTGAACGTGCCTTAGGCATGCTGCAAGGAGGCATGAGGATTGCAGATGTGGCCAGGGCAATAAATTGCAATGTCCGTACTGTACTGTGAGATGCCTAAGACAGCGCTACAGGGAGACAGGACGGACAGCTGATCGTCCTCACAGCGGCACACCACGTGTAACAACACCTGCGCAGGATCGGTACATCCGAACATCACACCTGAGGGACAGGTACAGGACGGCAACAACAACTGCCCGAGGTTCACCAGGAACGCACAATCCCTCCATCAGCACTCAGACTGTCCGCAATAGGCTGAGAGAGGCTGGTTTGAGGGCTTGTAAGTCCTCTCCAGACATCACCGGCAACGTCGCCTATGGGCACAAACCAACTGTTGCTGGACCAGACAGGACTGGCAAAAAGTGCTCTTCACTGACAAGTCAAGTTTTTGTCTCACAAGGGGTGATGGTCGGATTTGCATTTGTCGTCAAAGGAATGAGCGTTACATCGAGGCCTGTACTCTGGAGCGGGATTGATTTGTAGGAGGAGGATCCGTCATGGTCTGGGGCGGTGTGTCACAGCATCATCGGACTGAGCTTGTTGTCATTGCAGGCAATCTTAACGCTGTGGATTACAGGGATGACATCCTCCCCTCTCATGTGGTACCCTTCCTGCAGGCTCATCCTGACATGACCCTCCAGCTCCTTTACAATGCCACCAGCCATACTGCTCGTTCTGACAGGAATGTCAGTGTTCTGCCATGGCCAGTGAAGAGCCCAGATCTCAATCCCGTTGAGCACATCTGGGACTTGTTGGATCAGAGGGTGAGGCCTAGGGCCACTCCCCCCAAAAAAGTCCCGGAACTTGCAGGTGCCTTGGTGGAAGTGGGGTAACATCTCACAGCAAGAACTGGCAAATCTGGTGCAGTCCACGAGGAGGAGATGCACTGCAGTACTTAATGCAGCTGGTGGCCACACCAGATACTGACTGTTACTTTTGACCTCCCCTTTGTTCAGGGACACATTATTCAATTTCTGTTAGTACACATGTCTGTGGAACTTGATCAGTTTATGTCTCAGTTGTTGAATCTCATGTTCATACAAATATTTACACATGTTAAGTTTGCTGAAAATAAACACAGTTGACAGTGAGAGGATGTTTATTTGTTTGCTGAGTTTAGATGAATAGAACATGAATTGTAAGGAAGATGTAGTATACATACCATTTAGTTGGAATAAGCAGTCTGGTAACAAAGTCCTTAGCTTCCTCTGTGACATTCTCAAATGCCTCTGAATCAAAATCCCAGTTGGCGTGAAGGATGTTGTTCATAGTCTCTGCATCGTTGTCCCCCAGGAATGGAGACAGTCCACTCAGACTATTAAAACAGGGAGATATTATTGGTTAGTCACATTTTCATACAGTCCTTCTATACATTCACTCATTAGAAAGACAAAGCAGTCATCAAAGTCATGATGCTACAGAGAGCTCTGCCTCAGTGTCCTGTTGCATGGAATGAGAGTATGGGCCAGTAATGTATATACAAAGTTTGAGAATATGAATCTTAGACCCATACTGGACCACACTTCAAAACAAAGACTGTGGGCATTGGCTATGAAAGTGCAGATGTACATGCCACGTTCCAGAGAAATTGAAACAAAACACACTCGCATGCTGATGCTTACTCTAAATAGAATAGAATAATTAAATTAGCACCATGGAGCCCTGGGTAGTGCTAGGTATTCAGGCAAGCTGGCGGCATAGTAGGACAGCCACACTTTCTTATTTTGAGCGAACCCTCCTAAATCTCCTTGGACAGCTGTCCAGTTATTAGCATTAATTGAATCGTCCGGGTCCTGAGAAAAGACAGGCGACCATTGGGATGCACACGATTCATTCAGGGCCATGGTTGAGGCTGACAGGCAACATTGCGAGGGGGCAGCAGTGGGTATGAATTTAGTAATAGCTGAACAGTCCTAGTGTGAGTGACAAGAGACAAACGTGCGTTTACAGATGGGTGGCAAGCATGTTTCCAGTGGCTAGGATACCATTGGTTGACCCTTTACAACAGATCAGATCCTCATGTTACACCAGAGGAGACTGGTGGGAGGAGCTATAGGAGGACAGGCTCATTGTAATGGCTGGAATGGAATTCATGGAATGAGTCAAGCATGTGGTTTCCACATGTTTGATATTGTTCCATTTATTGCATTCCAGCCATTACAATGAGCCCATCCTCCTATAGCTCCTCCCACCAGCCTCCACTGTGTTACAAGGTATGACTGATGCTGCTGCCGAGCAAGAGGTGTGTGGTGAGTGTATTTGTCAAGCGGAGGTGTTTCTCTCTCTGTGTGTGTGGTAATACTCACAGCATATAAGTAATGACTCCTACACTCCACATGTCCGTTGGGAATGAGACAAAGTCGTAGTTGACCACCTCAGGAGCCAGAAATTCCGGAGTGCCAAAATTGACCTTTAGTTTCTCTCTGGGTCTATACCTGAGGGGAGACAAGCACATTTGAACAATGGGAACATAAAGATCTCACCTATTACAACAGAGCGTCATGGGTGGAGGCTCGGAGTTACAGAGACGGCCTACTTTTCACCAAACTGTCTACTGGGTGACTGTTACCATGACTACCTCATTGGCTACCCAATTGAGGATGATGTCAATAGATGAGATTTGTAGATTAAAACAGTTCTCGTCACTTAATGGAGAAAATATTGAGAAACGTACTTTCTGGCCAGACCAAAGTCTATTATCTTGATCTGGTTCCCTGTGGAGTTGACACAAAGAATGTTCTCTGGCTGAGAGGAAATAAAGAGAGCATGTAAGAATCCTCACACCAGGGTGATACGTAATATAATTAAAATCCATGTCAAACTAACAAGTATTGCAGTATATTCTATGTATAGTATATGATTTCTACCTTGAGGTCTAAATGGAGAATGTATTGCTGATGGAGGTACTGTACCCCCTCACAGATCTGTCTCATAAACACGATGGCATCCAGCTCTGTCAGCTGGTAGTTCTCGTCAACGATCCGGTCAAACAACTCACCACCGTCCACACTGCAAAGACAGGGAGCTGGTCAGTGCCGTAAAAGTGATTGTTCTACTGTGCAAGAAGCAAAAGAGGAAATTGAGTGGCATAGAGTTTAATTCCACTAAAACAATGCTTTGTAGCCTGGAACAGTGTTTGCCGTACCCACATGAAATGCAGATAGGTGGTGCTGTTAGAGTTGCAATTTCTAAATACTGACTTCATGAGAATAATGACTTACTACTCCATAATAAGCGTAAGGTTTGTCCGTGACTCAAAGGCATCATAAAGCTGAATCAGGTTCACATGGTTAAGTTGGTTCATCACCCCTATTTCATTCTTCACTTCATCCTGTGTTACCCAGTGGGAGGAAGGAGAGAGAGAGAATAAGGAAATAAGAGAAGAGAGAGCAGGAAGTCACACAACCTCAGCAAAATGAAAATCACAATCTATCACATTTCATGATTTTAGAAGAAAATAAATCTAACCACTCTGGAGGGTGCTTATGCCCATATCAATTGTATGTATATGGCATTATACCTTAAACACATTAATTGAACAATGTATTATGCAGACCTGGGTTCAAATCAATGATGAATATATACCCTGGATTGCTGATGCTATGTATTGGCCAGTGAGAGGCTTTGAAGCCACCGGTCGGCCATATTGGTCAAAATGACATGTATTTAAGTCTTTTTGTTGTTGTAGTGGGAACAGTGACATTAGTCATCTACTTGTTTTTTTACTATCATTTTAAAGTAAACATGAAGGTGTCTGTAATAAAATAAATGTGGCAAAATGAACGTAGATGTTAATAAATGCATGTCTATAGCTTCCAAAATAGTTTTTTTCAATTGGTGGGGGAGTGCTAAAACGGAGGCATGGTGACTTCCAACACACCACCTCCTATCAGTCATCTAATAATGTGGCCCCTATCAACTACTTATGAATAGCCTACTATTTAAAAGTATTTTCAAATACATCATTTGAAATTCCTAACCGACCTGGGTTAAATGCATGGGAGTGTATTTGAGTCAGTGTATTTTACTGTTTTCAAATACATGCCAATACGTTCCAAGCTTATTTCCAAATACATTCCAATATTCAAATACTTGTCTCTTACAGTAAAAAAAATATATATTTGATAGTATTTGAAATACCCTAAAAAAGTACTTGAACCCTAGTATTATTCCACTAAGAAACAAATGAAAATAGGATATTTCTGATATGTATGAGTACATGAGAGCAATTTGCCATGGAAATCCCATAATTACCTCTGAACAAAATGAGTACATGACATATCGGACATAAGAAACATCGTACTTTGCTCAGTGTATGGTTGAGTGTCTCGGAGTTTTTGATTGATTAAAAATACATTATTAATCACAAATTCAATACCAGCTTTCTGTTGTACTCATTCAGTGTGTCAATAAAAGGCAAGGTCAGAAGAAAACCAAAGTTAGAAAATTAAAACAGTGCTTATAAAGAGTGTGGTGATTAGTAGGTGCAATTCGAGTCACATGTTGAAGGCGAAGGATGTGAAATTAATCTCGACGGGAGCCGTGGTGGATTTTGGTTAAGAGAAGAGACACAGGTGCATGCTGTATGTAAATATGTGCTCTTTAAAAGTGCAATAACCAAAAATCAATCCCCCATTTCCTGGTTGCTAAAATTGTAATAGTTCACTTACTTTCAGTTTGTGTGACAAAACAAGCAATGCATAGTGTACAATCATTGTACCATCTAAACTGCTGTGAATTATATTTTCAATAACCAAAAATATTGTATTTTCAGCTGTTTGAAGCTGTTTTAGAGCCAAAATTAAAAGACGCAAAAATGAAACTTATGAACGGGAAGTATAGAAATAGTGCACATAGAACAGTTCTACCGCTTCTTATGCCAGGTGGACACTACATGACTTTCAAAATCCAAACATCGCTGATCCTCTCACATTAAACAACTGTCTTTCCTGTGTTTATTTGTCTTGCTTGCGCACACTAATCGATCTGGCACATATGGTGTGTCACACACTACAAGATTCTTCACTTGGTCATGAGGATTCTCCATACCACCACGCTGTCTCGTGAAAACAATGTCATGATGATGTGATTCGATTGTTAACATAGCTAGAAGGAGCTGTGGCTCAAAGCAGCCTTTGAAAAGCTTTCAGGCAGACATTCACGCTTGCCATACAGAGCTGACATTTGTAACCAACATTTTGAAATGAATAACATTGCTTCTGAACTTCATAGCTGTAACGATTTTACACTTTAGCTTTGGTCAAAGGCAAGTACAAATGCATACCACCCTGCATCCCACTGCTGGTTTGCCTCTGAAGCTAAGCAGGGTCGGTCCTGTTCAGTCCTTGGATGGAATACCAGATGCTGCTGAAGTGGTGTTGGAGGGCCAGTAGGAGGCAGTCTTTCCTCTGGTCTAAAAAAAAATCCCCAGGGCAGTGATTGGGGACATTGCCCTTTGTAGGGTGCCATCTTTTGGATGGGATGTTAAACGGGTGTCCTGACTCTCTGTGGTCACTAAAGATCCCATTGCACTTATTGTAAGAGTAGGGGTGTTAACCCTGGTGTCCTGGCTAAATTCCCAATCTGGCCCTCATACCATCATGTCCACCTAATCATCCCCAGCTTCCAATTGGCTCATTCATTCCCCTGTAACTATTCTTGAGGTTTTTGCTGTAAATGAGAATGTGTTCTCAGTCAACTTACCTGGTAAAATAAGGGATGATAAATAAAACACTAGTAGTAGTCATGGCTCCTGCAGGAGAGTACACACAAACCAGTTTGTGTGTATTGGGACATCTGGGACTGCTCAACGGCGAGATCGGTAGCCCTCAGATTGTTTCTCTGACCCGCTCACATTAAATGAGAGTCTGTGACGGCCGCATGCCCGAGTAGGCAACGACATTGGGATTTTGTCTCTGATCTCCAACAACTTGTCTGGGATAGCTAAATCGGTGTGAAAATTGTGTACTGTACATCCGGCTTTAAACTTGATGTCAATGAAAATAACAGATCAATAATTCAGATTTCTATGTGATTTCACATTGAACCTCATAAATGAACTTAGAGAGAGGTCAGGGTGGGTGTGTACGGTTGGAGTCAGAGAGAGGAGGGGTACAAACACCACAGGTCTGTTATTGTATATCCACTTACTCTCTCCCTCATTCCCTTTACTTTGATCAACTTCGCAGCGAGGATTAGGCCCGACGACAGTTCTGCGCACTTATGGACCTGCCCAAAACGTCCCCTGTGGAAACAAGGACACTTATGAGTGCATAGATACTTTACATACACTACCGTTCAAAAGCTTTTTTTCTTATTTTTTTGTCCATTAAAATAACATCAAATTGATAAGAAATACAGTGTAGACATTGTTAATGATGTAAATGACTATTGAAGCTGGAAATGGCAGATTTTTTGTGGAATATCTACATAGGCGTATAGAGGCCCATTATCAGCAACCATCACTCCTGTGTTCCAATAGCACGTTGTGTTAGCTAATCCAAGTTTATAATTTTAAACGGCTAATTGATCACTAGAAAACCCTTTTGCAATTATGTTAGCACAGCTGAAAACTGTTGTTCTGATTAAAGAAGCAATAGTACACAGCATTGTATGAGATCTTCAGTTTCTTGGCAATTTCTCGCATGGAATAGCCTTAATTTCTCAGAACAAGAATAGACTGATGAGTTTCAGAAGAAAGTTCTTTGTTTCTGGACATTTTGAGCCTGTAATCGAACCCACAAATGCTGATACAAATCCAGATACTCAACTAGTCTAAAGAAGGCCAGTTTAATTGCTTCTTTAATCAGCTCAACAGTTTTCAGCTGTGCAAACATAATTGCAAAGGGGTTTTCTAATGATCAATTAGCCTTATAAAATGATAAACTTAGATTAGCTAACACAACGTGCCATTGGAACACAGGAGTTGCTGATAATGGGCCCCTGTACTCCTAGGTAGATATTCCATAAAAGCATCTGCTGTTTCCAGCTACAATAGTCATTTACATAATTAACTATGTCTACACTGTATTTCTTATCAATTTGATGTTATTTTAATGGGGGGGGGAAAAAAGCTTTTCTTTCAAAAACAAGGACATTTCTAAGTGACCCCAAACTTTTGAACGGTAGCGTACATGTGAAAGAAACAGGTGTGAACGCGAATATTTGTTCATAGACATTTATGAACATACATCCTAGCCGCGCAAGCACAGACTCAACGTTGTATTCTCAGAATCCGTGCTTCAGATTATTTAGAACCTTTAAAATTATAGAAGTCAAGGCTACATACACCCCGACAAAGGCACCAAAGAGCACAGCACAGACCCACAAGCAGTCAATCTTGAGGGGTATCCTTTGCGTTGACCTCAGTCAGGGCTTTGCAGACATTCTCCAAGGACCTGTTTTACTCCTCTGGTTTCATTGGAGGTATATCATCATTCGCCACACATGGAGAGTTTACTAAGCCAACTTTTTTATGTAGCGAGAGAGCGCCTCTACTCTACATGGACCATGGAGATTTTAAAAAGCCCCTATGCAAATGGCCACTCAACACCTGCCCAAAATAAAACCCTGTCCATCACAAGCATAAAATAAGCCCATGCTTATTTGCAGACTCTGTGGAGGATTAGCCATGTCTGCGCTGCCAGTTGTTCAGATCTGCTGCTGCTATGTACTATCTCTCCTTGCTTTGCCCATCGCCTTGTATCATGCTATACTGCACAGTCTGTCAGTCTGCTAGCCCTGTTTATCTGCTAATGCTGCACCTGGTTACCACTGCTGCAGCAAGCTGCTCCTCTTGTGTTTTCTACATCGTTGCTGTCAGTCAACATCATTGGGTAGATGACAACCTGACAGTCTATTTATAGCAGTAGAATAACAGTTGGTAACCCTCACTTACAGTAAGTATGTTGTGTTGGGGGGGGTAACAATAATGGGAATAATATATGCAACACCACAGTCTGTGTGTACGGTAAACACATTCTCGTTGCCCTTAAGAATTAGGACTCACCCTCCTAGGACCGCGTTAGGCTTTACAGCGTAATAAGAGCCCATCGGGACTTGCTTGGCACTCACAATGCGGTGCTCAAAGGGAGCAGGCAAGGGTGGGCAGTCATCTGGAAGAGAAGAGCACCGGAGCATGATTTATTATATGCTTGGTGGTATGGGTAATGATCTGTGGACTTATTGGAAGATTGACAGACCACGGGGAGCATATTTCATACTGCATTTCACCCAGTAACATAGCGCTGTGAAATCCATATTGTGATGAAAATGACATTGATATTGCACTTATTACCTATGACCAATAGTTGTGCATCCAGGCCTGCCACCTGTGCAGCTGCTGTAGGGTTTTTAACAACTAAAGAGGGAGTTGGCTGAGGGATAACTGGTTTTGCAGAGTATTTCACTGTCTCAGACTCTGGTTGAGGTGGAACAGGTTTGTGCTGCTCTGTGGTCGCCACCGGCTCAGGCTGGACCTGAGGGACAATCGTTGCGGACTCTGGTTTGGTGACCACATCCAGTGGGCTTGTTAGCGCACTGCTGCATGGGGTTGGTGGTGTTACAATGATAACAGGTTCCTGAGGACTGACTGCAGCCTTTGTAAAGTCCTCTTCAGGGAGAGGGTCATCCTTGGAAGGAAGAGAAACACTTTCAGGGGCTTGCTCCAGCGGTTGCTCCTCAGTGGTGGAGATAGGTGGCTGTGATACAGTGGGCCCTGGACCTTTTGGAACCTCGGTCTCCTTGACTTTGATGTACTGACTGTCTAACTCACTGCTCACCGAAATCATGGTCACATCAGGAGTCCTAGCAACACAGTAACATTACAAAACAGTCAACGTTTGAACAATGCACAGACCTACACTTTTTCTTCATTAATGAAACAGAATATACATGTAACTAATGAAACCAATGTGACAGCAATATATTAGATTGCATTTTAGATTAGGGTGTGTTTATCAGTCACATGTACAGGGACGCAGATGTAATTGCAGGGTACAGTGAAAATATTATGCTCCAGCCTCCAAGAGCGCAGGTCAAAATATAGATAGCTTATTTTTTTTTGTCTTTTACCTTTATTTAACTAGGCAAGTCAGTTAAGAACAAATTCTTATATTCAATGACGGCCTAGGAACAGTGGGTTAACTGCCTGTTCAGGGGCAGAACGACAGATTTGTACCTTGTCAGCTCGGGGATTTGAACTTGCAACCTTGCGGTTACTAGTCCAATGCTCTAACCACTAGGCTACCCTGTCCCCCCCCCCTATCACTCATATTGTTACTATGAGTAGTGAGATACTGATTCTCAGTACCCCCCATTCAAGTACCCCCCATTCTTGGAATGCCACTTAGAGTAGGCATGTAAAATTGGCAACAACAGAAGGACCCTTTGATGTTCTTTATCCCCTTTAGCATGTACCTCGTGTTGCTCACCCTACTCCGAGTGAGAGCCCACTGCCACTTGAAACCCTTTCATTAGAGACATGAAAAGGCAGCAGTGGGTTTTAGCTTGAGGATCATTTATTAAATCCCCCCTGTGCTTTCACATTTCTAGCTGAAAGTGTACGTCAGTGATTGCAGGTGCTTTGTTAGATCTCTTTGATGACAATTGATGTCAACTCAACAGATCCACCTGTTACGCTTTTCATAACCCTGTTGGGAGTAATGGTACGGCTATTTGTTGACAGCAACAAAAAAAGCACTTAATAACAAGAGAGATTGCACTTTGGATAACTGGCATTTTCTATTGGTTAAGAATCAGTGACAGCCTACCTCCTCAGCTCAGAGAGCACTTCGATGGTGACCTCCACCTGAGCTACGACCACATCAGGGGCAAAGGTCTGAACTCTGGTGGGCTCTCTGCTCTTTAAGGTGACCTCTTTGGGCTTGCGAGAGCCTTTACTTCCCCTATCACTATTGGTAGATGGGAATATGGCCTCCTCGACTGCAGGGCCCTCTGTGAGAGATTCGGATAACCTGCAGGGATCAGGCTCAGGAGGAGTTGGGACTTCCACTCCATGGTCTGCGGCCTTCGCTTCCTTTACAGGGAGCTCTACCGCCTTCTTGTCACCTGTGGGAGAACAGCAGCATATTTACCAAAAGGAATTAGCTCAAGTAATCACTCATTTGCTAATGGAATCCCCACCCACTCACATTAACTTTGCAGAAAATATCCAGGCAGTTGTCAGTAACTGGTCAACATTGACTGAACGCACCTTAAAACGCATTTGATGTAAGAAATGGGATATACATTACCAGTCAAAAGTTTGGACACACCTACTCATTCAAGGGTTTCTCTTTATTTGTGCTATTTTCTACCATTGTAGAACAATAGTGAAGACATCAACAGTATGAAATAACACATGTGGAATCATGTAGTCACCAAAAAAAAAAGTGTTAAACAAATCAAAATATACTTGAGATTCTTCAAAGTAGCCACCCTTAGCCTTGATGACAGCTTTGCACACACTGTACAAATAATGTTTGATTGATTAATTGATACAGGCTGTATTACAACTGGCCATGATTGGGAGTCCCAGAGGGCGGCGCACAATTGGTCAGTGTCGTCCGGGTTTGGCCGGTGTAGGCCGTCATTGTAAATAAGAATATGTTCTTAACTGACTTGCTTAGTTAAATAAAGGTTACATTTGAAAAAATTACATTAAATTGAAAAACATTAACTGAAAAATATGTATCAATGCCAACAGATAACACAGAGACAAGTCCAGCTTACCTGTGGTGATTTGTAAGCCCTCTTCCTGGACCTGAGTCCCCTGGTCGCAAAGAGTGACTTTAGGCTTTACTCTGCTATCTTCTGATTTTGTTTTCTGAGGGAAAAGAACATCTTTCATATATATTGTTGCTTACTACTTCATCACAATCAGGTTTAACAATCATTCTCCCACCAATGTGGTATCGTTTGAACAAGATAAACCACATATAGCAAACAGAATAAATAAAAAGGTTAAAAACTGAAATATCTTATCTAAATGTTTGTTCACATTCACTCATCACCACATTGCCAATACGTCAGGCATGGAGTATGATTGAGGCATGGTCTTTTTTAGTATTAATGATGAACTGGTATGGCATATTTGAAATGACAACACATAACTGAGAACAGATGCCTACTGGGCCGACTCAGCTGGACTCTGTTATTAGTTTACACTAAGCCATGAGTAACTGGGAGATGCCAGCAGTGGATATGGCCTGGAAGTACACCGCAGGGTCATAGCATGGGAGGGCAAGAAGCAATGTTGTTGTGATCTGTGTTCGCACGGCATACCTTACTGGCTCTCATTATAGAGTCCATCTGTCTGCCTAACACTAAATGAAACTGCACTACCTCCACTAGAGGTCGACCGATTAATCAGAATGGCCGATTAATTATGGCTGAGTTCAAGTTTTCATGACAATCGGTAATCAGCATTTTTGGACACCGATTGTGTCCGATTACATTGTACTCTGCGAGGAGCCTGCATGGCAGGCTGACTACCTGTTACGCGAGTGCAGCAAGAAGCCAAGGTAAGTTGCTAGCTAGCATTAAACTTATCTTATAAAAAACAATCAATCTTAACACAATCACTAATTAACTACATGTTTGATGATATTACTAGTTTATCTAGCTTGTCTTGCGTTGCATATAATCGATGCGGTGCCTGTTCAATTCTCATCGAATCACAGCCTACTTTGCCAAACGGGTGATGATATAACAAGCGCATTCGCGAAAAAAGCACTGTCGTTGCACCAATGTGTACCTAACCATAAACATCAATGCCTTTCTTTAAAATCAATACACAAGTATATATTTTAAACCTGCATATTTAGTTAATATTGCCAGCTAACATGAATTTCTTTTAACTGGGGAAATTGTGTCACTTCTCTTGCGTTCCGTGCAAGCAGCAGGGTATATGCAGCAGTTTGGGCTGCCTGGCTTGTTGCGAAGTGTGTGAAGACCATTTCTTCCTAACAAAGACCATAATTATTTTGCCAGAATTGTACATAATTATGACATAACATTGAATATATATAATATATATTTAGACTTAGGGATGCCACCCGTTAGATAAAATACAGAAAGGTTCCGTATTTCACTGAAAGAATAAACGTTTTGTTTTCGAAATGATAGTCTCCGGATTTGACCATATTAATGACCTAAGGCTCGTATTTCTGTGTGTTATTATGTTATAATTAAGTTTATGATTTGATATAGCAGTTTGCCAGCAGCTCTTCGCTGTGCTTCAAGCATTGACCTGTTTATGACTTCAAGCCTATCAACTCCCGAGATTAGGCTGGTGTAACCGATATGAAATGGCTAGCTAGTTAGCGGGGTACGCACTAATAGCGTTTCAATCGGTGACATCACTCGCTCTGAGACCTTGAAGTAGTTGTTCCCCTTGCTCTGCAAGGGCCTCTGCTTTTGTGGAGCGATGAGTAACGGTGCTTCGAGGGTGGCTGTTTATCGATGTGTTCCTGGTTCGAGCCCAGGTAGGGGCGAGGAGAGGGACGGACGCTATACTGTTACACTGGCAATACTATGGTGCTTATAAGAACATCCAATAGTCAAAAGGTTAATGAAATACAAATGGTATAGAGAGAAATAGTCCTATAATTCCTATAATATCTACAACCTAAAACTTCTTACCTGGGAATATTGAAGACTCATGTTAAAAGGAACCACCAGCTTTCATATGTTCTCATGTTCTGAGCAAGGAACTTAAACGTTAGCTTTTTTACATGGCACATATTGCACTTTTACTTTCTTCCCCAACACTTTGTTTTAGCATTTTTTTAACCAAATTGAACATGTTTCATTATTTATTTGAGGCTAAATTGATTTTATTTTTGTATTATGTTAAGTTAAAATAAAAGTGTTCATTCAGTATTGTTGTAATTGTCATTATTACAAATTTTAAAATGAATCGGACGGTTAATCGGCAGCGGCTTTTTTTGGTCCTCCAGAAATCGGTATCGGCGTTGAAAAATCATAATCGGTCGACCTCTAGTCTCCACCCCAAAAAGATCTACATTTCAATCTATTAGTCAAATGTATTTTATAAAGCCCTTTATACATCAGCAGTCACAACGTTTTTTTTGGTTTGTTTTTTTACAGCTACCGAGCCTCAAACCCCTAAGAGCAAGCAAGCAATGCTGAGGCAGAAGCACAGTGCTTAATAGCCCTTGATCCTGACTCTCAGTTCCATTACATTACACATAAGAGTCATTGGACGAAGGGGTCTTCTGTAGGGGGGATTTTTTTTCTTCCGATCAGCAACCTTATCGTTCATATAATAATTTTCAAAAAACAGAAGTCAAATTTGTACACACCTTTATAGCGTTAGGGTTCCAACTTATCCATATTATGTTACAGTGCTTGTTTTTACGGAAAACAGACGGTAGAGAGAGTGGACTACCTGTGCTAATTAGCTATCTGCATCTTCAAACAGCTGTGTGTAAACGGAAGACAGATGCCACAAATGTGTTGTCACTGAAAAATAACGTTGGCTGCAACGGTGTTAAAACAGTGAGTGTGTGTATGTTGAAGTGATGTGACAGTAGAGGATTTATATTTCTAGAACTTTAGCAAAGTGGACACTCGATTAACATTTAGATGGAGTACTGTATTTGTCTGTTTTGGCTTCCACAGCCAATTCACCCTTTAAAGAGAACGTGTAAAGTCCTTGGACTAAGGACTCCAAGGAGTCCAATGTTGGGCTTTAAGAGTACTTGTGTGGCCATTAAGGCCATATTGTTTTACAAGGCGTATATTGGTGCTATATCTGAGTGTTTAACACCTTTTCTGTCTTCGGAGTTGGTCATTTTGGGGGATTTGAATCTGGATTGGCTATCCCTGGCCTCAGATCAATTTAAGAACATATGCAATGGTTTTAAACTCACTCAATTGACCTCAAAATCCACATGGCTTAATGTGAAAAACCCTGTTAACTCCTCCTTGATTGATTTAATTCTTACTGAACCGCATAAATGTTTGTCGAGCGGGTTATTTACATATGACATCAGTGGTCATTGTCCCATAGTATGTATTAGAGATACGAAACAGCAAAATACTAATTCTCATTTAATTAAGAAGATAACTTTTTTTAAATGTTTCTCCTCAATGGTTTTTACATGACATGTTCTACTCTGATTCAGCCACTGTATCCTGTATACCTAACCCTGAGTTGGCTCTAGAATATGTATTCCTCTGGCAGATAAACATGCCCCTATTAAACAATTCCAAGATAGCTCAGAAGAAAACCAAGAGTTAGATCTATCTAAGCTCATTCAGGTGAGAAATCAGGCCTGGGTCAAAGCAAGTTAAACTGACTCTGTAGTGGATTGGCAATCTTTCAGACAATTAAGAAACAGATACTATCTCGATTAAGAAAGCTAAGTCAACTTACTTCCTAAGCGGTGACCCTGCTGGTGATCCTTCTACATTTTGGAAAACAGTAACTGCACTGAAGCATACAAATTCCTCTTCATCCCTGCCTAAACAAATTCTGTCTGACTCTGGCACCATATCTGAGAAGAATGGGATAAGTGATGCTTTTTAGTTTTATTTGAGAGAATTGGTGGTTTAACTGACCCTGGTCAGTCAATCAACTGCGCTTCCCTTTGCCAGCCTCTAGCTGACTGGACAGTTAACCCGTCAAATTCTAGTGCATCTCTGTTTTCATTTGAACAATTTACTATCTGTGATATGCTAGATGCCTTGTTTAAGTTTGATGTAAAACAAATCCACTGAGGCTGATATGCTTGATCCATTTTTGCTGCAGCTCTCTGCCCTCCTGAATAATTAACCCATATTTTTTACCTGCCTATTATATCTGGTACTATCCCCAAGGTTTGAAAGGCGGCCCATGTACTCCCCCTTCACAAAGGTGGAGACGCTTGTAACCTAAATAATTAAAATCGCCCTATTTCTAAACGTTCTTGCCTAGCTAAACTATTAGAATCCTTAATTAATAATCTTTCTTATCTTTGAAATGCATTCTAAATGTACATCAGTCAGTGCTATAACCTGGTCTAAAAACTATCTCTGCTGCAACCCTAGTTATAAATGTGGTTAACTGTATGGTTAAAAGGCAACATTGTGCTGCCCTCTTCATTGACCTGTCAAAGGCGTTTGATACTGTTGATCACTCACTGCTAATTCAAAGGCTTTCCTCAATTGGCCTAGACCAGGCTGCATGTAACTGGTTAATAAATTACTTGACAGATAGAACTCAATGTGTATCTACTGATGGTGTTAAATCAGGTTTCCTGGATATTACAAAAAGGTGTCCCACAGGGTTCTGGGCACTATATTGTTTACATTAACAATATTGATTTGTCTGTAAAAACAAATTGCAACCTGCGCTTGTATGCCGATGATACTGTTGTGTATGCTTCTCTACCAACTGAGCCACACAGGAGAATGGATGTTTTCTTGAGTGATGATTTAAGCATATGCACTTTTGATGGTGTCCATATCGATCGTGGTCCTGCTTACAAATATCTGGGCATCTGGATAGAGGAAAAGTTGTCTTTTAAAAAACTGTGATGAGTTAGTTAAGAAGCTGAGAATAAAAATGGACTTCTTCTATAGAAATAGGTCCTGGCTCTCGTTAAATAGTAGAAAGCAGATTATTCAGTCAACGTTGCTATCGGTCCTCGACTATGGCGACATCACCTGTATGAACGCAGCTGCCACTTCATTAAAGCCGCTAGATGCAGTTTATACAGGCAACAGTTTTAGTACTCATCACTGCATTCTCTAACCAGAAAGTTGGTTGGCTCTTTGATGTCCCGTAGGTTGATACATTGCTATGTTTTCATATATAAAGCCCTTTTACAAAAACTCCCACTGCAGCTAACATCATTACTAAACTTTAGACATACGAGTTACCACATCCGGTCTCCGGGATGGCTAACTCTGGAAATTCCTTTGATCTCTACTGACTTAGCTAAATCAGCTTCTAGTGGAACAATCTTCTAAATGTACTTTACATTTAATATTAAAATGTACTTTACATTTCATATTTTGGTGCCTCTAGGCCAATTCAGAAAGCTGATTGAGGGCTTATTTATTGATGAATGTGTTTGTTTTTTTATGACCATGTTGTTCCTTTCTGCTTGCATTTTGAAGTGTGTATTTTCTGTCATTTCGGTAGTGCTCATCTGTAAAAGAGACCCTGGTCTCAGTGGGACTCCCTGATCAAATAAAAAGGTTGAAATAAATAAATGAATAAATAAGAGATCGTATTAAAAGACTATTCTAATTCCTAATTATATGTTCAAACGAATAGATGACCAGCATTTGGTTCCATCTGCCTTCTAATGGTTTGTTAGTAGGCTACTGTATGTGGTAGCAAACATTAGTATTTCATGTCAAGATTATCAAGATGCCAGTGATGAGAACCTAATTTTGATATGAATCAGAAAATAGATTCTTCATACATTATATGTAATCCAGATTCTTTACCCTAAATTGTCATGAGCTGGGGGGGCATACAGTCGGTGGGAAAAAATCCCTCGCACTTCAGTTTCACTTTGAACTTAATGCTAGCCAACAGCCTGATCTTGACAGTAACATTACTGAAACAGCTCATATTGTTTCCCAACAGCTGAACAAACATTCTAGAGACAGTCGGTGACACAGGTCGCCTGGTTAAGTGACATTGCACAAGGCTACTACAGTAGCAACACTTTGCACTGGGAATTTCAACTGACATTTTGCTGGACAAACGTCCAACTTCAATTTACACTTCCTCATTATGTTAGGTCATGCCCTATGAAAATAGCAATGACCACTTATTGAGAGTTAACATTTAACAAAAGATGCTGTTACAGTAGTCAAATCACGACTATATTGAAATCCTTTCCCACAAGCCCAAAGCATGAATTAGTCATTTTCAAAAGAGAAATTGTTCCCTTTATTTTACACCACATCATTTGGTGAATTAAACAGGATGAACATTGCATATCCAATGCTGCAAATGAACTAATTTGAACTCATGTTCCCATTTGAATGAGAAAGTATTTAAAAAGTGTGAGAACTAAACATAATGACAGTGCACTAAGTACATAATGCACTGCGTACTTTCCAAAGGTTAAATTAAGTGGGTAATGGGCTCACAAAAATAACTGATTATAAAATGTTAAAACCATAACTCAAACATTGTCAAGCACCTAAGGACATCACATTTAGTTCTGAAATGGCAAAGATGTGCCAGCCCGCTTTAACATAAGCTCACTGACCTCCTCCTCCTCTTGGATGTACAGCAGGCCCTGTTTCCTCCAGGGTACGATGCCTTTCAAGATGAACTCCACTATCTTAGAGCTTCGGAAAACTTCCCCCACGTATCCCCAGAGCTTGTCCACGGCCGAAACCGAGCTCTCTATTCCTTCAATTTTCTCCCGTTGCCATTTCCCCTCCTGCTGCAGGTTCTTCAGCAGTGCCACAGTCTCCCCACACATTACCCTGACCTCCGAGAACAAGGCTGGGTCCCCTCCACCTCCACGAGAGCCCCTGTCCCCTGCCTGGGGGTCCCTGTCTTTTCTGAGCTGGTCCAGGTCCTTCTCCAGCTTCCCCATGCCCTGACACACCATATCCAGCCTCCTGAGGACCTCTGTCTGGCTACAAGCTATCTGCTCCACCTTCACCTCAAGCTGATTCAGCTTGACCTCCATGCCTCCCAGGCTGTTCAGCAGGCTGTTAGTTGGCTTTTTCATTGCTCCAGAAGGGGCCCCAGCATTGTCCAATTTACCCCCCTCGTACATCTTGGCAATGCAGGAGGCCAATGTCTCTGGTTTACTCATAGTTCCAAGAAATTCCACACAGAAGGGAACAAGTGTCAAGCGAGACAAAGGAAGCTGTGCTAATCCACCTTGCTCCAAGCTGAATTTGATCTATTTTAGTTCAAGCTCCCGAGGTGGTGTTGTTCCGCTCCCATACAGGCAGTCTGCCGGACCCTGTTGTCTGTATGTGCCAGAGACATGACACTACTTAAATAAACACCAACTCTTCGCTATCTTATCTTTCCACTTGTCTCCCCCCCCTCTACCTACCTCTCTGTCCCAACCTTTTTATATAGTAGCCCCCCCACTGCCAAAATTCCAATGGTCGCTTGACGTCACCAAAACATTTAAATTCAACCTCAGAAGATGCTGTTGACTGGTGGGCATGCAAGGAATGACCTTTTGAATATGGCCTTTCGCCAGTATTAAGAGAGAGATGTTGTGAACTATGGAAAGGTTGTTGTTTTAAAATGTTGACCCATTGTCATGTTGCTTCCCCATTGGTATGTACAGGTTGTTTGTTTGTTTGCTGGTTGGTATATGTTTTAGTTCGTATACTGGTGCTGATAGAGTGAAGTGAACCATTGGTGAATCTAAAGGTTCTGGTCCGCCCAGCACAGCTGCTCTGATTGGGTGACTGTCCCCCATCATCGCTCAAAGGAAAGTGACTTGACATTGGCTGACACTTTCCTTTAAAAATAAACCTCTGTAGACAGAGGAATGATGAAGTGCAAGCAGGAATCTAAGCAGTCGCCCTCTCCCTCTGGTCCATGGTAAGGGAGACTGGGGTTGGTTGCCTCATGGGTTGGTTGTCACAGTGCATATCACTCTGAATCTAGAGGGTGCTGTGTAATAATAAAAAAATTCAAAATGTATGAATTATTTGTCTAAACATAACATGTGTAAACATAACAAGATTCAATAACAGACAAACTGAACAAGGTCAACAGACATGTGACTAACAGAAATGGAATAATGTGTCCCCGAACAAAGGGGGGGGGGGTGTCAAAATCCAAAGTAACAGTAACAGTCAGTATCTGGTGTGGCCACCAGCTGAATTAAGTACTGCAGTACATCTCCTCCGCATGGACTGCACCAGATGTGCCTGTTCTTGCTGTGAGATGTTACCCCACTCTTCCAACAAGGCACCTGCAAGTTCCAGGACATTTCTGGGGGTCCAAGAGGTCCCAGACGTGCTCAATGGGATTGAGATCTGGGCTCTTCGCTGGCCATGGCAGAACACTGACATTCCTGTCTTGAAGGAAATCACGCACAGAACGAGCCGTGTGGCTGGTGGAATTGTCATGCTGGAGGGTCATGCCAGGATGTGCCTGCAGGAAGGGTACCACTAGGGAGGAGCATGTCTGCAATGACAACAAGCTCAGTCCGATGATGCTGTGAGACACCGCCCCAGACTATGATGGATCCTCCACCTCCAAATCGATCCTGCTCCAGAGTACAGGTCTCGGTGTAATGCTCATTCCTTTGACGATAAACACGAATCCGACCATCACCCCTAGTGAGACAAAACTGTGACTTGTCAGTGAAGAGCACTTTTTGCCAGGTCTGTCTGGTCCAGCGACGGTGGGTTTGTGCCCATAGGTGACGTTGTTGCCGGTGATGTCTGGTGAGGAGCTGCCTTACAACAGGCATACAAATCCTCAGTCCAGCCTCTCTCAGCCTATTGCGGACAGTCTGAGCCCTGATGGAGGGATTGTGCATTCCTGGTGTACCTCAGGTAGCTGTTGTTGCCGTCCTGTACCTGTCCCGCAGGTGTGATGTTTGGATATACTGATCCCGTGCAGGTATTGTTACACGTGGTCTGCCACTGTGAGGACGATCAGCTGTCCGTCCTTTCTCCCTGTAGCACTGTCTTAGGTGTCTCGCAGTACGGACATTGCAATTTATTGTCCTGGCCACATCTGCAGTCCTCATGCCTCCTTGCCGCATGCCTAAGGCACGTTCACGCAGATGAGCAGGGACCCTGATCATCTTTCTTTTGATGTTTTTCAGAGTTAGTAGAAAGGCCTCTTTAGTGTCCTAAGTTTTCATAACAGTGACCTTAATTGCCTACCGTCTGTAAGCTGTTAGTGTCTTAATGACCGTTCCACAGGTGCATGTTCATTAATTGTTTATGGTTCAGTGAACAAGCATGGGAAACAGCGTATAAACCCTTTACAATAAAGATCTGTGAAGTTACTATGATTTTTACGAATGATCTTTTAAGGACAGGGTCCTGAAAAAGGGACATTTCTTTTTTTACTGAGTTTGTGTTTTTCATTGGTAAAATAAAAAACATGTAAAGTATGTCTTGTTATTTTATAAAGGTTTTAATTCTGGGATTATACATCAAAAATATGTTTATAGAAAAGAAAAAAAGGAGAGCTATTCCAAACCTTTTTCTGAGTTGCTAGGTCAAGCCATGTGGTTACTAGCATTGGTCGGGTTGGTAGTCACTATCAACTCATTGTAACCATACTGTTTGGGGACATTATACTGGCAGTGACACAATATATCCCAAGCTATTTTGTGCTGTTGCTATAAAAACCTCCTTTCCCAGTAAACACAAACACCTTTGGCCAACATATCAAAATGTGTTGGGAATATGTAGTGTGGAGAGCGTTTGCAGATTGGGAAGACGTCACCGAGACATCAGAATAAAATGTTGAAGCCTGGCCAACATATAAACGATGTAGAACTCTAGAATGTAGAATGTGAGACGTCTTGCCAATTAGCAAAATGTCTGAACTGCTTTTTCCCAATGTATCATGTTTATCTGTTGGGCAGAGGAGTGGGAGTGTTGGCTCTTTTTTTCCCTCCCCAATTTCATGGTACACAATTGGTAGTTACAGTCTTGTCCCATCGCTGTAACTCCCGTACGGATTCAGGAGAGGCGAAGTTCAAGAGCCGTGCGTCCTCCGAAACACGATCCAACCAAGCCATACAGTTTCTTGACACAATGCCCACTTAACCCGGAAGCCAGCTGCACCAGTGTGTCGGAGAAAACACTGTACACCTGGCAATTGTGTCAGCGTGCATTGTACCCGAGTCGTAAGAGCACGATGGGACAATTGAGTGCCGCCCCATGGGTCTCCCGGTTGCCTGGACTCAAACCAGGATCTCTTGTGGCACAGCCTTAGTGCCTTAAACCACTGCGCCACTCGGGAGACACCAAACACATATTTTTTATTACACACCCACACGTGTGCAAACATGCACATACACACACAAATATACTCAAAATGTCATACGTTGTTCTTAAGGTATAAAATGCTGAATTCTGTTAGGAATATCGTTCTATAAAACAAAGCCATTTCTAAGACTGTGCTATATTGCGTAATGTTAAAAAGGAATAAGCTACTAGCAAACGTGACAACCCACCCCATACGACAACCAACGATGGGGCTGGTTGTCACAAGTGGGCAAGGTGGGTTTGATTGCTTGTTGGAATAAGATATGAGAATAAAAATAGTCCCTATTCCAACATTTCTGTTAATGTTGAAAGGAGTCTTGTAAGATATAAGAGAGAGTAAAAACTGTGACATCCAACCCCGGTATCCCCTACTGTGTCCCCTACTGTGTCCCCTACTGTCCCATTGGATGGGAATGTATTCTTGGAACATCCTGGCATTTTGTACTGCATGGGTCTTTCCCCATTTTCCAGTTATTAGTAAAGTATTCAGGTATTGTAAAGAGTGTTTGTTCTTTAACCTACTATTGAAAAGACAGTTCAATGACAAATGGACCTCAATGAGGAAATCTCTGCTTTTCAATGATTCAACAAGCTAGACCTTACATTTTTTTAGGCTAACATGCCCAGCTGTTGACAAATGAGCTCTAGAAAACAATTCAAAAGCAAAATGATCTTGGTAAATATGCGTTAAGGCCATTTCTGAGAAGACAAAAGTGTTGTCTAATAATTCAATTATCACACATTCTGGGGATATGTCTTCATCCCAGTGCTGTGAATAGTGATGCAATGATTTGATGAAATGATGGGTCCCTGTCTCCTGGTCCAGAGAGCAGAAGATAGCCCATAGAACCATCCATATGCAACTGTAACACCGCCAAGTAGTGGACGGAGTCCCTTAGGCCCAGTTCTAATGGGCAGAATGTAAGCTGGGTGCTTTATTTATAAAGTCCTTCCCAATGAGACTACAGGCTAGCTCTCTGCCTTGGGCCTACGCCAGGAACCATCCCACTGAAATGTAACCACATTATGCAATGGAGTGGCAATGGAAATCTCTGGTAGGATGCTGGCCCATCAAAGGAATGTGGCTCCGCTGTGGTTTTCCACAAGGGGGTTTGGCTGGGGGGGGGTGCGTCACAGCAGCTCTGAACAATCATAACAACTCCATTTACCACCCCATAACCCAGGGCAGGCTAGTTAGCTAGCATCCTAGCATATCAGAAAGTAAGCGTTGGCAGTAGCATTGCTCATAAATGAATGTCTACTCCCCCAAAATGGGGCAGCCAGCTGCAATGAATAACAGGAAACAATAGATAATGAGAGGTGCGGTGACATGGGATCAGGCCAGCGATGATAACGTGACCCAATACACATGGGTCATGGAGGGTGGGCCCGTAATACCAAGACCACAACAACATTTCAAATATAGGCCGACTGTTGCCGGGAAGCAGGGCCGTGCAAAGACCTTTTGGTGGGTATGTGTTGAAACAAAAAAAAAGGTCAACCCCGAAAAATCCGAACGATCAAGGTCATGGACTCGTTGAGCAATTATTAGGCTACTTTGGTTATTTAGTTACTGTATATAAAAACAAAAGACAGTCACATTTTAATGGCAAATTAAATGACACAAATAAATAACCCTTAGTCCGAAAAGTTATTTAATATTTCACCTATAATAACTCTGTCGTCATTTAGCACAGATCTATTACATTTATTGCTTTGCTTAACCCTTTACACTAGTGAAAACTGGTCTATATGGATAGGGGACACATTTTAATGTTTAACAAAATAACTATAAAAAGCATATGCATGACCATGGTAGCAATTGAAAGAGTACACTTATGATCTTATGGGGAAGTTATCAGACCAAATGTGAGGACACAATAGTTCACCTGACACAAGACTGAATCCAAACAACAAATGCTCAAAAGTTGCCCAATTAACGTGAGGGATTTCGAACGACTGTCAAGTTTAGAACGACTGTCAGTCAAAACCCATATAGCGTTGTGAAGCGGAGACCCTGAGCTCGGAGGTCATGTATAGAATGTTACTGTACAGCCACTGCGTTACAATTTAGGGGCTTATCAATGACCAAACCTACCATTCCGACTACTTTAACAATGATTTGTGGGCAGTGGCTTCAAAACAACAACAACAACAAATCTACAATTTTAAAAGATATATATATTTTTGGTGGAAATTATACTTCCACCCAAAAGGGCACTTTGGAGACTGGAAGGGCAAATAGGCATGTTCTCTGCAAAGGTAGAGCCCTATCTGTGCACATGCCTGCCGGGAGGGACCATTAGACATCAAACACATGGACAGTTTCCCTCATTTGCACAGCTGCTGTGGTACCACTAGAGCTACTTAACACGTTTACTTGTATTTAATGTCTGTAAAAGTATCTGTAACAATAGCAGTAAAATAAACATGGCTCCTGGCAGGCACCAATAAAATCACAGAGTGGGAGAACATCAGACAGAGGAAATAAAGGAAACCCAACTAACTGGAGGGTTAATCTGGGTTATTTTCCCTCTGAAATAGAAACGTGACACCAAAGCTACCTCCCTGACACAACAACATTTCAGACCTGTGAGGTCACTGGAGAGGGTATTCTGGGTTTCGTCCAGTCCTCTCCATCTAACCCTGTACCATTACAGCCCATTGTCTACCAAAAGAGAAAACATGAAAACTGTCTGACTGAACGCCTCTGCATAGTTTCCATTCCCCCGTTTACAGGGGCAGTTCCATGTTACGTGACCGAATTTTGTGAGGTGCGGTGAAGAAGAATTGCGGGTGAAGGTTTGCCTTGAACCCACAAAAAAAATAAAATTGATCTTTCCCAATTTTACACTGAATGGAACATTCTGGGGTGCATGTTCGGCTGACAGCATTGTGTGCATGGGAAATTCTCTGGATTTGTATCTGACTGGTATACTGATTTATTAAAACAAGTCCATAATTTTCATGAAGTGTTTGATGCATCTAAGTGTGCGTGGCAAGGTTTGAACCTAGTGGGTCTAGTTAGAGCTCTTGGCAGACCAGAGGAGTCAGTATTTTGATCTGTTTGGAGAGCTACTGATGGAAAGTCTTTTGCTGCACCTAATGCTCCTCTTTCTCCACGACCCCTGACATTAATATGATACATGTATGTCAATCACAAGTTTAAAATACCATTGTGGTTCTGTGGGAGTAATACCACACAGCATATCAAATCAAAGTTTATTTGTCACGTGCGCCAAATACAACAGGTGTGGACCTTACAGTGAAATGCTTACTTACAGGCTCTAACCAATAGTGCAAAAAAAGGTATTATGTGAACAATAGGTAAGTAAAGAAATCAAAATAACAGTAAAAAGACAGTGAAAAATAACAGTAGTGAGGCTACATACAGGCTCTGGTTAGTCGAGCTGATTGAGGTAGTATGTACATTTGAAGTCGGAAGTTTACATACACTTAGGTTGGAGTCATTAAAACTAGTGTAGTTTTGGCAAGTCGGTCAGGACATCTACTTTGTGCATGACACAAGTCATTTTTCCAACAATTGTTTACAGACAGATTATTTCACTTAGAATTCACTGTATCACAATTCCAGTGGGTCAGAAGTTTACATACACTAAGTTGACTGTGCCTTTAATCAGCTTTAATCCAGAAAATGATGTCATGGCTTTTCATGACTTTTGAAAAAACAAGCAGGTCTTAATATGATACATGTCAATCACAAGTTCAAAATACCACTGTGGTTCTGTGGGAGTAATACCACAGCATATCCTAGTGAAAGGTTGATGTAATATTTACTTTACTGGGCTGATGGTGCCTGCATCTATGGTCAGTCTCAGCAGAGAGAGAGAGCAGCAGACTGATGATCCGCCTCTCAACATCCCCTCTGCTCCCTCTTTCCTCCACTGACACTGACAAAAAGGGGACACTCTTCCAGGTGATGGCAAAACTCGAGTTGCACCGCATTATTTCTGCCTCATGTTGTTACTTCTATTAACAGAAAAAGTGTCAAATTCCTATTAAAAGACCCAAGCAGCTAATAATAACAACAAAGCATGCCTATCGATACACTTTCCTACTCATTGATTACTGCTGCAATGCTTGTTGTAACGTAAACTCGTACATCGCCTTGGTCTGTACAATTGCCCTTATTTTAGCGCCCCAAAAACGTAATACTTCCAGATCAACTGTAATGTCAATACCATTGTAAAGCACCATTTCTCCCCTTTCAAACAGAATCAATTACATGACCTAAACGCTGCCAGTTTCTGCATAATTCAAGCAGGCAATGAGCCCCGTTGGGTCTTTAAAAAAATGGCGGGTGGGGAAGTGAAACTAATGCGTGATAGTGAGAAGGAGGGATGTTGTGTGGGAAAATTGCTTTTTTCACTCGATCTGTCCAACTTATCAACTTATCGCCTCTAAAATGTAAATAAAACACTATAAAGAGTTTATATAATGTGTCATTACATACCTATTTGAAGGTTTGTGTCGAATTTGAATCTGGTTTTTAGGGCGGTGCTAAAGTGATCTTAAAACAGAGACTTTGAGAATGATGATCGCATGCAATGATGACGAAAAAAATGACTAGGTATCCCCCCCTTACCCCCGTCACTGTCCATTTCTTGTTTTTAGAGGATGATAGAAGTGCTACACCTGGTGGAGAGAGATTGTAAGACAGAAATAGTTGCTTAATGTGTGCTGTACGTTACGACATGACACGTCAAGATGTAACAGGAGGGTCAGATTTTTCTTATTTACAATGACCGCCAAACCCAGACGACGCTGAGCCAATTGCGCGCTGCCCTATGGGACTCCCAATCAAGGCCGGATGTGATGCAGCCTGGATTAGAACCAGGGACTGCAGTGCCCTTTATTGACTAGAAATGACTTGGAGATCGGACAGGTTGGTGACTACTCTTGAAAATTGACTGAAGTTCAATCTCGAGTGGTGCTTCTCTTCATTGGCTGATATGTATTCTGCGTGGAATTCCAGGGGGGCTGCGTGGCAGTCTCAGGGCTACTGTGGGAATGTTGCTAAAAAAATCACTCAAGTACAGCTTCCCGGAGGATAATAGGGATTTGTGTATGTTCTTAAACCAGCTGCCAGAGTTAAAGCTATGGATAACAAACAGATAGCATGCTAATACACCAGTGGTGGTTTGTACCGTTTAAGATGATGGAGGACAATCTTTTTTTTAATGAGCATGGCCTTATTTTTATTACAGCATATTGAATGACTGTCATGCATATTCCATTCACCTAGCTCACTGTAACATCGATAGGCTTAGGATAGTGCATGCTACTCAAATTTCCTTATAACAATCATGAGGTTGCTACAACCTAGCCTATGAATTAACATTTACATTGTAGGTGCACAGGTTGAGAGAAATTTGAGTAATCAAGGTGACAGACATTGACACATTCAATACCGCCTTGCACACTCTTTCCTGCATCTAGCTAATCTAGGGTGTAATCATTAGTCCAACAGTTGAAAACCAGAGTTTCTAATAGACAAATTCAGGTATTTTTTATCCCTGTTTTGATCCGTTTGCTTCCGTTTAAGAAACGTTTTCCAACAGAATTGGCGGAATGAATACACCCCATGATCCCACACAGCCTACATCGTTGTCACCATATTAAAGTCATAGTCAACATACTGTAGCTACTAAAACTAACACATTATTAAATCCACTACAATCATGCAGTGCAGTGTTCAGTCAGCAGGAAGCAGTTTAGCAGCTACACTGGCGGGCCCCATGGCAATAAATGTATAACACCAAAATCTTACCTTGACTTGAGAGTTCCAGTTTTGGATAGGCATAGCCAACTGTTCAACTATTGTCTTTCTCTCTCTTTGAGTCAACGACTCACCACATTGTATGCACTGAAGTGATAGCTAGCTGTAGCTTACGTGTTCACCACAAGATTCATTCTCTGATCTTTGATTGGGCGGACAACATGTCAGTTCATGCTGCAAGAGCTCTTATAGGTTGGAGGACGTCCTCCGGAAGTTGCCATAATTACTGTGTAAGTCTATGGAAGGGGGTGAGAACTTCAAGCCTCCTAGGTTTTGTATTGAAGTCAATGTACCCAGAGGATGACGGAAACTAGCTGTCCTCCGGCTACACCATGGTGCTACCCTACAGAGTGCTTTTGAGGCTACTGTAAACCTTCATTGCAAAACAGTTTATTTTAATTATTTGGTGACATGAATATATTTAGTTTAGTTTTATCTAAAAAGGGTAACTTTTTTAAATGTTTCACTATTTTTATTTTATGAAATTCACTTAGGAGGATGGTCCTCCCCTTCCTCCTTAGAGGAACACACAAACACAAACTGTCTCTTGATATGGATAGACAAATACAGACCTTGAAAAATACAACTTTTTTTCTGCAAGAAGTCATGTTTTCGGCAAGCTTGTTGAACAAATGATCTAACCCTGAGGGCTATGCTTCATATATTATTTAATAACATAAAATAAGTTTTACTTCACAAGAAAATCTTAATTCAAGGACTTAAATGGTAATTGAGAAAAACAACACCGTAATAACTCACTCTTCTCCCAAATGTTATTTTCCATCTGACCACCTCCAAATAACATTCCCCATGCTCCCATGCTGTGTTAAGGGCAATGATAAAAAACGAATGGAGTTAGATATGGTACAGTAAATGTGACTTGTGAATGTGACTTGGTCTCACTTCACTGACCAAGCACTAATGTGATTTTGAGCACACAAGGCTGTTTGTTTGTTTGTTTCTGTTCAATGATGTTGATGCATCGTTTTCTTTGAGTGTATGATGATTTGTGATTCAATATTACGTAACCCTTATGAATATTAGAATGACACAAAAATATTCTAGAGTCCAGAAAGGAATTCATTTAGTTTTGCCTAGCATCTTTTATTAGATGCCTGTTATTAATTAGGCAGCCTTGTGTGACCAATGGTCTGTCTTGAATCTAACTTCATCCATGAACCTGATTAAATAAAATGACAAAATTAAAACTAGCTTGTATAACCTCAACCCAAAAGCAATGAGTGCCAAGTCTCTTACCGTGAACTTTTGGATGTAGTCAGATACGCTGAAACCTCCAGTGCGTAGAAGGAGAGTTCTATAGACGGAGGTTCCCATCACTTTCTCTCTGCCCAAGGTTAGGACCTACGGTTCTCCATACCAGGGTCTCTGTGCCTTATGGAGAGGGTGAATGGGGAAGCCGGGCCCTCTGGGTACTGAAACATAGTGGAAAAGAAAGATGGGTGCTGACAGAGACAACTCTATCTTATCGGCCGGTGCCTCGTCCTGTGCTGTAGCTGGGTCCCTATCCTGTCCCCTCTCGTAGTGATATCAGCACTGCTCCAGCACCACAGCCGGCCCAGAGCAAAGAGCACTTCCTGCAGGGAGATAACAGCTGCCTGAGATTAGGCAGGGTATGCACGAAATGTGAGTGTCCTGCTTTATTAATAGGGGTTCAGATTGGCCTTTTTGTTTTGGAAGGTCTCTGTGGGGGTCCTCCTCCCACCCAGTGATGATGAGAGGATGATTCCTAGTCTGAGGTGAAGAGAGCCCGTTCTCAGATCTCTCACGAATGCCCTCTCTCTGCACCCCACTGAGGTTAATACCAGTGTACTCCATCCTGTTTACCCCTCTGTGTGTCTGTGTGTGTGTTTTTTGAGTACGTGTGTGTGAACCTGTTAGGGATCTGATCCCACACAACTCTGCTTTGGGGCAACAGAAGGTGCGTCACCAACACTCAAATGCAGTGGCATCGTGTTGCTGGTCTTAACCTCAAAACCACCCATGTCTTACACTCAGGGATAAAGAGGCCCCCTCTCAGCCTGGCAGCAACAGGGTTTTAGGTGGAATGGAAAAGTCTTCACCTCCTGGCAAGCATCCCACTGCAGTTTTTTCCTCCTCAGAACACCTTGTTTAGAAGTGCAGGGTATTTTTGGAATATTGTCTACAGGCTCTGGTGTCTGCAGGGGAAGTGTCAGCTCGATGATGCAGGAAGAAGTATGCACGCCAGAGGGATGATGTCCCAATGGTCCTAAGGAGAAGATGATAATGCACATTTTCATTAGGGCTGACCTCTTAATGTGTCACTGTGTATGTACACGTGCTTGAGCCACACATAAGACATATCTATTATGAACAGCATGTAGGTGGTGTGCTGGTGGACTGTCACAATGTCATAATCCTCCTTCTGATGTGGATGATGCTTCAGTTAACTGTCTGTCTTTAGACATAACAGGACAGCTGGTGGGTAAGGAATCAGCATGATTCGAACTGTTGTCATTACTGGTGTGTATAGAGTTTTACACAATCTGTCTTTCTTGGATGCCTGACATGTGTGTCTGTCTATGCTGTCGCACTTGTCTCTGTCTCTGACTCATTTAACGTGGAAATTGTACTCAATGTCCTGTTCTCTACGACCAAGGTTTTTCTTTGTCAAAACAGCCCACTGGGTCCTCCAAGACAGATACACATGCACACTAACATGACTGTTAGTTAAATGAAAAGCTGGATGATGCTTCCGAACAAGACTTAATAGGGACGTTTAAATCCCCCAAAACAACTTGATGTTCACATTGTTGATCTCTTACTGTAGTGGTCCCCTGGATGCTAAGACCTCAGAATGATTGTCCAGTATTTCATTGAAATAGATGTTTCTACCACAGGAGGTTGGTGGCACCTTAATTGGGGAGGACGGGCTCGTGATACTGGTTGGAGCGGAATGGTATCAAACACATGGTTTGACGCCATTCCATTCGCACTGTTCCAGTCATTATTATGAGCCATCCTCCCCTCAGCAGCCTCCACTGGTTTCCTTACCTTTTCCATCTAAATCCAGAGCCAGAGAAAAACACTCTGAGGAAACAAGCAACAAAGGCAAAAGATTCTCTCATCCATCAATCCATTTCATAAAAAATTGCTGGACTGACTAATGTTCTTTGAAGTAGAGTGGCTTATAATTATAATAACCACTTTTCATTTGATGTTTGTTAATTTGAAGACATTTAATTAAATTCTTTCTGCTACATATGATGTCATAGCAGAGGAGACTGAGAGATCACCATTTCACAAAAATGAACATTTACTGTTAATTATGTGAACTCAGCACCGGATTCTTATGTCACTGGATTGCCCTCCAGTGGTTGAAAGAGAGACTACATAGCATATTAACATTTCAATGTCAAAGAAAAGGACAAGGCACTAAATGATTTACATTTACATGCAATAATTGCACATGTTACAAAGGAAGTAGGGTCTATAGGAGAGAAAGTGAAAACATTTAAATGTTGGTCTCTAGGACATGAGGGTGGTTCACAGTTTGACATTGGTTTTTCCAGTAGGCAACATCCTCAAGCACACCTTACAAGCATGGATTATATGCAAACGATCATATTGGGCAGATAATAAACCGAACAGATTAGATTTTAAAATAATGTTAGGAGTATTAGCTACTGTATGTTTAATCATTTTTTTAATGATAAAATTGTCCTCAAATTCCATAAAGCGAATCATATACAGTATCTCATGTTACATTGGAAAGTAGCCAGGTTACATGCGCCAAGATCTGAACAAAGAACTCTCTCGCTGGTTAATGAGAGCATATGTGAGTCATGTGACTTGGGGAACACTCCACACGGAACAAATGGCAATTTTGTTTGAGTAACAATAGACTTTTAGTGTGCACACGTATCTCTCTCTCTCTCCCTAGACCCCTCTTCTCTCTCTCCATCTTTCTGTCTATGGGCATGGGTGCTCAGTATTGCTCACTTCACTATTTCCTGTTAGATAGAAAGCCAGGGATCTCAGTGTTCCTGGGGGCATGTGGTAATAGGGAATGGTATTCAGGCTGGGCCAGGCATTTCATCATTAACAGCCCTGCCCAGCCTGGCTTCAGCGTGTTCATTTCAGCCCCACTACCAGCCATATGCAGTAATGATACTGTCATCATGGAACTTTCTCACATTACAGTACATGATTTCAGAAATGTGCTCATCAGGTAGCGTCCTTTATCCTTATACCCTTAAGAAATCCAAATAAGGTCTGACTGCGTGAGTGATTTCCATTAACAACCGATTCTCATTTCAATCATGTTCTACATTTCACAGAACATAGTCATTTTCTCAGAAAATGTCATTAAGAGTGAGTTTCAGAATTTGGAGCAGTGGTTGACTAATATCATGACTTTCGTTTTCAAATGGTGCTTGTAGATAGCGGATGGATGTGTATTATTTCATGTTTGAATGTATTCGAAACAGAGGCCCAATGTGAAAGTTGACACCCATCCCCTGTGGTTTTGCATTGCAACAGGCAGGCTTTACTCAAGTATCTTATGTAAATGTTGGCTTTGAGAAGAAAGAAAATCCCGGGTTCACCCTGAATCCCTTCTTCATTGTGTCCAAGTCTCCTCTGCCTATTTGAGGGGAATTAATACAATGTCTTAGGGCAGCCAATCCACATAATCCCCATGACATAAAACAAAATGCATCCAGGATCATTTATAGCCATATACTGCCAATGCCCTACTCTTATGAAACTGCATCTGGGTTCTGTCAATTTCACAGTGAATTTAAGGGTCAAAGTTCTTTAATCCAACTCTCAAATAACCTTTTCATTAGTTCACTTAGATTATAATTCATTACTTTCCCCCCTATAGGAACAGCACTGTCTTTTGTTTTTACTCACATGTATTTCCCATAGGGGCATGCTGAACACGGTCTCTTTCTGGTTCACAGAATGGCCACAGTTTCTCACAAGGACTGAGGTGTCAATACAGCACACAGAACCCTTTTCCTAACCAAGAAGAAAAAGTCTCATCATTAACAGCCCTGCTTTACATATTCAAACACCAGCAGTGTTTACTCTTTAGGTTTCACTCATTGTATGAATAACCAGGATATGATGTACGCATGTTTCTGTACATTCATACATGTACAATGCCGTTTGGTGAACAAAGAGGCCAGGCAGTTGAAAATGTCTCCAACAGGATTATCCTGTGAGGTTGAGATCTGTTGAGAGTTCCATGGAAACTGGGATGTGTTCCAGACGGATGAGCCTTTAATGGCAGGGCCTTTCCCCTGTGGAGGGAGGCAGAGCAGAGCTGGAGAAACGGCAGCAGCAGCTGTCTCCAGGAGAAGTGGGCAGGTTACAAACAGGTGTCTCAGAGGCCAAGCCAATCCCTCTGCCTGCTGCAAGGTAACATATAGACATGAGGGTGGGTAATACACTATAGTACCAGTGAATGATGTGTATGTGCAGTAAATCAACAAAGTACAACACACTCTTAAATAAAAACTTATATTTGCTCATTAAGGCCCAACATCTGACAGTGGTGGTTGTGATTCATCTCTTTTAATGACAAAAATAAGTCACATTAAAGAGGATTTGCCATTGACATTTAAATTACAGGTGCCCAAAGCAAATATGACATATTTAATATAATGTCACCAATAATGAAACAAAAGACAAAACAATATGCATTTAAATTAAGATGGTACACAAGCATTATAAATATAAATGTGCAAGGCCTTCTCCCAAAGTCTTAAGCATGATACAAAATATATTGAACATTATGTTGCAATGGCATCTAGACTTAAACAATGTTTACTAGCACTACAAGCAAATAACATTATAGAAGCCAGTTACAATGCTAGGATGGCCCTCCATGCTTCAACATATTTATGCCCTTTTTTAATAGAAATGTTTTGCTACCGACAGCTTTCTTGGTTTACAAGGTGATGAATCCTATACCATATCACTTAGATTATAATATCATATAATACCATATCATCTAATATATATATATATATAATATATATATATAAATAATATAAAATCTGATTAAAAGATAAATATTCAGATGTCCTACCCCCTCCAATTCCATAAGCTACTCTAAAGATAAAAGTTGGTTCCAAAATTTCCTCTTGAGCAGACCAGGTGCCTGCTTCTCAATGTTCCCCAACATCTCCATTTTCCCAAGGCTTTGACCAATCCGGCAGGGAGTTCATGGGTCAGAGTTCATACCCTGTTAGACACACTGTGGTGGTCATCCATGGGTTTCTCCACAGTAACAATATTAGGTTTCACATGTCAATCCCTCAAAGCAACCATCTGGTCTGTCTATAAGATCAGTCTTTGGCCCAGGATCTTTCGGTTGATCTCGGCCAATGCCACCGAAAACACAAATGCTTTCTCATCTGAGAGGTTGGCATAGATATCAACTTCTTTCTCAAATTTTTCTGGTAAAAAAAAACACAAAAGAAAATGAATTAACAACATCCCCTGGTTCATAGAGAAAACCCATTGAGAAACATACATAATTTGCATGTGACAACAATAACCTTGGGCAATATATTAACATAATTTCTGTCTTCCACACAGGAGGAACCTGCATAATGATATTTCTCCTTATAGATCAGCCGCTAAAGCACAGTCAGAGTCAGGGACACCATGATTTATTCATGGGTGAGAGGAGAGAGCAACCCTCTCTGTAAATCATTCATCCAAACACAAATCCCCCAGCTCTGTCCCAATACTGCACTAATCACCAGCCTTATCTCCTGTGACTGGAAAATACTGAAATATTACTAAAAGAGCAATACTAAAAGAGTCAACACAAAACAATGAGGAATAACAAAGCTTAGAAAGTATCTTGGAAACGCTTAGTATATCATAACTGCACCATTGTCATTGAGTGTCACTTTTTATTATTGTTTTACCTTTCTCCTCCTCCTGCTTCTTCAGCCCAACTGTCTTTGGCCTGCCCCGCCCTCTCCGGATCTGATCCGATTGGCTGTTGGAGCGGCATCGCCTTCTGTTCTCCATGTCATTGGTTGACGGAGAGTTGATCTTCTCTCTGCGAATTCTTTCAGTTCTCCTCCTCTTTGCATCCAACTTGTCTAAATAGACCAGATTTTTTTTTAAAAATTGTATGAACACTAAAAATATGCCATATGGAAATGAAAGATTAATGTAAAGTAATGAATTGCCTTCAAATATGTCAAAGTATCAAATGCATCATACATCCTAAGGACAAATCGTCTTATGCCAATGACTCCAGTTTAAATGTATGTTATGGAAATTTTGTGGGAAGGCTATATGGTATTAAACATCTTAGCCTACACTTTTTCTCTCCTACCAACCCCCCTCTTCCAACAATACTGCCTTAAAATAACAACAGAATAGCTCCTCTCATATTCAACACGATTCTACCAAAAGGAAGACGCTCGCATTCCCTTTTCGGTGATTCCAATGCATATCTAGCATCCTAGGTGTGCTGTTGCCTCAAAACCACTTTAAGTCATTGAATCAGTGGAGTGTTCTTATTACCAGAGCAGGAGGTAGGCCTATATTTCACTAGGAGTTTCTGTCTAGTGGCCTTTTAAAAAGCCTTCCTCTTCAGAAATTTAAATTACCACATATGCTGCTTCCTGAGGGGTGTAGGCAGTGAGTGTGCACCCGGGAGTATTTAGGTTTCAAAACAAGGACTGATTGAAAGGGCCAGATAAAATAGTGATACAAATGGACAAATATTTGGTGCCCAAAAGGGTAATGCTTTATAACTGTGTAGCAACCCACTACTAACAATATTGTATTAACATATTATTGCATAGTTTTTTAGTAACTCTGTAATAATTGCAAAGCTATAGTATTGCTATTAAATTCAATTGATTGTTTCAAAGTCTGGACTAGGCCTGAAAATATATTTTCTACATCAACCACGTTTCTGCTATGCGCGAATACACACAACTTCAGAATCTCCCAGGAATTCTAGCCTTATCAACAGCTTGCCCAAACAAGAACACACTTCCTCTTCAGACTGACAATATTGTCATAAAATTGTGACATAATCAATAGTCTGAGAAAACTATTGCACTCCATACTATAACATAAACATCATATATATATATATAACTTACTACTTCACCTTTTCCAAGGCTAAATTCTCAGTCAAGAACAGATGATATTTTAAAAAAGGCCACCGGAAAATAACAGTCTTATATAAATATGTTCCACTAAGGAATCATGAGCGAGCAAAAAAAAAAAAAATACAACTACTGGCACTTTTGTCCAGAAAAAAAAGGTTCAGTGCAACCTTAGTCTTCCTAGTCAACTATAATAATGTTTTATTAGTGTCTGTTCATAGTTACAAAGGAAGTACTACCATTTTAACCTGAAAACCTGAGACAGTCTACAGAAATGACAGCGAGGAGAGGCAAATGATAAACTATTTAAGGAGAGGGGGGGAAGCCAAAACCCATCATTAAAAAATCACAGAGCTGAAATTCAAGACCCCTTCCTCTTCAAATGGAACCAGTCTTCTCTGCCTTCAAGATACTTATTAACTACAATACCTCAAAGTTCATTCGGTATCATAAGAAACTAATGAAATTGTATCATGAAGCGAGAGAAGATGCGAGTAATTCTACTCCATAAACTGTCTAATACTAAGTGTTGAATACAGCAAAGTTCAAAGGCTGTGTGTTAACATTCCATTCATAACTTCAGGCACTGCGATAGCCTATACACGATGATTTCACCCCTACCCAGATATTTATTTTTTAAGTACTAGCATACATTTAGCATTCCAATCACTCCATCTTTTAAAATCTAAACAGCAGTATTGTATTGGTTCTCATCCTTTAAGGTTGAATATATATATATATATATATATATTTGCAGAAATGTGTTTATTATCAGGTAATAAAGTAGTACTACGCTATTTAAGGTATTTCTATGGCATATTCCTCAAAAAACTGATTGAAATAATTGCTTATATGTTACTGCATTTTTAAACAGTCTGTTTGGAGGGAGATGCAAGGCTATGGGCAGACAGTAGCACATTGATGACACGCACACGGGAAAAGCCCTCATTGGAATAAAACAGTGAACTAGTATTCTGTAAACATGCTCAGATACACAGGCAGGCTTCTGTGCCCTATATCTATTTAATCCTTACACTTTCCACATTTGACAGGATCATAGCAGCATGAGCTGGCATGTAATGGGTTATATAACAATTCTGTATTCTAATTTATTTTCCTAATCACCTTTTGGAAATGGCTTAATCAAATCCTGTTAGATGTATTCTGAAAATGTCAAATTTCATGAAAGACAACATGATCTAACTCTACAAGCTAAATGTAAGATCTAACTTTTCACAGTCAGCGATATAGGCTGCCTTATGCTACTGCAGAAGCCTATAAGAGAGAACTGAGGGAACAAGCTTTTCAGTCAGGAATAAAATATCCCATCCCCCCACTTCTTGCAGTAGGCTACTCACTCAAGCAAATAGCCATTTAAACCAGCCACCACTGCACCACTCAAATATTATACTCTGATCCAACTGACAAAAAAAATCAACACCAATACATCTTAAGTGAATAACCAGGGGAGGGGGAATGTAATTGTATTAATACATGACTAAACTCAGCAAACTCATCTGCTGAGTTTAGTCATGTATTAATACAATTACATTTGGACTACTTTATCTTCGATCTCAGGTGAATGTTTTACAGGCTCATAATAAAACAAAATACCTAAGTTAATAAACATTGTAACATTGAGTGTGTGAAGAGAACGTCAAAAGAAACTATGATTTGTAGGCTCTTGAAGTATGTTAATTTACCTATTGCTGGTGGTGATCTCTCATTCAGTTTGGCATTTAGAAGCTTGCGACTAATGAATACATAGCCACAGGGACAAGACTTGCAAGCAACTGGAATCTAAAAATGAAACAGGATAAAACATGGTTAATATAAAATATTCCTCCAAACGAGGCAACTTTGTTGATGAAGTAATCTATTAAGCATAGGCTACATTCCAGAAGCTATATAAACTTTAGTATTTTTTGTTAAACAAGGGCGTAGCCAGTGTTAACCCCCCATGATAACTATATTGCCCAACAATTTTGAGATATTAGAGGACTGTCCTTTGTAATTCATGAAAAAGTCCTTAGCGCAATCTAGCTGAAACGCACCACATATTTTGGACACGTGCCGACAACAGCGGTGACATTAAAAACGTTCTAATGAATAAAGCGTTTTCAAATCGAATGTAGACTAGTAGCCTACATTTCGTCAACACATTATTTTTGAAAACAAATCAATTCATCGATGCAGTTTAGAGAAATGATATCAAGAAACGATCTAAAAGCTAGATCAAAATGTCGCCGTATAAACTACGATTTATTTGTGTAAAATGTTCATTTTTACAATATATCAATGTCAGCAATGCAGCTACATTTAAGACATTTCAACGCGCGATATTGTTCTAAGGCTATATATAGCCTATGATTTGCAAAGTCAGATCACGACGATTAACCAGTTTCAGTTGGGTTACAGTATGACAGTGTATCAAAAATAAGGAAACGTCGAGCCACATTTGGCGAGCAATAACATTCTGACTCTTTAATCGTATCAACGTGTCATTAAAAGCACTTACTAGCTATAGTTGAGGTACATTGTAACAGTGTTTGAGATCTAATGCACATACTAATTTAGATGATTAGCCTGATTATTTGCATTAGTTTATACTATGTTGCTCCAGATCTTGAATTCATAGGCTACCATATGGGACTTCAGCAGCCTACAGTGGGTTTAAATCCCATGCCTGTGAGGCAAAACAACATTATCACTAAGTCATAATATATCAAAATTAACCATATCTATACATTTTCTCACCTGTTGGTCGCACTCAGGGCATGATTTGGTAGCCATTTTTACTTTCTTAGCTTTGTTTACCGACATATTCTGTTTCCTTATCCGATGATTTCTTTGAAAAAAGCCTACTTCAACGCCGTAAAACTTATTTCTGCAATACATGAAGTGCAGCTGATCTTGCTCAGACGGACATAAATGATACAAAAGCAATGACCATGCGCACTGTGGTCAATGAGAGAGAGGATTCATTATGCTTTTCCTTTACTATGACATGGGGCATGCGCACCACTCAGCCTAAAAAACAGTTGGCTACATACAGTACACTAGAAAATGTTCTGCATAATGCTTGCATTTTTTATCCTATCCACTGAGCATACGTTAACCTCTCACAGAGTCGGAAACAGTGCTCAGCTGGAACAAATTATTTAAATATACACAAGTGACTAGATGACCGGAAAAGGGGCGCTGTGTTGAAGCCACTGGGCCTCCATTTTGGCACTCCCCCACCGTACAAATACATTGGGAGCTATATAAATGTATTTATTAATCGCTACATTCGTTTTTGCTACATTTATTCTATTACAGACACCTTAATGTATACTTTTAAATTATATTATGTGAGCTAAGCATAAAAAATTAACAAATATATAAAAGCATGTTCCTTAAAGTACAGTTAGATCATTTAGATGACTAATGTTACTTTCCCCACTACAACAACACAAATACTTAAATACATCTCATTTTGTCCTTGAAACATTTCCATTCATTCCTATGGAGGGCTGATCCTACTGGGTAGTACCAATATGGCCGACCTGAGGCTTCAATGACTCTCAACGGCCAATACATAGCATGTGCAATCCAGGGTTTATATACATCGTTAGTTGGAACGTTCGTGGACTATTTGTTAAACCATATTTAATTACATAAATCAAATGACTATAGCCAACTGAAATTAAATTACTGTGAATGCTAGGTCAACTTGTATTTGATTAGGGCACAAATGCTCACCCATTGTATTCTATCAAACCCATTTGTTTTCAGTGGCTGTGATTGTATTGATACAATAGACATCCAAGGTTTTAGAAAATGTTGTACTTATTGTGGTAGGCCTACATTGCATGTATTATGTCTATGTGCCTGTATGATGTACATTAAAGATAGATGGAAATATAAAAACATTGTCTGAAAAGCAAAGAGGCTTGGTGTACATGGCTACCATCCCCCATGTAAGGTACCACAGGCTGCCAGCAAGTTTGCTCTATATTATGATCAGTGAGATACAGTGGTAATAATGGTGACTAAGACAAAACATGTTTTCGATTTGAAGTCAATTCTACTGAAGTATCACAGTGTACAGTGATCATGATGAGTTATGGAGTACAAGGTGTACGATTACAGCATTAATATTGCTTGGAAACAAATGTAAAGATTCCTGTGGGATAGGCTATAGCTCAACAGTTTTTTTGCGTGACCAAGCTAGTAGACTATCTGTCTCCTATATAATTTTCTTCACTTTCCATTTCGTCTTCATCATATTCAGATATTGCAGGAAGCTCTTATGTCATAGGAAATAAATACGAATTCAACTTCACATAGACTTTGAAATAGTCATTGGATCCACTGCTGCCTGAGAGAGAGAATTTCTCCTCTCTTGTTTGACAGTTTTTGAGTTTTGTGTCAAATTAGAATTTGTGTATCATGTACTCACATCTCTGACTGTCACGCGGGACTAGGTGTGTGAGGAAGGAATCAGGTGCAGAGAGTTCCACTGGGAAAAAGTGCTCTTTTAATATGGCACAAAAAATGACAAGCCCAACAACACAGGGCGCAAACAGTAAATGTGACTACCCAAAAACACAGGGTGCCAAGTCCAGAAAATATTATACACCTCAACCTAAACGCACACACGTAACACGAAGACAATCCCGCACAAAACAAGGGCGGGTACACGTACTTTAAATAAGGAAGCTCATTAAGCACATACAACAAGACACAGGTGAAACTAATAAGACAAAACAAACAGACAAATGAAAAAGGGATCGGTGGCGGCTAGGAGGCCAGTGATGACCTCACTCTCACATCCTTTGTGCTGCAATAGACAGGCTCTGTTCTCCCCCCCACAGCTATTGTTGCCTTATCAGGCCCTGTCAAATAATATTCATGACAGGAAAGGTGAAGAAACAGTTGTCATTTTACAAGTTACCTCGTCACCCTAGACGTTTGATAACAAAGTCATTCATTGTTAACTACCTATTATTGGACAGTTGGTCAAATTTAGTTGATTAAAAAAGCTTTGTAAGTGGTGTTAAAATAGAGAAGTCAGTAATACCTTTGTTGACATTGATCATTCTTGCACAGTTCAACCCAATGCCAGCTCAGAGGGCCTTTACAACAAGAACAGCCCTATCATTAGCGCAAGACGAATATGTCACTCAGTGGTTTAATTTCCAGTGCTCCGATGCTGAAACCAAACTTGAAACACTTGGAACCAAACCAGTTAAATAGTGATTTTTGTACCAAATGGAGAAAATGTATAATAACTCCATGTAATAAAGCATTTCTAAAGGATTAGTAAATAGTTTATTCATCATTTATTAATCATTACTTCCACAATTGTAAATGTTAGTAACCTAGTTATTCACACATTTATAAACAACTTATAACAACTCATAAGACCATTCATAAGCTTATTATTTTACCATTGATATGTTCTAGGCTATTTTGAGACCTTAAGGCGCAGCGCATCAGGTACTGCTGTTGGAATGTCTACCAATGGCATGTCCATCTTTTTTTGTGAGAAATAACACAGGTCACTCAAAACATTTATAAAGTATTTATAAACTAGGTCACTCAAAACATTTATAAAGTATTTATAAACTATAATTAGTTCACACTTTAGATGAGGCCATGCAAAATGTTTTATATAAAGTTTTATAATGTTCTCTGACAAAATGCCTAGTTGATGTTTCCTGGATTTGAGTTCAGTATACTTAACACGTTATAAATGTCTCACCAGGGTGAACCACCCATGAGTAAACGTTTAGAGTAAAATCTTCCAATTTGATCCAGCCCTGAGAAACACTGAGGACAGCAATCTGGCACTGAGAACCAAGAAGTCTGACTGATCAATGGGCCTCCATGCATAGCAAAGGAAACTGTGGTCACTAAACGTGGTCGAAGCCTTCATTTGCGTATGCAACGCCACACACATTTACATAGAAAAAAAGCCTAAACATCCCTTGTCTGTCACGAATGTTGAATAAAATCATACTTGAACATACTCTGCCAATTGTCCATAGGAAAGTATTATTAAACCGACTTCAAAACACAGGTCTATGTGTGTGGGAATCAAGATGCGTTTGCTCATGACCGAAGGCCCGTCCACAAGACAGAAGTATACTAACAGGTGTTTACATGGTTTTTCTCATGTGCTAGGTAATATAAATTTCAACTTTAGTACCGGCGCTCGGTAAACAACTTTCCTATGGATATTTTGTCTAAAATTTCAAACAGCTGAAGAACCAATGGCACAGACAACCGGTGGATTTAGTTCAAATGGAATGTTATTTAATATTCAGGTTTGTTAGGAAAATGTCCACGATTTTGCAGTGCTTTGTTTCAGACTGTTTACCAACAATTGGTATCAAAGTAAGATTTATTAGGCAAGGAAAACTGCAGTACATGGTTCATATGCAAAGTATGGATTCATGATTCACAAGCATTTCGCTACACCCGCAATAACATCTGCTAAACACGTGTATGTGACCAAAAACATTTTATTTGATTTCATGAGAAATGTAGAATTCTTTAACCTTTTCTGCAGTGTATCTGAAAAGTTGACAGTATTATTACTATATTATAATGACTGTCTAAAACATGTATCTTTAGTTTGAGAATTGTATTTCCTTTATTTGAAGAATTTAAGAAATTCATTGAGATGCAAAATTACCTTTAATTGAGGCACTCTTTAACTTCACATTATTTGCTTGTGCATTTTCCAGCCAAAGCCATTCTGTTTTTGACTTAGCCCTGAATCCCCATACCGGTAACTGGATTTCCCCATACCGGTAACTGGACTATTTACATTGACCCCCCTTTACAAATGACCTCGACGAACCTGTACCACCCGCACATTGATTCTGTACCGGTTCCCCCTGTATATAGCCTCGTTATTGTTATGTAAATATATTGTGTTACCTTTTAATTTTTGTATTTTTTACTTTAGTAAATATTTTATTAACTTTATTTATTGAACTGTATTGTTGGTTAAGGGCCTGTAAGTAAGCATTTCACCGTAAGGTCTACAGCTGCTGTATTCGGCGCATGTGACTTGATTTGATTAAAAGTGGCCCGAGGGTATTAGGACAGTAAGAACACAGTGCAACCATGTATCCAGTAGATGGCACTATCTGCTTGTTGACCAATCAGCTAACCTCCCATCCCATGCGCTGAGTGTAGTTTGGTTGGATTGATTGAGTAACGAGCCAAGTGAATAAGTGTGGTGCGTTTTATTTGAGAAAAAGTGTATATGGTCAGTGTAGTAGCTTGAATAGACCAACATATAATTGGAGGACACAGGATGTAATCTTTACTTGTCATTTATTAGGATTTGATTTACACCACTTTCTATCATGAAGACCAATACTCAACTATCTCTTTTGCTCACAGAACGGTTACCAACCTTGGACCGGTGATAGCTCCGCCTGGTTAGATGAGCCAGCATCATTTATCACCATTATCAACAGTCAGAACAAAACACTTAGAAACACTTTAGCTTCATTTGATGTAGTGTGCCTGGTACAATTGGCACCAATGGAATGGTCCCAAAAGTGCAAACTCCAAATAAAAAACAAACCCACCTCAAATACTTTTTGACATATATTCACATTTTGACATGACACAGACCAAGGTTTGGTATCATATTGGCAGGCGGTCCTCACTTTTGATCATAACAATTCATTTAAAGTCAGTGTTGCAGTGGCTGTCCAGTTCCAATTGCTGTCCTGTACAGTCTTAGCAGTTCAGTATTGAAGGTGTGGGAAATGGTAATTCAACCTAACGGGCAAATTCAAACCTTCAGAACGTTGCATACAGAAATGTAACCTGATTGGGTGATATTACCACAGACTATCCATTATGTTGACCAGATACTCAAGTGGCTACTCTAACAATGAAAATAAATGTCTTAAAAATGGAACGCAGTCAGGATGAGGCAAGATCAGGTGAGACCATTCTAACCAATGAGAGGGAAGATACGTATCTGAAGAACAGGAACGCAGCAAGTGTTTGTTTTTGCCGGGGTGTCACGTGTCCTACTTATATCTGAACACTCGTAACAACCTAACAATTAAGAAACACATTTTTGATTAATTAAGCCTCGCGTTACAATCAAGCCATTCCATATTTTTGTAGACCAAATTCGACACTCACTTTGATCTCCAAACTAACAGCCCTCACTTGGTTATGGCGAAAAAAACACACCTTCGCCACCTGCTGGAGAATACAGATTTCGCGCTCAGTTATCCCTCTAGCATCGCCTCTTCCTCACATACTATCGTTCTTCATTTTCAGCGGTCATTAATTTCTGTGCTTCTTCTAGCTAACCTTCTGAGATCATGCATCGACTTCAGCACTTGGCGAATAGATCATTGATTGCACGTGTTTTTAACCAGTATCCAGCCCTTGTGCGGACAAAGGCTCGGGAAACCTCATGTTTAGTGCAGTCCATACGACTCAAAACACAAGGACCCGTTGAACAGTATGGACAGAAGAGATTCAGTACAGCGGAGGCAACCGTGGTTTTAAGAGAGAATGGCAAGATGCGAGAAAAGAGTCTGACCATGGACACCCTCAATCCGCAAGTGAAAGCGGTGGAGTACGCTGTGAGAGGACCCATTGTCACAAAGGCTGGTGACATCGAGAGAGGCTTGCAACAGGTGACAACAACATATTTGCCTATCATTCTAACTAGCGAGTGAAAAAAAAACAATAGGTGAGCTTGCTACGAGCTCATGCAACCAGCATTTACTGGCAACTAGCTATTTACACAGCCGTAACGTCGGCAACCCCCCAGCAAACAAACTAGCTAAGATTAGTCATGGATATGTGTGCTATCATGCTTTATATGATCAACTAGAATAGTGGACGACAGTTGGTTAAATGGAGGAGTAACGTTAGCTTACTAGCTAGTTTATATAGAATTATGTGTGTAGCGTCTTCCCTCAGTGCCGATACAATGTTGCATCATCCTCCTCGAGTCGCGATGCATCCATCCGCTTGTATGTGTGTGATAAGGAGCCAATCCTTGCTCAACCTTTGTGGTACCTCCTCGTGGACGTGGCAGTGGCAGTGATGAGCTTTGACTGGGGACCACTAGACAATCTACCGTCCGGGATTTTTCTTTGTTTGATTTTGGAAACGGTCCTCTGCAAACCGGAATGTTGAATACAATTATATTTGAAGGTAGGTAGGACTTTGACTACCGACAGGAAAGTCTTAGCACAACTTTTCAAAGCACTGGTAGTCCGTTCAGATAACTATCACCTGAAGCATGCACACATTATGTAAATACTTGCATGCATACTTGCCAAACATGTACAGTGCTCATGTTTACATGGTTTTATGCCTGCTTCAAGTGATATAATTGTGAACACAACTCGGTGCTTTGAAAAGTTGGTCTAATAATACTTTCATATGGCTCAAATTCCAACCTGCAAAAGGACCAACGACGCAGACAACCAGTAGAGTAAACTCATTTTATTATATTCAACATTTCGGCGTAAATAGGACCTGAGAGGTCCATTTCCAGAATCATACACTCTGGGAAAAAATGCTCTGACAAATGCCTTGAGGCCGATACGTAAAGCTTAATAAAGAACAGTGATCGTGGCTTCTATTTTCTTTCATGTTATTCAATTGTTACCATGCACCTGCAACAGAGATAGTTCAACTGTGCAAGTACCTTTTTGGATTCAGAATCAAACACAGAAAAATGCCAGAAGGCGCAATCTGATTCCCAGGCAATGACGAACTTTGCTAGTGAAAGCTCAACCAAAGTTACTAGTAACTAACTTTTAGCTCAACTGTTTTTCATGTACACGTTGTGCTGTTTAGTGATGCCTTTACATTAATATCAGGCAAGGACCACTTGTGATCCAGACTGTTGTGTGGGGTTGTTTAGGCTAGTTTACTTTAATGATGACTATGAGCTACAACACAGAGATCCTTTTATTTACATTGTAATTATATGACCTACAAGATCAGTGAACTGGAATTCATTCATTCAGACTGATGCTGTGACTGACCTATAGCCCACACTCCAGTTGAATGAAGCCAGTCTTCAAAGTCTACTCCCACTACTCAAAATCTACTCCCACTACTCTTCTTTCACTTGAGTCTTACACTCGCTTGTTTCTCTGTCATGTTGTATAAGTTGATTGATGTGTGCCTTGGGCAAAGGTAGTTCAACTAATAATAGCCCTGAAACAGGTGCCTTCCTAGGGGCTGGTAGGAGCACATGATCTGTGTACCACCCTGACATATACAAGACCACACTAGGGTGGGTCGCTTTGTTATGTCCCCTGCATACTCTTGTCAAAATATGATTTAGATACTGGGCCACCACAGGGACATAAAAATGAAATTGTAGGACAACAGCACTAAGGTTAGACTAATACATCATGTAAAGGTTGGTGTCAATTAGAGGTCGACCAATTATGATTTTTTTTCAACGCCGATACCGATTATTGGAGGACCAAAAAAGCCGATATCGAATAATCGGCCAATTTTTTTAAATTTTATTTATAATAATGACAATTACAACAATACTGAATGAACACTTATTTTAACTTAATATAATACATCAATAAAATCAATTTAGCCTCAAGTAAATAATGAAACATGTTCAATTTGTTTAAATAATGCAAAAACAAAGTGTTGGAGAAGAAAGTAAAGTGGAATATGTGCTATGTAAGAAAGCGAACGTTTCAGTTCCTTGCTCAGAACATATGAAAGCTGGTGGTTCCTTTTAACATGAGTCTTCAATATTCCCAGGTAAGAAGTTTTAGGTTGTAGTTATTATAGGACTATTTCCCTCTATACCATTTGTATTTCATTAACCTTTGACTATTGGATGTTCTTATAGGCACTTTAGTATTGCCAGTGTAACAGTATAGCATCCGTCCCTCTCCTCGCTCCTCCCTGGGCTCGAACCAGGAACACAACGACAACAGCCACCCTCGAAGCAGTTACCCATGCAGAGCAAGGGAAACAACCACTGCAAGGCTCAGAGCGAGTGCCGTTTGAAACGCTATTAGCGCGCGCTAACTAGCTAGCCATTTCACTTCGGTTACACCAGCCTAATCTCGGGAGTTGATAGGCTTGAAGTCATAAACAGCGCAATGCTTGACGCACAACCAAGAGCTGCTGGCAAAACGCACGAAAGTGCTGTTTGAATGAATGTTTACGCGCCTGCTTCTGCCTACCACCGCTCAGTCAGATACTTAGATGCTTGTATGCTCAGTCAGATTATATGCAACGCAGGACACACTAGATAATATCTAGTAATATCATCAACCATGTGTAGTTAACTAGTGATTATGATTGATTGTTTTTTATAAGATAAGTTTAATGCTAGCTAGCAACTTACCTTGGTTTACTGCATTCGCCTAACAGGCAGTCTCCTTGTGGAGTGCAGCGAGAGAGAGGCAGGTCGTTATTGCGTTGGACTAGTTAACTATAAGGTTGCAAGATTGTATCCCCCGAGCTGACAAGGTGAAAATCTGTCGTTCTGCCCCTGAACGAGGCAGTTAACCCACCGTTCCTAGGCCGTCATTGAAAATAAGAATGTGTTCTTAACTGACTTGCCTAGTTAAATAAAGGTATATATAAAAATTAAAAAATCTGCAAATCGGCGCCCAAAAATACCGATTTCCGATTATTATGAAAACTTGAAATCGGCCCCAATTAATCGGCCACTCCGATTAATCGGTCGACCTCTAGTGTCAATCAATGATATACCCCCAAGTATGCATAATCATGCAATGTATTTGCTCTTAGACCATGACCTTGACAGGAGTAATTATTTAACCCGTCACTTGCTGTGACAACTCATCTAATATACTTTTCTGTCTTGTAGGCCTAAATCTGCCTCAACAGTTACGCTGATAGAAAGAGTAGCCTACTTAGATCAGCACTACACTGAACAAAATATAAACACAACGTTTAAAGTGCTGATCCCATGTTTCATGAGCTGAAATAATGAAACCAGAAATGTTCCATTTGCACAAAAAGCTTATTTCTCTCAAACCGTGTGCACAAATTTGTTTAAATCCCTGTTAGTGAGCATTTCATCCGTCGTCAAGATAATCCATCCACCTGACAAGAAGCTGATTAAACAGCATGATCATTACACAGCTGCACCTTGTGATGGGGACAATAAAAGGCCATTCTAAAATGCAGTTTTGTCACACAACACAATGCCACAGAGGTCTCAAGATGAGGGAGCATGCATTTGGCATGCAGACTGCAGGAATGGCCATCAGAGCTGTTGCCAGAGAATTTAATAAGCCGCCTCCAACGTCATTTTAGAGAATTTGTCAGTACGTCAAACCGGCCTCACAACCGCATACCACGTGTAACCATGCCAGCCCAGGACCTCCACATCCGGCTTCTTCACCTGTGGGATTGTCTGAGACCAGACACCAGTCTGATTGGCTTGGGCCTGGCTCCCCAGTGGGTCGTCCTGGCTCCCAAGTAGGTGGGCCTATGCCCACCCATGGCTGCGTCCATGCCCAGTCATGTGAAATCCATATATTAAGGCTGATTTCCTTATATGAACTGTAACTAAGCAAAATCTTTGAAATTGTTGCATTTTATATTTTTGATCAGTATAGTTCTTCATATGTATTTGTATTGAACTATTTATTTATTCATATGTGCAGAGGTATTTACAAAATTCTAATTTCCTCTCAACGTGAATCTAAATTGTACTTTTTTTTCTCTCCAGGGTCAGAAACACCCCTTCACTGAGGTCATCAAAGCCAACATTGGAGATTCACATGCCATGGGGCAGAAGCCAATCACTTTTCTCCGTCAGGTGAGGGGCAGGGATTGGTCAGGAAAAGTGTTGTCTTGCAAAGTCATATTTACATCACCTGTCGTACCACCATAAGGTCAAATAGACTTCTAATTCCATTATCACCCTCTCTAACTACATATTCGTCGCCAGACCCACTGGCTCCAGGTCATCTACAAGTCCATGCTAGGTAAAGCTCCGCCTTATCTCAGTTCACTGGTCACGATGGCAACACCCACCCGTAGCACGCGCTCCAGCAGGTGTATCTCATTGATCATCCCTAAAGCCAACACCTCATTTGGCCGCCTTTCGTTACAGTTCTCTGCTGCCTGTGACTGGAACGAATTGCAAAAATCGCTGAAGTTGGAGACTTTTATCTCCCTCACCAACTTCAAACATCTGCTATCTGAGCAGCTAACCGATCGCTGCAGCTGTACATAGTCTATCGGTAAATAGCCCACCCATTTTTACCTACCTCATCCCCATACTGTTTTTATTTATTTACTTTTCTGCTCTTTTGCACACCAATATCTCTACCTGTACATGACCATCTGATAATTTATCACTCCAGTGTTAATCCGCAAAATTGTAATTATTCGCCTAACTCCTCATGCCTTTTGCACACAATGTATATAGACTCTCTTTTTTTTCTACTGTGTTATTGACTTGTTAATTGTTCACTCCATGTGTAACTCTGTGTTGTCTGTTCACACTGCTATGCTTTATCTTGGCCAGGTCGCAGTTGCAAATGAGAACTTGTTCTCAACTAGCCTACCTGGTTAAATAAAGGTGAAATTAAAAAATAAAATAAAAAATAAAAACTGGACTGTTGATTTGGTGATCTTGCTAAGGAAATATTCTGTCAGGACGGCTATCTGTTTATTCCGAGTTACTAAATCAGTCATCCTTGGCTGGGCATCAGTTTGGCTGATGAGGGTGCACATCTACTGTTTTGTTTAGGCTACTATTTGCACTCTGAAACATTTAGAGGAACGTCCTCGGCTCATGGAGAGTTTGGAAATGGGATCACATTCATTACTACTTAATAATACAGTCATTTCTTAACAGCAGCACAAAATGTGTTACCTATCTCTATCTGGTGTTCTAGAAGAAAAGCATCTAAAAAAACATTAAGCATATTCTTACTCGACTTACTGTTGGATTCCACCCAGCAAATTTGTGTTGGATAGGCTATCGGTATGAGCACAGAGTATGGTCTCTTCTAGTGAAAGTGCACATTCCAGAGAAGGGGCTACACTATGTCCAGTCTTGTGCTCCACATTGTTATAGCAATCGACTAGGGCTGGGCTATATTGAATTATTTATAATTTATGTATGATCTTCCAAATGCCTATATCTCAAGAATCAAGTTTATATATTTTTTTTTAATGAGAGTTTGTCTGCTTATTCTCACGTTGTCTTAATGGTCTCGTCTCATTTGCTCCTTCTTTGCTGTGTGCAATGACTTGTAAGCTGTGCACCTTCCAATATACACAAACACACCAAGCCCCCCTCCCCGCCACTCACGTCAACAAAGATGAGAGATCACTTCTTCCTCTCTGACAAGCGGATTCAACTCGCTATTTGAGGTTTGGTTCAACAGGATTGGTCAAATACATTTTTATTTGTCACATCCGCCGAATACAACAGGATTGAACTTTACTGTGAAATTCTTACTTAGGAGCCGTTTCCCAACAATGTAGAGTTTTTTTATTTTATTTAAATTTTAAGTTAAGGAAACTGAAGGAAAAATGGACACCGAAACGCATTGAGACATTATTTTACTGTAATAGAGAAGTTAACCTTTCTAACGATAACCTGTCTCAACTCTTCAAATTGTGCGCAGAGCAGACCCTACTAAAACAAGAGTATCACTGAACATTGATTCTGGAAAATGTATGCTCAATTTGTTGCGCGCGACATTGCAGTACCATGTACCGCTATAAGTATTTTAGCCAAAGACTGTTATACTAGCTGTCTAGTATGTGTTTTTATAACTGTGCAATCAGCATAAAACACTAATTATATATGGAATTGGTAACTCATTCTCATTCTGAGAATTCAAAACAGTTGGAGACAGACAGAATGGTGTGTTCATAACGCTTCAACTGTTCTACCTTGTTAGCAAGCAAATAGATCAAAGTTGGCTAAACTTGAAATGTAAAGATTGAGAAACACGATTCTCTGGTCTGATGAAACCAAGATTGAACTCTTTGGCCTGAATGCCAAGTGTCACGTCTGGAGGAAACCTGGCACCATCCCTACGGTGAAGCATAGTGGTGGCAGCATCATGCTGTGGGGATGTTTTTCAGCGGCAGGGACTGGGAAACTAGTCAGAATCAAGGGAAAGATGGAGCAAAGTACAGAGAGATCCTTGATGAAAACCTGCTCCAGTGCACTCAGGACCTTAGACTGGGGCGAAGGTTCACCTTCCAACAGGACAACGACCCTAAGCACACAGCCAAGACAACGCCAGAGTGGCTTCGGGACAAGTCTCTGAATGTCCTTGAGTGGCCCAGCCAGAACCAGAACTTTAACCTGATCCAACATCTCCGGAGAGACCTGAAAATAGCTGTGCAGCGACGCTCCCCATCCAACATGACAAATCCTGAGAGGATCTGCAGAGAATAATGGAAGAAACTCCCGGAATTCAGGTGTGCCAAGCTTGTAGCGTCATACCTATTAATACTCGAGGGTGTGATCGCTGCCAAAGGTGCTTCAACAAAGTACTGAGTAAAGTGTCTGAATACTTATGTAAATGTGATATCAGTTTTTTATTTGTAATACATTTGCTGTTTTTGCTTTTCCATTATGGGGTATTGTGGGTACATTGATTGGGGGGGATATCAATTTTAGAATAAGACTGTAACGTAACAAAATGTGGTAAAAGTCACAGGGTCTGAATACTTTCCCGAATGCATTGTGTATATATCTCGTGAATCGTCCATAAGTTTAGGCCATATCGCCCAGGGCTACATTCGCCCTCAGGGCAGCTCACTTCAGATCTTCCATTATCATTAAAATAATAGCCCCTGTGCTTGAACTTGAACTATTTGGCTAGCTGTACCAGGAGGCCTGTTTTTTAAATGTTATATTGTTGAAGTACCGGTATGTGAAGTCTATTTTGCCTAGTTTGTGTAGTTCTATAAAGCCTAACTCTGCACCGCCCATCTTACTTTGTCTCTAATAAACTTGCGTTGTCAGGTGGCTTGAAAGTAAATCTGTCAGTTGCCAATGACATTGTGTGCAGACCAGTGTGTCCATGGAACTGTCGTAAAACTTTCCATGTGATTCAGTAGCTTGGAAGGCAGCAAGCTTTGTTGATGCCAGTCAATGCCACTGCTATGTCACTGTCCAAGGTGACTTGTGTCCCTGGCCCCACTCCCCAGTATTTCCTCCTCTGGAACCATAGAACCTGTGTGCTAATGTCATGCTGCCAATTTTACTGTGGTCAAATGTTCTGTCCTAAATCTCATCTGCAAACATACTCTACACCACCTAGCAACTACACTGCGAACAAATAAACACAGAACAGATTGTATAAATTACTTGGCTAGGCTACACTTGCCTTCTATTGACGGGTTGGCCAACGTCAAGAAAATGATGCTCGCGCATGAATTGATCCGGAAGCTGTGAGTTTTGATTCTGAACAGTCAGATGGCAAGAAGCTGTGTGGGGAATTGTAGGAGGCACGTTTCAGCAAGTTTTATCTTGCTCTTGATATCTTGTTTTGACTTATTTCATGTCGATGCTAATATGGCAAAAATTCGCTAGCTCGGGATATCCAACAACTGTAACGATATATTTGGGACAAGTGCTCATTGTGCAAATTAATTTGTTTTCAATAAACATTGGAGACTAAATATAGTTTAATAAACATTGGAGACTAAATATAGTTTACATATTGTCCACAATCTAAGTCAACCCCGTCTGTTTTGCACCATAGTTGCATATGCATCGGTTTTGTTACAAAACAACCAACTTCATTGGTGAAATGGAATTTCGTGGTATCCAATTATTTTAGTAGCTACTATCTTGTCTCATCGCTACAACTCCCGTACGGGCTCAGGAGAGACAAAGGTTGAAAGTCATGCGTCCTCCGATACACAACCCAACCAAGCCGCACAGCGCGCATCCAACCCGGAAGCCAGCCGCACCAATGTGTCGGAGGAAACACCGTGCACCTGGCAACCTTGGTTAGCGCGCACTGCGCCCGGCCGGCCACAGGAGTCGCTGGTGCGTGATGAGCAGTGGCATTGACTGGCATCAACAAAGCTTGCTGCCTTCCAAGCTACTGAATCACATGGAAAGTTTTACAAGGATATCCCTACCGGCCAAACCCTCCCTAACCCGGACGACGCTAGGCCAATTGTGCATCGTCCCACGGACCCAGAGTCTCTGATGGCACGGCTGGCGCTGCAGTACAGCGCCCTTAACCACTGCGCCACCCGGGAGACCCCGGAAGACCATTTTTAAGTGGATTATTTTATGGCTGTCATTGTGTAAACCATGTATGTAACACCATGTATTTTCCTCCTCCTCACATACCAGTCCTTACATGCAACAAAGGCTACATACAGGAATCATAAATTCCTTTAGAACTGTCAACATGATTGTATGGAAGGATAACTTTAGTCACTTTCCTCCTGCTGGTTCACCTGGGATGCTTATGTAAAGCTATTTACATAATATGTCAAATAAATTGGCATATTAAATTGTGAAAGCGTCTGTGTGTCTTGATGGGGGTGAAGTTCACATTAACACCTCCTGTCTTTATGTTCAGGTGGTGGCTCTCTGCTCATTCCCAGAGCTGTTGGACAGCTCTAGTTTCCCGGAGGATGCCAAACAACGTGCCCGTCGCATTCTACAGGGCTGTGGGGGACAGAGCTTGGGTGTGTACTGTGTGCCTGTCTGTCTGAGTGCACTGCACTCACATTCCTGTGTTGAAATAGCCTAATAATATAGATTTAAAAGCTGACCAAGTAGGAGCTTTGGCCTCCTGTGCATGGTTGCGTTCAGAATTGTCTCACTGACAAAGAACAGGATGCTAAGTTAAGCTCTAATGACGTTGTGGCCTGAAAAATGCAGAACCTTAGCATTGTTTTGGTTACAACAATATGCATTTGAAACATTCTTTCTGTGACCTACTGTTGCTGCAAGATATGCCTAATAGTTCATTTAAAACTGCATGGTACAGCGGAGCTAGAAAGCTAGAAAGTTGAAGTTATCTAAGCACTCATTTATTTCCTGAAACGGAACATAAAAAACAAATCCAGAGTTTATACCATAATGTGTGTGTTTTAACTCCAGGGTCGTACAGTGCCAGCCAGGGAGTGGACTGTATTCGGCAGGACATTGCTGTCTACATCGAGCAACGGGATAAGGGTGTGCCTGCCGACTGGGACAATATTTACCTCACCACCGGAGCTAGTGATGGCATCGTGGTAAGTCTTTAGTTCTTGACCCTTTCGAATAATCTTCTTACAAACAAAAGAGAGTTGGTTGGTTGGTCTTTGTTTAGTCTGAGCTGTCACTGAAAGTTAATTGGATTTATTAGGTATTTTCATGTTTTTTTTCCCCTCTTATAATCATTATCGTTTTCATTTGGGATGCTTTCCTACTAGTTGTTGATGTTGTGCAACGATATTCTCATCTGACCGTAGAGCATCTTGAAGATGCTGGTGTCGGGCCAGGGCCGGTCCAGGAGTGGTGTGATGATCCCCATCCCTCAGTACCCCCTGTACTCTGCAGCCATCTCTGAGATGGAGGCCGTTCAGATCAACTACTACCTGGACGAGGACAACTGCTGGGCCCTGGATATCAACGAGCTCCACAGAGCCTACCAGGCTGCCAAGGAGCACTGTCACCCCAGAGTCATCTGCATCATCAATCCAGGCAACCCTACCGGTGGGTCTTGCCAGCCAGAACAATGAGATTAGGTTACTTATGTAATATGACTGTTCAGTGTTCAACACATCAAAGACCAGTATCACACACATCAAAGACCAGTATCACACACATCAAAGACCAGTATCACACACACCCAGACCACTATCACACACACCCAGACCACTATCACACACACCCAAGACCAGTGTCCACCACACTCAAGTCCAGTGTCCACCACACTCAAGTCCAGTGTCCACCAAATTCAAGTCCAGTGTCCACCACATCCAAGACCAGTGTCCACCACACCAAATACCAGTGTCCACCACACCAAAGACCAGTGTCCACCACACCAAAGACCAGTGTCCACCACACCAAAGACCAGTGTCCACCACACCAAAGACCAGTGTCCACCACACCAAAGACCAGTGTCCACCACACCAAAGACCAGTGTCCACCACACTAAAGACCAGTGTCCACCATATCCAAGCATGATCATCTCAAATCTATATGTTGCAAATGTTTACCATGTCCCATAAGGCTAATAAGAATGATGATTAACTTTAAGAGGCAGCTATGTTGATACTGTACCACCATTGAAACAAGCAGGCCAAGGGTCATTTTCAGCACCTGTGGTGACCGCTCTCCCTCCCCTCCCCTCTCCTTTCTTTCTCTCTGGCAATATCCAGGTCAAGTGCAGAGTAGGAAGTGCATCGAGGAAGTCCTCCACTTTGCCTACGAGGAGAATCTGTTTGTTATGTCCGATGAGGTAATTGTTTGCTGTTTCCAACTACCATGGTGTATTGAACTGAATGGACGAGGACTATTTCTCTCCATTTCCAGTCCTATGAGAAGTATCAATTCTCCATTGATGTAATCCACCTATGTGTGTGTCCAGGTGTATCAGGACAACGTGTACTCCCCAGACTGTCAGTTCCACTCCTTTAAGAAGGTGCTCTATGAGATGGGCCCTGAGTACTTCAACACTGTCGAGCTGGCCTCATTTCACTCCACCTCCAAAGGCTACTCAGGAGAGTGAGTATTCACATCCACGTGCCCCTCGCACGGGGTCACTATTTCCCCCAAAGTACCCTTAAAACACCACACGTTGTCTGTGCTCACTCTGAATTCTCTGTCTGACCCCCATAAGTAGTCACTGACGTACATTACACTCTCCTATGTATCCGTAACAGGCTGTCCAGCTCGTATAGCGCCTTAGTCTCATGCATTTGATCTACAAGATCACTATAAAATGTTAGCCTTTGTGTTAGTACGCCATGTTGCCCTGGGAAACAGGTCCATGCTGTGCTTTAGCCAACTCCTCTGATTTGCGTTGTCATGCTTGTATAAATGTCAGACGGGTTGGCTAAAATCACAAGGCTACCAGGCCCCCCTCCCCCCAAAAAATTAGGCCCTTGGAATGCAGACTGACTGGCTCATGGGATTATCCTTTCCATGGTTGATTTGATCTGGGATAAAGTCCAATTTGGTTCTATTGCATGTGACTGTGAACCCAACACTAACACTCCCCTCTCCTCTGACCTCCTCCCCTACAGGTGTGGGTTTAGAGGGGGATATATGGAGGTTCTCAACCTCGACCTGGAGGTCAAGGCCCAGCTGGTGAAGCTGCTTTCTGTTCGACTGTGTCCCCCTGTCTCTGGACAGGCTGCCATGGATGTCATCGTCAACCCTCCTCTGCCACACGAACCCTCTTATCTCCAGTTCCACAAGGTCTGTCATTCAATGTGGTGGTGGGGGGTTCATTTGTTAGTATTCAGTTTTGATTGCCATCCAAGACCGATGTCTGACCTCTTTGTTGTGTATGCGTGTTGTCTTCCAGGAGAAGAGGGCTGTGCTTGGAGCTCTGGCTGAGAAGGCCCAGATGACTGAGCAGATCCTCAACACGGTGCCTGGGATCAAATGTAACCCTGTGCAGGGAGCCATGTACGCCTTCCCACGCATCTTCATCCCCCCACGAGCTGTGGAGGAAGCCATGGTCTGTTCACCTAACACCCATCTAGAAACCTACCGCTGAAATGTGATTCCTTTCTACACCCATTAGTGAATTTGTCACTTCTCAACTCACGCATAAAACTTGCATGGTGTAGGTACTGTGCAGCTGACAACAAATTGGCATATAATTATATGCCTCCACACGCAAAACTAGAAAAACTGTTTTTTAAGTGTGTCTCTCTTCTGCAGTCCCTGGGAATATCTCCTGACATGATGTACTGTCTGAGACTGCTTGAGGAGACTGGCATCTGCCTCGTTCCAGGCAGTGGCTTCGGCCAGAGGGAAGGGACGTATCACTTCAGGTAACTGTTCAAATAGTGGAAACATTGCGTCATACATTTACAAAGACAATCATTTAGAGATGCCTTTCAGAAAGCTGTCTGTGACGACAGTGTTTTGTTTGTCCTGATTCACCAGTTGGATTTAAATCAGAATGTGACAGTAGCTAGTGACCTATAGTTGTAGTGGGTAGTTTACATACACTTAGGTTGGAGTCATTAAAACTTGTTTTCCAACCACTCCACAAACTTCTTGTTAACAAACTATAGTTTTGGCATGTCGGTTAGGACATCTACTTTGTGCATGACACAAGTACTTTTTCCAACAATTGTTTACAGACGGATTATTTCACTTATAATTCACTGTATCACAATTCCAATGGGTCAGAAGTTTACATACACTAAGTTGACTGTGCCTTTAAACAGCTTGGAAAATTCCAGAAAATGATGTCATGGCTTTAGAAGCTTCTGATAGACTAATTGACATCATTTGAGTCAATTGGAGGTGTGCCTGTGGATGCATTTCAAGCCCTACCTTCAAACTCAGTGCCTCTTTGCTTTATATCATGGGAAAATCAAAAGAAATCAGTCAAGACCTCAGAAAAGAAATTGTAGACCTCCACCATTCTGGTTAATACTTGGGAGCAATTTCCAAACGCCTGAAGGTACCACATTCATCTGTACAAACAATAGCACGCAAGTATGAACACCATGGGACCACGCAGCCATCATACCGCTCAGGAAGAAGATGCGTTCTGTCTCCTAGAGATGAATGTACTGTGGTGAGAAAAGTGCAAATCAATCCCAGAACAACAGCAAAGGACCTTGTGAAGATGCTGGAGGAAACAGGTACAAAAGTATCTATATCCTCAGTAAAACGAGTCCTATATCGACATAACCTGAAAGGCCGCTCAGCAAGGAAGAAGCCACTGCTCCAAAACCGCCATAAAAAAGCCAGACTACGGTTTTCAACTGCACATGGGGACAAAGATTGTACTTTTTGGAGAAATGTCCTCTGGTCTGATGAAACAAAAATAGAACAGTTTGGCCATAATGAACATAATTATGTTTGGAGGAAAAAGGGTGGGGGGGGCATGCAAGTTGAAGAACACCAACCCAACTGTGAAGCAGTTGGTGGCGGCATCATGCTGTGGGGGTGCTTTGCTGCAAGAGGGACTGGTGCACTTCACAAAATAGATGGCGTCATGAGGAGGGAAAATGATGTGGATATATTGAAGCAACATCTCAAGACATCAGTCAGGAAGTAAAAGCTTGGTCGCAAATGGGTCTTCCAAATGGACAATGACCCCAAGCATACTTCCAAAGTTGTGCAAAATGGCTTAAGGACATCAAAGTCAAGGTAATGGAGTGGCCATCGCAAAGCCCTGACCTCAATCCTATAAAAGAAATTGTGGGCAGAACTAGAAAATCGTGTGCAAGCAAGGAGGCCTACAAACCTGATTCAGTTACACCCGCTCTGTTAGGAGGAATGGGCCAAAATTCACCCAACTTATTGTGGGAAGCCTGTGGAAGGCTACCCGACACGTTTGACCCAAGTTTAAAGGCAATACACTCAATTAGTATTTTGTAGCATGTAAACTTCTGACCTACTGAGAATGTGATGAAAGAAATAAAAGCTGAAATAAATAATTCTCTCAACTATTATTCTGACATGTCACATTCTTAAAATAAAGTGGTGATCCTAACTGACCTAAAACAGGGAATTTTTACTAGGATTAAATGTCAAAAATTGTGAAATACTGAGTTTAAATGTATTTGGCTAAGGTGTACGTAAACTTCCGACTTAAACTGTACATTGACGCATTGTAACCTAATCATTACAGTGCCACGTCTACCAGGCTCAAATTGGTCAGGCACTGACATCTCGCTTGCATAAGTGAACTAAAAAGATTTAACCTAGCTGGAAATTGCAAATATTACACTAGCTGGAGAGGAGCTAACTGAATAGCTGGCCTCCTTTCATTCCAGCTCTATTTTTATATCTTACAGAAGCTGTGTTTACTTTGCATTGATCTCTTCCTCCCTGTCTGTCTTTTGCCCGCTAAGTAATCTCTCGTGGAGAGATTTACGTGTAACAACATTCGCGAGAATTTAACTTCTGGGTATCTGAGATGACCTGCCACGTTGTCTTACATATGATTTCCCCCCAGAATGACCATTCTGCCCACGACAGAGAAGCTGAAGGTGCTCCTGGAGAAGCTCCGGGATTTCCACATCAAGTTTCTGAAGGAGTACGCGTCATTGGAGGAACCAAAGAGATGAGAGCACAGAGGATGACACACAGGACGCACTGAAACAGTTCAGATAGTCCCAGTTTGAGAATGTTTAACACACAAACAAAAACAGCATTTACAGCAGTGTCGACTAACAATGTAAAGTAAAAAAGTAACCCCTTTTTTACTCTACTAGTGTAACCTATGATTGCTTGAAGTTTTATCTGATTTTAGGAACAGTATTTGTTTGAGAAACATTTGTGCCTTTGTCAGACGCGGTAAAAGTGTGGGGAGAAACTATGCCGTCTATACAGAGATGTTGAAGGGGCAATCTGCAGTTGCTACATACATTTTAGGACTTGTAAATTAAATTGCAGTTCAATGTACAAATTGATTCTTGAAGAATACAACTTATAAATGCTTCATAAGCTGTCGTACCCCATCAGAACACAAATATAAGCTTTGTAAATGTAAACAAACTATATAGCCTTAACATGGTTAACTGTAATATTGATTTCATGGACGATCAGTCCTTGCATCCATTGCTCTGGCTATGAATTTGGTTACAATTCTCCAGTCCCATCCCTCAGATTTTTATTGAAACTGGCAGTGAGGACGTTTTATTGTAATTACTGCTGATTGCCCCTTTAACACTAAAGCAATGTACATTGTGATGTACGCAAAGGTGCTCCATTATAGAGGATGCACTGGGGAATTATTTTCTAGCACTCCATTTTGTTGTTTTTGTGCCCGGGAAGTTATTTACACTGTTTTGTATTTTCTACCTGTCTTGAGGCTTTTCTGTCTCCTTAGAGGCATTTTGTGTTAGTGCTCTACACTGTGGGGCACCGTAAGTGCAAATATTATCTTAGAACCAGCTGTACATTTCCATGTGCCAAATGGAACTGGGGAACAGAGGTTGTTTCTGTAGGTCATGGACTCCGGACAATGAGTACTGCTACATCAGCTCTTTCTGGTCCGAAAAACAGCAGGGAGGGATTCTCCTCACCATTTATAACAACATCCTGTCTCTCCAAGTCATAAAGCTTTGAGCCTGCACAGCTCCCTGTTGGGCACATGTTTACCGATATAGTACCTGTCTAGCATGACACTGATCTGAGGTGTCAGATGCACTTGGAGAGTTTTTTTTTCAAGGGGTGTGTGTGTGTGTGTGTCCCGTACTCTCTGCCTAGTTGCAGTATTATGTGCTTGTTATGGAAAGAAATGCAGTTGTTTGTGTGCTACTTTGAAATGAGCTTAAAGGTCAAACCAAGGGAAATGTAGGTTCTGATAATACTGTATATCGACATGTGCCCTTATTAGGCTATTTATTGCATAGATTAGTTTACACTTTTTTTTACTGACAGTGGCTTTGTCTTTCATTCACATTTGTATCACACCCGAGAATGAGAAAGGGAGTACGGTGACATCTCAGACGATGGAGATGGTGGGTTGAATGCACTTCAGTGTTTTTGTTTGTCAAATGTTTTTGGGATCCTTCCGCCTGTGTCTTTCTGCACACTGCAAGCGGGAGGAAATGTCATTGTAAAGTGAAACACAGCATTTACAGTGAAACACTTTACAATTTCCTTCTTTAGGTTGGAGATGAGCATAGTGACCCACACAAGGCAGTCTTAAAGCTTCAGTCCAATGAATTCAGCCAGCCGATGAACTGTGGTTCTCTGATACCGTATCATCTCATCTCTATTTTTGTATGCAGTCTAATGCTGAATGAAGTGTTGAAGCATTAATGTAACCTCGGGAGCCATTCAATGTATGGAACTCTTGACTGACCTCAACATGAATTGTTTTTAACCATTTGACTGCAATGGGGTGCCTTCAATGGCAATGAGCTGTAATTTACATTGAGTGACTTTTGAGAATGTCAACAAATTAATATTTTTTTATTAATACTATGACATTTTTAAAAATGCACATTTTCTGCTAAATTTTTCATTCGTGTGCCTGCTTTCTTTTCAACATTCTTTCTTCATGAGCTGAAAGTTAACTGGAAAAGGTTTTGGGTTCAACATCGATGTGCTTATAAATATCAAGTTTCTAATTTAAATAAGACTTAACCCTAGTTTTATCTTGTCATGTTTATGTTTTGGATATTAATTAAAACATGTTTTTTCCAGATTTGGATTTCTTATTTTGTTATTTCTGTTGTGTTTTGTACAATAAATACTTTTGAGATCCATTTTGAGAGATGATTCAAATCTTTTTTTGTCTCAAACTAAGGCTGCATTTACACAGGAAGCTCAATACGGATATTTGTTTCATTGACACAAACAACTGGATTTGTTATCCCTTTCATGCCCTGCCTCCAGTCCACTTACTGATATCTGAACGAGAGCCACATCGAAATTGCAACAAGCGGTTCTGTGAAAATTTAATTTAATCAGAAGCCACTGCCAGATTTCTGGATTGGGCTGTGCTCAGAGTATCCTGCCTTTGGCAAATCGTGCTGTTAAGACACTGATCAGATCAGCTCTGAAAAAGATCTGATGTGATTGGTCAAAATACCAATTAGTGGGGGGAAAAAGATCAGAATTGGGCTGCCTGTGTAAACGCATACATGGTCTGTGAAGAAATATCCACAGATTCAGTTTCATGCAATATGAACTGAATTGAATGATTGTACTTGGGGAAACTACTGAATCTAATATTTAGCCATTTAACCAAACATCAGAAACTACAATGACACAGTTCAACAACAAACGGTCTATCCTCTAATACAGGAGGACAATTTGCTCTCCACCAGTCATTGAATAACTGCATATCACACTTCCACCTGAGTGCTGAACTGTTCATAAATCTTAAACGTGGCCGTATTTTAAAGTAATATTAGATTGACTCACAGGACAAGGGTGCAGTTTTCTCCTAGCCCAGCACTAATGGTTAGTGACTTGAGTTATTAGTGGTGGATTCTAGGGTCAATTTGAGGTCAATTGACTGGTCAGGAACACCTGGTGTCCGTCCTGAAGGTTATAAATCAGCGTTCAGGAGGTGTGGCGGCAGGGGAAGAAGGCACACGGTTGAAACCATGGCACCAAGAAGGATAAGGAAAATCGGCAATCAGACAGAAGGACACGCAGATGGTCAAATTAGCAAGGAGATACGCCAAAAGCAAGGGACGCTTTTTATTCAACAGTTCGAGAAAGAAGGCTGTTCATTTTAAGTAGGCCCATCTCTACCGTCAGTTTTCCATGTTCCTCAAATGAACTGAATTCACAATGTTCTCCCTTTACAGCACAAGAACATATAAACGAGATGGAGGAAAAATTGGAGCAGACTCTTGCAACAGTAGATCGGGTTTTCAAAGTGGAATTGATAAATGCCACCTGCGCTTCAAAAAACCGTGATAGATTTAATAAATGGTGTTTTCAAATGTATTTTTAAATGTTATTTGGAATGCATGCATGTTGACTTTTATTTAGGTTGTTTCCCACTTCTCTTTCCTAGCGGATGGCAATTCGGCAGGTGAAGTCACCATCGCCATAAAGGTAGGACTAAACATTGATTATCAGACGGGCTGTAAATGGCTGCCTCCCTGTGGCATACTACAGAAATGTCAGAACATAACGTTTTTTTACAGACCGAATCACACGAGATTCACCAGCCTCTCACAAGGAAGGTCAGTAAAGGTAATGGTTTATTTCCTCCATTAACTTAAATGCGTGAACTTGCCATTAACGATACACTTCGTATTTCTGTAGTCAAAGTAAGTGAAGGTGCATCAGCTCATAAAAGGAAGACTACAACAGAACCACCAAAGGTAGCTAGCAATTCAATTTAAAGGGCTTTAATATCATGGGAAACGTATTGTAATGAAATAGCAGGGAGCAGGTCTCGAACCCTCGACCTTCTAGGCCGAAGTCCAGCGCGCAATCGACTGCCTCAGTCGATGTCCGCGCTTATAAACACAGGGTCGTTACAGTATATTTACATTGGCAAAGCACGTGACATGAATAATAAACTTAAATAAACAAGCAAAAATGAACAGTAAGCATTACTCCCAATTTTCAAATTAATATGTTTCAAATATCATATGGCTATGTACAGTGTTATAACGATGCAATAGTCTACCACGGTTTACTATCTGGTTAGGTTCAAATAGCATTCCAGTTTGCGCTGTTTTGGTAGTCTTTCCAATATGTCAAGTCATCTTTTTTTGGTTCTCTCATGATTTGGTTGGGTCTAATCGTGTGGCTGTCCTGAGGCTCTTTGGGGTCTGTTTATGACCAGAGCCCCTGGACCAGCTTGCTTAAGGGACTCTTTAGGTTAATCTCTGTGTAGGTGATGGCTGTATGTAAGGTTTGTGAATTGCTTATTTTAAGGCAGTTATAAAATGTAATGGGTATTGGCCTAATTCTGCTCTGCATGCATTTTTTGTTGTACACCCATGTTTTTGCAGAGTCTCATTGGTGTTTGTCCAACTTGTATTTGTTGGTTGGTGAGTGGATCCCAGACCTTACAACCATAAAGGGCAATAGGTTCTATAACTGATTCAAGTATTTTTTTGTAATTGGGATGTTGAATTGTATGTTCCTTTTGATGGTGTAGAAGGCCCTTGCTTCCTTATCTCAGATCTTTCACAGCATTGTGGAAGTTAGCTGTGGTGCTGAGGTAGGTATAGTTTAGATCCCACTTTATTTGCATGGCATTAGGCCAATGTGTGATTGGGAACAGAGCAGGCATTTCCCCTTAAATATATACAATTACTTTCTTCTAAAGGTTTCCAAGAAAGCCAGATCACTTGCCAATGGCGGCTCAAGCACTGGAAGCCTACGGTATGTCTCCCTATATATTATCAGTCCTGGCGAGCAACCGGTTGGTTGCTAGTTTTGTTCCAGTCCACCACTTATTAAACACCCTATTGAACTAATTCAGTAGCGTTAGCTGAAACGCCCTCTTCTGGTTGATTCTGCTCATTTGCTTTTGCAGGAGTGCCACATCCACAAGTACAAAAATAACCAACTCGCATTGCCAAAATCAGTGATCAATCTCCACTGACTGGGACGAAACACAGGTTTGTCTTCACTTATCACAATCCCTTATGAAAAAAAAGATTGCAGTCAGAGTGCAGTTATTCTGCAGTTACTAGGTCCAAAATACTATTCGTCAACTGCACTGTCACTAGTTTCAAAACTGCTATCTTTTAAGGGATGTCTCAGTTCATCAAATTAATTCTGTCCTAAATTCTCCTTGGTTTCTAGATCTGTTTTGTGGTCAGCCAGTGATGACCACCTGTGTTGCTCCCTGTCTGGATTGTCTCCACATGTAATGATCTCTACATCCCATGGAGAGGTGACTTTTCATATTGAGGTTGTTGGGCTTTAAGTTATTTCAAGCAGTCTAAACTAGTCCCATTTTCTCCCAAGACTTTGTGCCTCTCGGATGATACTGTTGAAGATGTTGACATCGGGTTACTGGATGATATGGCTGTTCTCTAGATGCAGAAGTTGATGGTAAAATATATTCTTGTCAATTTCTCATATTGAAACTAACAATTTATCCCCTAATATTCTGACATTTTTCTCATTTAGAAACTGATGGACTATCTTTTAAACAAAGTCAAAGCGACTCAGCCTATGAATTAGTCTGCAATGATACCAAGACGTCTAACATTGAGCCACTAATGCCACCTATGCATGTTTTACTTTCAAATTTAAAAGTTGATTCAATATAGTTCCGATTTGTATATTCATTAATAATCAATAAACTGACTGGCTTTATTAATGTCTACAGTATTATGCAATTTGGTTTCCCCTCAGGTTATTGATGTGTCATTGCAACATTAAAGGTCCTCAATGACATCACCATTGCCCTTGTTTCTAAGCAATGTTGTGCTGCTATTTTTGACTTGGCCAAAGCTTTTGATATGGTAGACCAGTGGTTCCCAAACTTTTTAAAGTTCTGTACCCCTTCAAATATTAAACCTCCAGCTGCATACCAGGGTCAGCACACTCAAATTGTTTGCCATCATTGTAAGCCTGCCACACACTATACAGTACATTTCATAAACAAGAATGAGTGTCACAACTGGGCTTGTGGGAAGTGACAACTTATAGGACCAGGGCACAAATGAAATAATATTTTGCTCTTTATTAAACGTGAATATTTCAAGTTAATGGTGTGCTTGAAAGGATGCAGATAACTGCAACGTAGGGTTATATTGGCGAGTGTAAAATTGTGCTGAGAATCCACTCTTCCAAAGGTACGTGGTTGCAGTGTCTTAACAGTGTTTTGCCAGGTTAGGATACTCTGAGCGCAACCCAATCCAGACATCTGGCAGTGGCAACTGACTTTAAATTAAATTTTCACAACCACTTGTTGCAATTTCAATGATGCTCTCTTCAGATATGGATAAGTGGACTGGAGGCAGGGCATGAAAGGGATAACGAATCCAGTTTGTGTAATTGCGTACCATATTGGGGTGCTTTACTATATCACATTGACATTGTAACCTTGAGTTCAATTGCACAAATCATACAATTATGGAAAGATCTGTGTTAATGCAGAAAACTCCTTAATCAGCCTCAATTTCGTCCCGCACATTGAATATAGTTGTGGAGAGTCCCTGTAATCCTAGATTCAGATCATTCAGGTGAGAAACTACTGCAAGCGTCAGACAAGTGAACATTATGGTCAGTAAAGAACTAAGCTCGTCTCAAGGTGTCAATACTTTGCCCCTTGATAACCATCAGACTTCGGTATGTTGTAAGCGTTACATGCAATATACACAAACCGACAACACAAACTGGGGAACGTAATGGTTAATGTGATTGGATGTTAATTATTTGACTTCGCTTCCTGTATTTGACATTGTTATTTCGCTGAACACTAGATGGTATAATTTTATTTTTGTCAGTGAGTCAAGGCTACTCAGGCGAGGGGGAAAAACTCCCAAATGTATAGCCCCGTTGGAAAATATGTACTGTTTGAAAATGTGAAGCAAAAAACATGAATCACATTATTTGGCGTACCTCTAGCGACATTGCGTACCCCCGTTTGGGATTACCTGCGGTAGACCATTCCATTCTTGTGGGCCAACTAAGGAGTGTCTGAGGGGTCTTTGGCCTGGTTTGCTAACTACCTCTGAGTGCAGTGTATAAAGTGAGAAAATCTGCTGTCTCAGCCACTGCCTGTCACCAAGGGAGTACCCCAAGGCTCAAACCTAGGCCCCACGCTCTTATTTAAATAAATAAAGATGTAACCTTTATTAAACTAGGCAAGTCAGTTAAGAACAAATTCTTATTTACAATGACGACCTAGTGGGTTAACTGCCTTGTTCAGGGGCAGAACGACAGATTTTTAACTTGTCAGGTCGGGGATTCGATCTTGCAACCTTTCGGTTACTAGTCCAATGCTCTAACCACTATGCAGTAGGAAGCTCTCTCATACATTTATATGCAGTCTTATACTCAGCTGGCTCCTCCCCAGATTTTTAAAATGCTCTACAACAAAGCTTGCTTAGTGTCCAACCTTGTTCTGATCACATCCAAAACAAAGGTAATGTGGTTTGATAAGAATGCCCTTCTCCCCACAGGTGTGATGACTACCTCTGAGGGTTTAGAGCTTGAGGTAGTCACCTCATACAAGTACTTGGGAGTATGGCTAGATGGTACATTGTCCTTCTCTCAGCACATATCAAAGCTGCAGGATAAAGTTACATCTAGACTTGGTTTCCTCTGTCGTAGTTACTCCTTTTTCACCCCAGCTGCCAAACTAACCCTGATTCAGATGACCATCCTACCCATGCTAGATTACAGAAAGTCAATTTATAGTTCGGCAGGTAAGGGTGCTTTTAAGAGGCTAGATGTTCTTTACCATTCTGCCATCAGATTTGCCACAAATGCTCCTTATAGGACACATCACTGCACTCTATACTCCTCTGTAAACTGGTCATCTCTGTATACCTGACACAAGACCCACCGGTTGATACGTATATATAAAACCCTCTTAGGCCTCACTCCTCCCTATCTGAGAGATCTACTGCAGCCCTTATCCTCCACATACAACACCTGTTCTGCCAGTCACATTCTGTTAAAGGTCCCCAAAGCACACACATCCCTGAGTCGCTCCTCCAGCTAGTGACTAGAACGAGCCGCAACAAACACTCTAACTGGACAGTTTTATCTCCATGTCTTCATTCAAAGTCTCAATCATGGACACTCTTACTGACAGTTGTGGCTGCTTTGTGTGATGTATTGTCTTCTGCCTTCTTGCCCTTTGTGCTGTTGTCTGTGCCCAATCATGTTTGTACCATGTTTTGTGTTGCTACCATGTTGTCATGTGTTGCTTCCTTGCTATGTTGTCTTAGTTCTCTCTTTATGTAGTATTGTCTCTTGTCCTATATATATTTATTTTTAATCCCAGCCCGTCCCTGCAGGAGGCATTTTGGTAGGTCGTCATTGTAAATAAGAATTTGTTCTTACTGACTTGCCTAGTTAAAGGTTAAAAAAAAAACATTAACATTTTAAAAACTTGATAGTTGGCTATATGAGCAAATATAATGGTCTTGCAAACAGTGCTTGACTTGAGCAAGAGCTCACCAGGGCTGAGTACCGGCACTTCAAATGTTCAACTGCTTGAGCTCCTGTTCCTCTTTTATAGAATATTATCTCTAAGGTATTTGGCGCTCCTGCACCAAATATAAATAGTACCGGCACCTATATCTATCCAAGTCGAGCACTGCTTAAAAATATAAAAAGCCCACCTTCTTGTGCCTGAATTTCTCACTTTTTGAAAACATCTGCCAGATGAAACTGCTGGGTGATAATGAATAACCACTCATTGTCTGATCCTAGGACAAATACTTAATACAATTTAAGGCTGTTGCTAATCATACTCTGAACCAATCCCACTAATCACATGCTACAGGTCAAACACCAACGATGCTGAATTACATTTTATATGGTAAAATGTAGGCAGGGGAGTAGTGTTGGCGCTAGCAAGCTAGCTATACACAACTACTGTGTATACACCGAACAAAAATAAACAGTTCATAAAGAAATCAGTCAATTGAAAGAAATGAAGACCTAATCTATGGATTTCACATGACTGGGAATAGATATGCATCTGTTGGTAAAATACCTTTAAAAAAAATATACAAAATAGGGGCGTAGCTCAAACGGAAGTTACGAATGTAACTATGGTTCTACGAATACCTGCAAGACCTTCAGTATGGTGGAGAGTATGGATTATATCCCTCTTGCTCCGCACAGATTGAGTAATAAAGTCACGCCGGTGACGTGACAGTTTGGGAGGACGTGCCCCTCGGTACAAATATAACCAACCGTATGTCGGACCACACACATCTTCTCGCCCAAAAGATTGAGTAATGTGTAAGTACTGACGGTCTTCCAGGTATTCGTAGAACCAGTTACATTCGTAACTTCCATTCTACTTCATACTTTTAAGACTGTCAATACGGTACCAACAAGGTCACAAGGAATAGACTACTAACCTCTAATGCACCAGTGCAACTAGAAGAATGGCAGAGCCCATGGTGTGGCAAGATGCACCATTGACCTTGTCTAGAACGCGCAGGGCGACGACCCGGTAGCAGCTGCGCATATCTCATTCAGGGGGATGCCTCTCAGCATAGCCCAGGATGTGGCACCACTTCTGGTCAAATATCATTACACACCTTCTGGGACAGGTAGGCCTGAGTGATGACATCCACAACCCAGTGTTTTAGTCTCTGCTTGGACAATGCTAGGCCTTTCCCACCAATGCACGGAAACAGCTGGTCTGACTTCTTGTAGTTCTCTGAGGCTTGCATTTGGCATTTGAGGGAACGGACTGGACACAGGTGATTTGCTCGCTCCTCTGCATTCTGGAAAAGATGGGGCAGTAGGCCTGCATTTCGATTGATGTGATAAACCCTTAGGCAAAAAGGCTGGATTCGACCATAAGGTCAAGCCTAGGTCGTCTGCCTTAGAGAGCACACACACATTTTACTGATGAAATAGCTAAGAGAAAAGCAGTTTTCAGAGATAAACCATTTTATGTCTGGCTCCTTCGTATGCTCGAAATGAGATTCTGTCTGATAATAGCAGGACCGCAGTCGATGAGTAGAGGGTTGGGCTCTTCAGAGCATGAAAGACCCTGTGCAGCATTGCTAAGATTGGGGGGTTGAAGGGAAAGCATACAGTAGGCCATCTGTGGGCTAAGGCGTCCATGTTCAGGTGACTCTTGGACTCTGCCAGAGGGAGCAGTGGGATGTTTGCTCTCTCCGAGGCGAACAGGTCCACATGTGCTATTCCAAACCGCTGCCATATTCTCTTCACTACTTGTGGGTGAAGTCTCCAGTCCCCCGGGGGCGCTTTCTGTCACGACAAGAAGTCTGCTTCCTTGTTCACCTTGCCTGGGACATGAATGGCTCGTAAGGAGGCCAGATGTGGTAGGGCCCATATCAAAAGTTGTTGGGCCACCTGTAGGGACCTTACAGACCTTGTTCGCCCTTGATGGTTGATGTGGAACACTGTCCATGTTGTCTGATCGTATCAGGACATGTTTGAGAACCGGCAGAAAATTATTGAGGGATAGGTAAACTATCATGTTCTAGCACGTTAATATGCTCTTTCCTCCAGCAGGGGCACCACTCTCCTCGTACAGACCTGTGTTGCCACACTGCTCCCCAGCCTGTTTTTTTGTGTTGTTTTTTTACCTTTATTTTACTAGGCAAGTCAGTTAAGAACAAATTCTTATTTTCAATGACGGCCTAGGAACAGTGGGTTAACTGCCTGTTCAGGGGCAGAACGACAGATTTTGTACCTTGTCAGCTCGGGGGTTTGAACTTGCAACCTTCCGGTTACTAGTCCAACGCTCTAACCACTAGGCTACCCTGCCGCGAAGTGTCGGTCGTCAATACCTCTCGCCTTGCCGGAATTGATCTGAGATGGTCACCTGTAGTCAGGTAGGCTCTCCTCCACGGCCACAGAGTAGAGTAGCACGCACAAAGTTGCTGAACATAGGTGGGAACAGGAACACACTGTCGATCCAGAGTATCCAATCATGCTCAATGGGTGACGTGTCTGGTGAGTATGTAGGCAATGGAACAACTGGTACATACTCAGCTTCCAGGAATTGTGTACAGATCCTTGCGACAGGGGGCCATGCATTATGCTTTAACATGTGATGGTGGCGGCTGAATGGCACGACAATGTGCCTGACGATCTCGTCACGGTGTGCATTCAAATCGATAAAATACAATTGTGTTCATTGCCCATAGCATAACCCTACCGCCACCATGGGGAACTGTTCACAATGTTGACATCAGCAAACCGCTCGCCCACACAACGCCATACGTCTGCCTGGTACATTTGAAATTGTGATTAATCCGCAAAGAGTATCCTCCAGCAGCCATCGAAGGTGAGCATTTGCCCATTGGAGGTTGGTTACGACACCAAACTGCAGTCAGGTCAAGACAAGTATACAAATGAGCTTCGCTGAGACCGTTTTGAGTTTGTGCAAATCCATTTATCAACGGTCGGTTGGCTGGTCTCAAATAATCCCGTGGGTGAAGAAGCCAGATGTGGAGGACCTGGGCTGGTGTGGTTCGTGGTCTGCAGTTGGACCTACTGCCAAATTCTCTAAAGTGACATTGGATGTGGCTTATGGTAGAGAAATTAAATTCCAAATCCCTGGCAACAGCTCTGGTGGTTTAATCAGCTTCTTGATATGCCACACTTGTCCGGTAGATGGATTCTCAGCAAAGGAGAAATGCTCACTGACAGTAAACACATTTGTGCAAACAAATTGTGGAGAAAAGCTTTTTATGCGTATGGGAAAAAACTAAGATCTTTTATTTCAGTTCATGAAACCAACACTTGACATTCATATTTTTGTTCAGTGTAATAACACATTAACAAGACACCTAGGCTGTGTTTACACAGGCAGCCCAATTATTGGTAAGAACCAACATGATTGGTCAAAAGACAAATTAGTAGAAAATCAGAATTGGGCTGAAAGTGTAAACGCAGCTCTAGTGCAGTGTTTCCTAACACCAGTCCTTGAGTATCCACAATAGCACACATTTTGTTGTAGCCACAGACAAGTAAACCTAATCAAGCCCTCAATGAGCTGAATCAGCCAAGTTTGTCCAGGGCAATAAACATGAGTGCTGTTGTGGGTACTCAGACTGAAGTTGGTAAACACAAATAACCAGCTCATCAAGCTTAGATTATTTTGGCCACTAGAGGCCTCTATCATTATCTATGATACCCATCAACATTAATGAAAAAGGACTGAGGTGGTAACCAAGAAATTTTCCTGACAGATGTAAGTCATTTCCCAGACAAGCACAAGACGGAATCACAAACATCAAGTATTGCTGTTTGAGATTTGAATAACTTTTATTTAACAACTTAATAAACCTTTTTTCACAGAAGTTAAGCTGCTTTTAAATTGTATTTTTTCAGCTTCTCTCGTTAGATTGGATGTTTAATCGGTGCAGGAACCAATGCGGTCTTAACATGCACCAGGGTTGAGGACAAATACAGGTGTTTTTTCTATTTGTATCACACCACTGTATTAGCGCAGCTGATAACGCTCACCGACAATCACTTTCATATTATACACAATGTTGTCATGTTTGAATTTTTATATATAGAAAGGAAAACAAAAGTAAAAACCTACAAAAAGAAAAATCAAGCGGTAAAAATCAAGCACAGATACATACAAACCTAAAAATGTGATTGTGTCCTGGGTCCTTTCAGGATCTCCCTTCCTTAACTCACACCTCACAGTCCAGAGGTGGAGGCCAAAACTGCATTTTATGGTTAGTTTAAATTAATTATTGTAAATACTATGAAAAAAATGCAAGTTACACACCAAGCAAAGGAGAAATGACCTTTTTCCATCTTATCTGACGTTGCCACAAGGAAAGTGAGGGATGCGTGATGGGAAGACGGGGGACGGGTGCAACACGTACATTTTCCTCTGAGCCAGATGCTACTGGTGGGCACACTGCACTCCAGGGCCGTGGTGGCCTCCTTCATCGTCTGAGCTGTCGTTGTAGGCCTCACGTCGTCCTCCAGACGAGCCCTGGCTGACGTCGTAGTCCTGCAGGTCCACCTCCTCCGCATCCCCAGACACTATGGGAGCCTCGGCACGTGTTGGTAGCAAGTCCTCCAGCTCCTGGGGTTTACAGAGGGCCACAGTTTTAAAAATGTTATGTCTAGTTAGCAAAGCCCCCTATCCAGCATGCAGATATCACTACAAAGCACTTATTTTAAAAATCTAACACTTGTGTGGTACCTCAGCTCTTAAATACCATCATCAAACAATGCTCAATATAACCAGTATGGTCTAGGCCAAAATCCTAATCTCGTTATGAATGATCAAATTGTGTCCTTCAATCCCATAATAGAACAGGTACTGTGACAGAAACGGACACAAGAAACGACTTACATTGAGTTTATCGGGGCTGATCCAGTTGTTGTCTGGGAACTGCACATCAAATTTAATATACAGGTCTCCTTTTTCAAATGGATTACGGTACTGTGGCATCCCCTCGCCTCGCACAACTCTAACCGAGCCTGTAAAATAAACATTGCATCATAGAAACATTACTTTCACATACTGCATTGATTAATAGTCACATGCTGTGGTCTCATCTACAATATGTAAAACCAGTACAAAGATCAAAATCTTACCTGGCTCAATGACTTTGCCAGCAGCGTACTTGACTACAATCTGTCTGCCATCTAAGTGTTTCAACGTAAACTGGAATCCACAAAGTGCTTCAACAAGGCCAATCTTATGGGTCATGTGCAGGTCATGGGCCTCTCTTTTGTATGTCTGTTGGCATGAGAAAACAGGCAGTGTCTCAATATAGTAAGAGAGAGGTCGTTTTAGGCCAATTTAAAATGACCAACATTTGCTGGAAATGTAACAAAGTATACCTGAGGACTAACCGATACTGCTGGCTGATTGTACATAATGAATATAAGATAATAGCCCCAGGAAGCTGTGCATATACATCCTGTCAGAGTATTGTCTCCCCTTCCCATTGACTCCCCTGTACTGGCCTATTCTCCAAATGAGAGGCTGGTGCCATCAACATGTGTCTGTTCTCCCATCTTCAGAGGAGTGAGAGTCTGGAGGTGACACAGGAGTGGAAATGCTAGGACTCTAGGATTAGGAACGATGTGCCACTCGTGACTATAACTAATACCAAGTTATGCCAGACATGCAGGGGGATCAGAGGGTGGGAGGCCAGTACTGGAAACTGGATTACAGCATGTTCACATTGGCCTAGCAGCATTGTGCCATCACTGCAATCTGCTCCAAAAAGATCCCAGTCAAGAGTGCTGGAGGACCCAACTCAGCCAGCTGGCTGCTTTTGGTCAACCAGCTGCCATTCAACATTATCCAACTATACTACTCAAGTGCTCATAGAAATTAGACATAACAGCTGAGTAATAACACATTTACACACCAATGTTTCATCTTCACTAATATGTTTCTACATTGTAATATTGCCTTTAGTCAACAAGAGACGTAGTCTTAAGGAGTGGGGACCATGGTGTCCAGAGCACAGCAGTTCATCTCTACCTCATGCTCTTTCTCTTGCAGGACAAGGACAATGTCTCCTGGCTCAACCCCAGGTGCCTGGTCAGCTTCCCCTCCGAAGGTGATCTTCTGCCCATGCTTCATGCCTTTGTCGACATGGACCTCCAGGATTTTCACCTCCTTACTAACCTTCTTGCCCTCGCACTTTTTACAGCGGTCTTTCTCATTGATCACCTCACCTATGGGTATAACCATAGAAGTTTAGGAGTCTGAGGGGGCGAAGCCTTTTCATGCGTCGCTGGGTACTACAAGTTTATGGTTTCTAAACTGTACTGTTGCTTACCTTCTCCATTACAATCAGTACAAACGGACTGCATCTGTTGGACCATCCCAGGAGCCAACTGTCTGATCATGATGCGCATACCACGCCCCCTGCAGGCCACACACTTCTGAACTGCGCCAGTCTTCCCACCCTGGCTGTTGAGAAGAAGTTATAACTTTTTGTCTAACACCAACAAACCTACATGAGCAACATGTATGATGCAATAATTGACAGGCAGATAAAGCAAGACCTGAACACTGCTTCATGTGGGCTAGAGAAGTAATTTTGAGGGAAAATTGTTGCAGATACATATGAAAGAATGTGTAAACACTTACCCATTACAAGTGCCACAAAGAACATTCTTGCTCAGCTGCAGTTTAGTTGTTTTTCCATTGTACAGGTCTTCAAGTGAAACTCTTAAAAAAACAATGAGCATAATTGGAGACAGTAGCAAGGTCATAGAAACCACAGGCAGACAATGTAGTCAGAATAAAATAAAAAAATTGATTATCACTCAATAGATCTGTGACACCAATCTATAGAGTAAGCTTACTTGAGTGGGTGAACCATGTCCTCTCCTCTTCGTCTACCACCGTTTCGGCTGCGCCCCTGTCCGCCCATGAAGCCAAAAAGTCCACCGCCGAAGATGTGTGAAAAGATGTCATCCATTCCCCCACCACCTCCACCTCCTTCCCGCAGTCCCTGCTCCCCATAGCGATCATACAGCTCCTTCTTCTCTGGATTAGTCAACACTTCATACGCAAAACTGATCTCCTTGAACTGTTTGAAGGAGACAGGGGGACATTAAGTTCTATGACATCTACAGATATTTATTAACATTTATGTAGCTACTCAGAAGTGTAAGAAATGGTTGAACCCCCCCCAAAAAAAAATCTTCATGCAATTTCAATACCTTGTCGCCAGCATTTGGGTTTTTGTCGGGGTGATATTCCTTTGCTAGCTTCCGGTATGACTGAAAGAAAAGACAAAACACAAATTCAAGGCACTGGTTTCGATTATTTATGCTAGTCAACATTAGCCAATGAGTTGTATAACCACCACCCTTTCCACGTTATCCCCGTAGTAGCCATCAGTGAAATATTGACAGGAATCGGACGTTCCTTTTTACAGTAAGGTTAGTTAGCCTCCCTAAATTATCTAACTAGTAAATTGAGCTTGAAACTGCGGAAGAAAGCTAACGGTAGCTATTGTCTCATAATGACTTAAGTTAGCGACTGGCTAAACAATTAAAATAAATGACCAAATCAATATTAACCAGCGATCCATCAGAATTTCCCCAAAAATCTCTGACCTGAAGATTTGGCCCCAAAATTCCATTACTGTGAATTAAACTGTTAACACGTGAGTTAACGTCGTAGGCTAGCCAGCTAAATAACGCAACTAGCCAGCTAACTAGTCAAGCGGCACACACTACGTTAGCTAACATTAAAGATCAAACCGGGGTAACCTTGATATTGTACCTTATCTATAGCAACCTGGTATGAGGCGACTCGGTCGTATCGTATCGGTTATCAGCAGACAGACGCACGAGAGTTAGCTAGCTAACGTTACTAGCTAACCATTGTCTTAACTAGTTAGCAACCACCAGTCTGGAAAAACGTAAACAAAACAACTGCTAATCCAATGCTATCAAACGTGTTGATACAGTAGTTGTTTAATATGTAACAATGTATTGTGTATTATGCGGACTATAAACAAAAATACAAGCGATAGTGTTAACGTCCTCGCTACCAACCGCATGCTAACTTAAACAAAAATATAACGTTACTCGAAAGCGTTCGTTATACGCGAGATGCCATCATTGAAACAGAACGCTAGCGCCAACAAGCGCAAAGTACTAACACCCAAATACTTTGCGCCAAAGACAGAGGTAATTATCTAAAACATTGAGGTAGATAAATGGTTGTACAATGTGTATCCCGTACTATCATTTTCTGATTGACGCTAACGTTAGTTGGCTAAGAACATCGCTAGTTTGACTAGCTAGCTAGCTCTGACTAACGTTTCTAGGCCAGACTAGCTTTTAGCCAGAATAACCTGTTTCTACCAACAATTCTAACTCCACAGCACCTAGATTTAATTTGACTCGATACAATCAACGTTACCTTTTTCAACTCATTTTCAGTGGCAGTGGGGGACACCCCTAGGATGTCATATAATTTAGTATCGACAACGTTCGCCATGATGGAGCTAAGGGAAGGACCTTCTGTACGAGAAGTGAAAAGAGAAAGAAGAAGAGCCGGTCGAAAACGTCATACGTTGCGTCAATTTGAACCTTTCTCCTGGCTTTAAAAAAGGGTGCATCTCAATTACAGATTGACTTCCTTATTTTCACCTCATCTATTTTCTCCTCTCTATTATACATGTGAAATTGATTCAGGTATTTTACATTGCTCACCAGTTTAGTGACATTGTGTCTGTTTTTGTCATCTTATCACACACCAAGCTAATTCCCCTCTAAGATGAAACTTTGACAAACTCACAAACACACACATACAAGCTCACACATGCGCGTATACACCCACAGCATTTGCACAGTCTGTATATTTCTGTATGTGCGTCAGGAGTAATTTGTCCTCTCTTGGTTGACACCGTCTACCATATCGTTACATCTAGGCTCGACAGAATCATATCATTGGGTCTATGTTGGTAGGAATATGAACTGTGTATCGTATCCATGAGGTGTTGTAATGGCTGGAACCTGGGACAAAAGGACACTTGAGTTCCCATAACTTTGTGACAGATCATTTGAGTATTAGATTACTATGGGTCTATTTCAATTTAGGCAGATTGAGAATTACCAGCATCACAGCACCTTCTGTTGACCTCTGTCACTAAGTTCATAGAGTTCATAGATGGTTTTTGTGGCTTTCAGAGGGCTTCATTGTAGCTTCAGACCCCATTGGTACTAGTAGCCCTCTGTCTGTCCTCTGCCTTTTTAAGATGGATGAAGCCCTAAGCCCTCTCATATTGTCTAATGCAACATGACAGTAGAGATAGGGGGTTGGGATGTTGGTTGGTGGAGAGAGAATCAGCCTCTATGACTGATGTCTGTCTCTGTGTTTTGTGTGTCTCATCTGACTATCATGTTGCAGTAAATTAAGTGAAATTATATTTAATTGACATTGATTACTACAGACACGAATGGACATAAGATCCTATACACTGCATGCTGCATAGTTCATTTTGATTGAAGAGGGCTCTTAAAAGGACGGTTGCACAAAACTCTTTTTTTTTATTACATCTGTTCCATGTATAATATAATCATATAAATACATTTTTTATATGACTGAGCAGAGTAAATCATGGTCATTAATTAAAATAAACATAATGAATTGGAGACTAATTTGAAATTCTTCTAAAATGGCTAAGAATACTATGTATTTGTACACATCAACAGAACAAAAACTTAACTTCAGGGCATTTTCATTATTTGCAATTCCTATGCTGTTTCATTAAGTTGTGGGGTTTTGGTATTTTTAAAATTTATTATGGAGAGCAACTGTCAGTGTTTACTTATGAAATGAAAGGCAGACACAGGTAGATGAGTAAGGTCTCTTTTAATGAAACAATGAAATCCTACAACCAATGATTGAAATAATAAATGGTGGCCCATGTCTGTCTGATAAAACATGTTGTGCTTGTTTTAGATGTCAGCTCAGAAGACACAATCTGAAGTCCTTATTCCACCATTCAGGTATAACAACGTTTCTGAATTAAAAGTCGCTAAACTATTTAGGCTACTATTTCACATCACTCTGAATTTGTTACCCACTCCTATATTACCCTTTTAGCTCATCTATCTTGTCAAAAGTTCATGGAAACTCAACCCTGTACCAGGCGAGTTTGTGTGGGCATCCCAATCCCGTTATAGATTCCCTCTGTTTTATATCCTCTGGGTTCACCACTATAGTCCACATCTGAACTTAAAAATCCCAAAATGGACCCAAGATGTTAAAAAGCACACATCTGTCTAGATATTATACATGAAAATCTGACACTTCTGAATGTATATTTACGGTGTTCTCTCGAGACATGGAATATTCATTGGGGCTCTGCAAGTGTGTGGATGTGTGTGGTAATCATAACCCGCATCAAATCATTGTCATCATATATGCACATTTTTATCAAATCAAACAATATCAAATTAATGGGTTAAAAGCCAAGCAACAACATGAAGCTTGATATTCTGGTTTTAATATACAGTACATAGACGAAAATAAAGACGAAAATAAGTTATGAGAAGAATAATATATCTGTGCTTGACATGTGAATGAATATAAATACAGCAAACAGTCTAAAGTAATTTTCATCGGTGTCTCTGTTTCCCTGTGTGGCAGTGTCCAGTTCTTTTGAGCATACAGGGGAAAGGCTGAATCTGCATGCGAGAGTCTTCCCTATTATACTGATCAAAAGAAGGAAAACAGAAAATAAATGAGTCAGGTTCCTCTCCTTTTCTTCCCCCTCTCCTCTCTTCACCTAGAAGTCCATGGACATTGAGCGCTGCTGGGGGTCGACGATGCTGGTGTTATTGCGGCCCCCGTTGCGGGAGCTCAGGGTGCCACAGCCTCCTGGTCCAGAACTTGGCCCGGCCGCTCCGCCGCGGACGTAGATCTCACAGGGGATCTCTTCCATGACGCGGTCTTCAATGACCTTCTCGGCGCAATCATGAGTCTGTTTGTAGCCGTAGCAGCTTTTCTTATAGGTGCTGTTAAAGGTCTTCATGGGCGGGGGCTTGGAGAAGTCGTTGTGGTAGGAGAGCTCCATGGAGCTGAGGGTGGTGCGGCTCTGCTTCAAGCTGCTCCCCGAGGCCTGCAAGCCACAATGGTGCTCGTGGACACAGCGAGACGTGGTGGAGGAGCGGCGCAGCTTGTGGTAGCTCTCCAGCTCCTCTGATAGGTCGGCCAGGTCAGAGGAGATCTCCTTGTCACGGAGGGAGAAGAGCTCGTAGTGGGGAGGGTCAAAGACCTCCTGGAAGCCAGCCTTGTTGAAGACTGGCCGGCGAGCTACCAACTTCTTCCTGGGCTGCTTCATCTGGACCAGGATGGAGATGATGAGTAGGACAAGAACCACGCCTGAAGACACGCCGATCACCGTGCCGTGGGTATTAGTGATCTGATGGAACAGGCCATTGGATTTCTTCTCTGTTTGTGAAGCGGAAAAAAAAATAGTAAGTCTACTGTAATGGTTTGGTTGTCATAAGTCAATTTACCACGCGATAAAAGTACGAAATGATTAAAAGTATCCCATAGGAAATTAAAGTTTCACTCACCCTTACAATGGTTCTCGTCCCAGGGGTAGACACAGTTCTGTACCCCATTACACACCAAGGAGTTATTGATGCACATGTTGCTATGGCAAAAGAATGTGTTGCTATTGCATGGGGCTGAAACAAGAGACAAGGTAAAGTTATTAAAGATGAAAACTACTGCAATAAAATGCTAGATGTCTGCAACTTAAAACCATACATCATCATTTACAGCTTGCATGACATGATTGGCAATTGAAATGGCTGCTTCTCCTAGCCACCGTGTAGAGGGGAAAACAGCGTATGGAGTGCAGTAAATCAATTTAGACGGCCATCACGAGGCACAGATGGCCAGGCGCGCTGAGACTCCAGATTAAACTAGCTCTTACAATGCGAGTCACGAGACAGCCAAGAAGGCTGGTAAATTGAACGTGGGCTGCTACGCCCAGGAGATGGACGTGCGAGGCTGGTTCTGTGGGTCCTAACAGGATGCCCCCCGCCACACACTTACATCCCCTCTCCTCCTGCCACCCCCCCCACACCTCTCAAACCCCATCAGACAGTACTACAGCAAGGTAGACACTAGCCCCCACCAGGTACCACCGCACACCTGACACATACACAATGTTTAGGGCACGTTGCCGAACACCAAACCATTCCCCTCCACTGCTGCGAGGCTAAGCGGTTCTGACAGCGGGGAAAAAGGGGTCAGAACACGCCTTTCGTCTCCCGTTGAGTGCGTAGAGCTCCCCTGACTACGCGCTCACTTCCAAACCGATTAGACATCTCTCGCATTCAAAAAGCCTGACACTGTCTCTGGGTGTCAGCGCTGGTTCGTGTTCCCCATCTGTGGTTCTGAGAGAACCCAGAACCACAGAGGTAATGAAAATGATGATGCACAGGACTAAGTGTGTCAGTGGTGTTCTGAGAAGGATAAGGACAAAAATGTCCAAGGTGATGATGCAGGTAAAAGTGCCTTGACTGATTACTAAGCTGAATGTCTCTGCAAAAGCAAGGTAATCATTGTGAAATATGTGGTCATGTTTAATATGCGTCAGAATGTTTTAAGAGCTCTCTTACAAAACTGTTGAAAAGAAAAAAGGAAAAAAAAAAGAAGGTCATTAAGTGTTGCAGTGATGAGAATAAAAATATTTAAAAATATCCAAAATGAATACAGCAATTAATATATCTCTGATTATTCAGGCATTTAATGAAAATAGTGTGGTCGAGGAACAACTGAAGAGTTTATTTCCAAAACGCTATATCGACTAATTCTTTGTGGGTTTTTTTCATGATAAATTAATGGTTATGGGTACATATGAGTATGTAAAATATTACTCCTCATATATATATATATATATATATGCATACAGCATATATAAAAACACACACTGTTTAGCTGGAATGTAACGTTCGTATCCTGTATATTTAACATATAAATGAAACCCATCATAAATCTAACCTCATGCTATGGTGTTTGGTTAGAGTTAGTCTCTTTCCACAGGGCATCCTATTCCCTATATAGTGCACTACTCTTTACCAGAGCCCAAAATTCATATTACTATATTGATATACAGTACCAATCAAACGTTTGGGCACACCTACTCATTCCAGGGGTTTTCTACAATGTAGATTAATAGTGAAGACATTTCATTTCATTTTGATAACATATATGGAATCATGTAGCAACCAAAAAGGTGTTAAACAAATATTCTTCAATGTAGCCACCCTTTGCCTTGATGACAGCTTAGCCTCTCCTGGCATTCTCTCAAACAGCTTCATGAGATAGTCACCTTGAGTACATTTTAATTAACTGGAGTGCCTTGTTAAAAGTTACATTTGTGGAATTTCTTTCCTTCTTAATGCGCTTGAGCAAATCAGTTGTGTTGTGACAAGGTAGGGTTGGTATACAGAAAATAGCCCTATTTGGTAAAATACCAAGTCCATATTATGGCAAGAACAGCTCAAATAAGCAAAGAGAAATGACAGTCCATCATTACTTTAAGACATGAAGGTCAGTCAAGTTTCTTCAAGTGCAGTCGCAAAAACCATCAAGCGCTATGATGAAACTGGCTCTCATGAGGATCGCCACAGGAAAGGAAGACCCAGTTACATCTGCTGCAGAGGATAAGTTCACTAGAGTTACCAGCCTCAGAAAATGCAGCCCAAATAAAACGCTTCACAGAGCCCAAGTAACAGACACATCTGAACATCAACTGTTCAGAGGAGACTGCGTGAAATCAGGCTTTCATGGTTGAATTTCTGCAAAGAAACTACTACTAAAAAGGACACCAATAAGAAGAGACTTGCTTGGGCCAAGAAACACTAGCAATGAACATTATACCGGTGGAAATCTTTCCTTTGGTCTGATGAGTCTAAATTTGAGATGTTTGGTTCCAACCGCCGTGTCTTTGTGAGTGAGACACAGAGTAGGTGAACGGATGATCTCCGCATATGTGGTTTCCACCGTGAAGCATGGAGATGGTGGTGTGATGGTGATTCTATGGTGACACTGTCAGTGATTTATATAGAATTCAAGGCACACTTAACCAGTGAAACACCATCCCATCTGGGTTACACTTAGTGGGACTATAATTTGTTTTTCAATTGGACAATGATCCAAAACACACCTACAGGCTGTGTAAGGTCTATTTGACCAAGAAGGAGAGTGATGAAGTGCTGCATCAGATGACCTGGCCTCCACAATCACCCAACCTCAACCCAATTGAGATGGTTTGGGATGAGTTGGACCGCAGAGTGAAGGAAAAGCAGCCAACAAGTGCTCAGCATATGTGGGAACTCCTTCAATGCTGTTGGAAAAGCATTTCAGGTGAAGCTGGTTGAGAGAATGCCAAAAGTGTGCAAAGCTGTCATCAAGGCAACAGGTGGCTACTAATATATTTTGATTTGTTTAACACTTTTTTGGTTACTACATGATTCCATGTGTGTTATTTCAGAATTTTGGTGTCTTCACTATTATTCTACAAATTAGGAAATAGTCAAAATAAAGAAAAACCCTTGAATGAGTAGGAGTGTCCAAACTTTTGACTGGTACTGTGTGCATATACAGTATATATCATGTTTTATATCGATGTCACAAATGTATCATTTGTACAGTTCTTTAATAAACATGTCATTATTTGTCACATTTGATCGTATAAAATCTTGCAGGACTACTTTCTTCTCTGAGAGTGAGGCGGATATCTTGTTTTGCAATAAAACATTGCTATATGTCTCTCTGAAATGAAACCATCTAGTGATATGTTTCAAGCAAATACTAGTCTGTTATTTAAAAACCCAATGCAGTGATTAGATCTGGGAAAAAAAACACCAATTTCTATCAGAAGTTATGTAGCCCTTCACACTCATACCCATATACGGGTTGAGAATGGCAGATTTTGGCACTGATAATCACCTAAATCTGAACGCAGTGGCTGTGCAGTAACATGCTATAAATAACTTCAGAGGTCAGGCTCTGCGCTTCACAGCGCTGTATGGGTTTTGACTGACAGCCGTTCTGAATTTGAGCATGGCACATAACAAGAAGTTTACCCAATCCTTCCCGCTAAATGGGCAATATTTGCAAATGTTTGTTGTCTGAGTGAGGGAAATGCGATTTATGAAGATAACTTCATGTATTTTGAAAGATGAGATGTTGAGGATTAGAATAAATACAACTTTGATGTCATTCAAGCATGTCAAACACCTGTGAGTCCAAATGTGCAATTTACATTTCCATATCACAAAACACATGTCATATACATGAGTCCACTATGTTTGATGTCAAACTACAAGACAGTAGGGTGTCACACCCTCGGTTGTTCTAAACAGAATGAGCCCATTTGTCTATGGTGAATAAAATTTGCCGCAGAACATGCACCCGACTCCTTTCCACACGCACCAAAATTACTATTGGTTTCTCTGAATTTCCTTGTGAATGAATGCCTAAGAAACATTTCAATATATAATTGTCTATATAGGTCAAGAGTGTAAAGGGTTAAACATAAAAAGCTAATTTACTAACATTTCTGACAATGGATATAATGTTTTGGAAAAAAACGTTTTCAACTCTTTCCTCCATGGAAATGCATTTTTACATACAACATCTGCCATGCAAAAGGCAGAGCTTAATGCAGAGCTTCTGATCATAATAACAATGAATATTATTTTTCATTATTATTTTCAAATGATTCAGCTTTTCCATTCATCAATGGAAGATAAATCCCATTTGTCCATTGTGAACGATGAACCATATTTATGGCCAATGTCTTTCACTGTTACCTGCATATCAATAACATTTTCTTTGAGGTACTCAGCAAAGGCCGGGGAAAATAATTGGCTTTGCAATATCACTGCTTAGTATGCCACTTTAATTACATTTTCCATTTCTAAAATGGAGAGTTGAATGTCAGTTAGTTATTTACTATTCAGAGAATGCAGATGTCGTCAATAAATCAAGAAGAATAATGGGCAGTTGGCCCCATTTATCTCTTCCAACCTTTCAGAAATCTGCTTGTGTGTCTGGAGAAAATACTGACCACTAAATCATGGGAATTAAAAAAATAAAAAATAACGAGAAAAGAGGACCTGCCAATTGATAACGTACCCAGACTGATCGTAAATATTCCTCTCCATACTAACTCTTGGTTCAGATGGCCCACAATAACTGTAAGTAAGATTATTATTATTTAAAAATAAAAAAGGAGAACACTCACGGTCGACAAATGAGGTGAAGAGCATCTGGAAGCGGCTGAGTCGGCTCTTCTCGTCGGCCCACATCCTCACCACTCCCACCCCGTTGGTTAGCATGACGTCGTTAGCCACGGTGCTGCAGAACTTGGCCTTCAGGTTTTCGATGGCACTGCTGCCGTCGTACACGGCCACAAAGTTCTTGTTGCACTCGTTGGAGTGCTCCATCTGGTATTCCAGGAACCGAATGTAAATCTACAGCCAGAAATCACCACGTTACAACACAGAACCATGGCGACCCAGCTGACACTCAGAAAGAAATGAAACCCAAAATGAAGGGAAAATTGAAGCATTTATAAAGGGATATTGGAACTGAAGGATAATACACTCATACTTAGGCTAAGCCTATCCTGGTAGGCTTCGCCTAATTGTGCAGCACACAACCACTGGGAATCATTGACCTCAGATGAAGAGTTACAGAACTAAAATCTTTTGAGCACAAGATTGATGCTTTGCACCCACAGGAAAGGCTCTAATCTTAACATTTTGCCAATACCTAAACTGTCGCTTTATCGTTCTAGAGAGCACATTGTGAATTCAGCCAGGAACAATCCAGCCTCTTTAGCACATTTGAACTCGTAAGACTGCAGACATCGAGTGACTGCTTTTAGCTTCATTCCCAATACTGCTGATTCTGTTTTTCTGCAACATTGGCCTAATACCTGCTGCCCTGGTTAGGCTACTGCTAATTTGAGATGCCCTTCATTGTTTCCACAGCAGGGAGAGGGGGTTAGGGGACTGGCGTGTCTTACTCCCAGTCTCCTGTGTTCTAATCAATGGGTGTGTTTTCAGTGGCTGGATCTCTGCAGTGAGTGACGTGATGACCCATTTAGCCACTGGAGAGAAGGAGCGGGGGAACAAGCTGTTCACCTTGGACTGAGGAGGAGCGCGGATGGTCCAGATACAGTCCAGAGCGTCACCAGTCTTAATCTTATCCTCCTCTTCTACCTGACTGGAGCGGATAACACCATCATAGCCAGCAATCTCAAACTGACAATCTGAGGGGAGAGAAAGGTGGAGGACAGGGGGAAAACACACACACACACACATAAGAGAAGAATTGCAGAAGAAGGAAAGGTGAGCATAAGGGAAGAGACAGAAAAACAGGAACAAATTGACAAGAGAGATGTTATAGAGGGAGAGCGAAAGAGAGAATGTGAGAGAGAGGAAAAAGAGAGGTGCCTGTGTGTGAAAGAGCATGTGTCAGTGAAAGATAGCACCCAGTAAGCTTTAGAGCACAGAGCTCTTCAAATCGGATCGGACAAACCGGTGAAATATTGAAGAGCTTACCTGGAATCGGGTTTAACAGTCCACCCACGTGCAGATGAAAATCTGGATCTGAAATGATAAAATAGGAAAGCACATGAGTCTTGATACACTGAGCTGGAATTCATGAGTAAAGAAAAGTGAGAAGATCTCATTAAAAAGGAAGCCAGATAAACTGGGGACGGCCATTGGGGGCAAATATCTGTGGCCCGATGTGAGACGCTGACTTCAGTGTCCTAGTGTATAAAATTGGATGGGAACAAACAAGATAAATGAGGCCTTTGACCGTGAATCTGTGGCTGTGCTGCTGTCCTCATTATCCACACCTATGACTGTGTATGTAATGAGGATATGCCCAGTAGGCTAGCTCTAACTGAGAACGTGTACCTGCTATAAAGGTGTATTTGATACGGAACCCAACACCCTCCAGCTCCTCGTCGCTGCTGAACTTGATCCACATGAAACGGCCCGTGGAGGTGACCAGGCCTGGGTTCTTCGACCCACAGAAGCGGTCGATGATCGGTGAGAAGCCGAACGGACCATCCCGTACCTCGATGTGATCAAAGCGGCACTCAAAGGAGGGCTCCATGTAGTAGTTCTTATCAAAGGCCAACTGGATTCTTTGACGAGGGAGAGCTGGAGAAGGTGAGAGAAGAGGAGGAGGGGTGTGTTGGGTTTTTGCCAAAAGGCTTTGCTCCATGGACTGCATTTACCTGTACAGCAGGGTCTCAGTCTGCACAGAAACGTGTTTTTTTATATAAATAAAAATGTAAATGTAAAAAATGGTAACAACTAAACTCCTGTTTTCTACTCATATTCACAGCCAGTTTATGGATGCCTGCATAAACACAGAAAGGTATCCATACTCAGTGCTCGATTCAATCCTTATTGCCGAATTCAGCGCTATAATTAAAAACATTTTTAAAAATTGAGCCGGCATATGCAGCTTTAACCATGGCTATGATGGTGTGTGGGATTTACATTTCAATTGCGCTGAACTTCAGTGACACGGATTGAATTGAGCCTTTACACTAATGCACATGTGCTGATGCATTCACACATGACTTGGCATGACATATCAGCATGTTTCCTTACAGGTTCTGAACAAAACACAAAACCTCAACCATTCATTTGAGTTTAGAAGTTCTTGTCATGTAAATCACACCCTAAATGACTGGCTCAAGTAACCTCCCAGAATCAACATGGCTACCAGTTGCACACACCATTTTTTATTTATTTTTTATCCAGCTAATTCCGGTCTTTATAGATGAATTACATATGAATCAGACTGCCTGCTATGATAAAATGGCAAAACGGTAGAAACGTTTATAAGAGCAGGCAATGCCTTTGAACTGAAACAACTGATACCACCATTTAAAATGATGTCACAGCTCAGACACACACCTTAAAGACAAATTGTGTCACTAGCTCCCCCACACCGACACAAAAGAATGTCAGCTCACACACCAAAACAAATTAGCTGTACTTTGAAGGAATGTGGGAAGCAAATAATGTCATTATTTTAAGAACAGGAATGAAAGGGGAAGCCTACCATACAGATTCAGCCAAACTGGCATTACTGTTATCACCACTAAATCACATGTATATTTCCCCTGGTAACGATTAGAAACAAGAGCTCTCAGTTCAAAGTAGCTACATACCAAATGTAGTGTTGCATAGCTTAGCTTGATAACTCAATACAACACACTGAAACAATCAAATAAATACACAATCACTAACCAAGAGTCACATCATCTGAGAGACAAAAAGTCTCTGGAATGCATTCAACAAAGCCATAAATTGTGAAATATAAACCAGGTTAACTGACACTTCTGTGATCAGTATTGAGTGTCTCATCCTCCTAAGACCTTTGGAGATGAGCGATGCAATTCATTACTGGGTTTGAGTCATGCGGATCTGGAGAATTGGCCTGGTTTAGCCCTGCTCATTGTATATGCACATTGATAATTTGGATTGTCAATGCCGTTTTGTCAAGGTAGGTTCTATGGCTATGCTTGTTGATGTTTCCACAGGGGGAGCCCTTGAGCTTCACCAAGTCTTCCATTTTTCTCCGACTGATGAAATCACACTATCAGTTCCTGCAGCCTACTTTGTCTTGGTTGAGTTTTATCACAAATATATAGGTTTTGGATGTAGGTGTATCTAGTGACTGAAATGCTGACAAAATAGCAACAAACCAATAAGCACCTATTATCCACATTCTAAGGCACTGCTGAGGCCATTTGTGTGTGTGTGTGTGTGAAAGAGAGAGGGCAGAAACAGAAATGTACCTTCCAAGATGTAAACACACTCCTTGTTAGGAGGATATGTGTTGGGATAGTTGGGGGACGTGAAGACTCCCCCGTTGATGTTGCGGACCCAGATGCCACATTCGTTAAGATTCTGAGGTGGACTGCCTTCATTCTGAGAAATGGACTCTGAGAAAAAGACAGTGAAAAGAATCAAGCCCATGTTTGAATTGGGATATGTATGGGATTAGATCATTTTCTTGTGACTGCAACTGAAAATGCTATGCGCTACAACGTGACCAATTATTCCGCCATAACAGGAGACGCACCTTTAGTTCTCTGTGCCAGGGCAAATCCCTCTTCTATCAGAATAAGGAGTACCCAGGCTGCAATAGAAAAACATTCAAATGTCAATGGTTTGCACCGTTACGTATTCATAAAATAAACGTCTAATACGAGTGGAAAAGGTAAAAACAATTTAATCAAAGTGTTGAAATAATAGGCAATCTAACACAGTGTGGCACACATCCCTTATTAAAAAAGCAATTATGTGAAGCTTGAAATCGGCTAGTTAAAGATAGGAAATCGTCATAGGCAGTTTAAATGAGAAACATGCCTTCTTTTCTTACAGGTGAGATAATAATAAACCTTTTTTGTTGTTGCTACTAAATGGTGTATGTGTGATTGGAACAACTGACGCAGGGGCTAGACCGGGCATCATTAAGAACTATAGCCCTGCTTATATCCATAATAACCTAACATAACAGTGCACACGCACACACACACACACACACACACACAGAGTGAAAGAACCATTGATCTACGACATTGACAGTAACATACACTAAAGATGCATCTTGCAATTCATGAACACCAAGTGTGTAGGACATGAAACAATACTGGACAGAATATTGATCCTTGGGTCTTGTAGATGTATCCCAACCATTGTACTTCATAGGTTGTGCCATTGAGAGCTCATATAAAAAGCATCTTATCGGAACCAAGACGTATCGCAACCTAAAGCCTGAAGCCGAATTCAGATCGACGCCTAAAGAGCCATCTCCTCCATTCACAGATAAATCAAGAAGGCTGTGTATGTGTTATCATATTGTCCTCTGATGGTGTATCAGAGACCACTCATTGGTAGGCCCACATCATCAGGCCTGTCAGAGCATCACCAACCCTCCAGCCTCCTGAATGAAGACAGCACCAGAACAAATAGGATAAGGCTCACAGGCGTGATGCCATAATGAGAGACAGGCATCAGAGGAGGGAGCAGCAACAGCACTGCATTGTGTGTAATATCAGTGCTAAAACTGCTCGCTGTACTCCTGTGCACATTTCAGACCACAACACTACTGTCTTCTCCAGATAAGCCGATGTAGGTTTACCCCCCATGGATTTTAATAGACTGCACTGATTATATCACATTAAAAACGTGAGCGGGGAGCCTGACAGATGCATAATGAAACATGGATTGACTATAGCCACCCAGGCTTGCAAAAAGAAATCAGACCGCATGTTCTCTACTATAGAGAATTTAAAACACACCCAGTCGCACATACACAGCCTCCCTCTTCTCGGCCTTGATACGCTGAAGGCCAAACTGCACACACACACACACACACACCTTTCCATGCATGGCCTGACTATAAGGCTATTCACATAGATTTGCCCTTTCTGGATACTACTCCACTATGGGGGACCACTGAGAGTGTAACTACCTCCTAAAAGCAGTCTATGGCAGGAATTCATTGTAGAACACAGTTGGTTCAAACAGTTTTGAATGGACCTGAAAGTCTGATTTAAAAAGGTTGAATGCCTTTACAAAATAGCCTACACTACCGGAAGAACATGAGTGGGAGAGCGTTTCAAATACAAATGGATGGCCTACCACATTGCTTGGTTAAAATGAACCCAAAAAGCATAAATATGTCCACGTTGGATGTTGGCTGATGCATTCTGATTCTGCAATTATATTACAAAATAAAACACAGGGTTATTAGATCGCTACAGTAACTTGTTGATAATACGTAGCCGACCAGACTTTGTGCCCTTCATGACCGAAGTAGCCCAGTCCTACTGAAGTGAACTCAACATGAGGTTCTCGCCCTGGGTTATAAGATTCGGTGTAGTTTACAAGCTAGGTGTTTATTATTATTATTATTATTATTATTATTAATAATAGGCCTACAGTACAGTACAAAACACCATTATTTCACAGCATAATATGGTGGCTTAAAATGAGCTGCAAACCGCAGCTGTGGCCTTGTCCCAGATGTTGCGCGAATCAGCAGGAGCTGTCTCAAGCTCTCTAGCTCGGTCACCTTTTACCATAGATGCAATAGTGTAACACAAAGTGGATTGAGACGCAGCCAATGCAAAAAAAAGATATCAAGTTTAAATTGACGATCTCTCTTTACCATTTGGATTTTCATTATGCTAATTAGATTTCCGCGGTGACGCGGACATCGACCTTAGGTGTTAATAGAAAAGTAACCTAAATTGGAACGCATTCTTCCGGATTGTGTAGCCTTGTGCCAATATCCTACCCTATAAAATGTGATATTTGCACGTTTCAAAGACGACCCCTTGCAGTAAAAAAATCAAATTAATATTAAAGCTAATAGAACATATAACTGAATAGAAGTAAACCTGCAGATGGCGATGCCTTTCAGGGATTTAGGATTCTTGCAAACATGAAGAACACAATACAACTTGGCGCAAGAGAAAATACAACGGCATACATTTGGTAAGGATGAGTTTCGCTTATATTGCAGAAGAATAAGGGATTAATTACATCACAGCCGATACGAGTGATTAACCTTCTGTATAATATCAGTGGTTCTTAATAGGATCTAAAAATCACTCGGATCTCTGTTAAACTCACCTATGTGCATTTCCTCTCCCTGTGTGGTGGTGCCAAATACGTTCTCCTTCTTAAGCTTGGGGAGTTACACGCTTTATTTTCCCATTGTATGGATCCAAGGCAATGAGTCGCTGTTTATACAATCCAACTTTTCATTGATCGCCTTAATTCCATAGTCAGAAAGAAAACCATCCACTCCGAACTTCCTCTGAGGAAAACAAGCGCTTCTTCTTCAACCACTCCCGATAAGTATTAGATTCAACGTTAATTCCATCTAGACAGGTGTCTTGTAGTTCCAAATGCAACATATGCTATTATTAAAGTAGGTTGTATTGTCCAGTGAGGTTGAGCAGAAGTATCCGAGAGACGCGCACAGAGTAGTCTGTGGCTGAACTGAAGTAATGGCACCAAACAAGGCTCATTTAAACTCTGGGCGATGTATGCGTGAATGAGCTGCTTGTACGCATGCACCCCATCGCCGAGCGTAAAATCGGCTGCGTTTCTCCCTGCGTACAAGTATCTTCTCTGCTCGTGTTGCATTAAAGGATTATATTGGTAAAATTGAGCAGAGCCATTTATGATATAATACAAAACGAACCGAGCAAGTTATAAAAAAAAAAAACGGAAATGTTGACAGCATTTAATCAGGACACTCTTTACTCAGTAAGTTGTTCCCAAGAGACATCAACAGACAGTAAAACATCAACTGCTATTTAAATGTCAACCATTTTATTAGACTAGCATTTTACCATAAGTGCCAGATTGCAATACATTATGCTGCATGAGCTAAAAATAACTCAAAACCGTAGGCTATGCCAAGTTGTCACTTCCAATCGTTTCTTTAGTCATCAGCTCACTAGGAGAATTGACTTTTTCGGATGGACATGCCAGTCTATGAAATGGGAAGGCAATAGTGAGACGGAAATACATGTAAATGAATTCAAAACAAGTGAGAACCACCATGAATTAAGCATGATAAACACTTTAATTTTCAACCCATCATCCCATAAACATTCAAAAGCAATGATCATATTTCCCGATTACACGCAGAATCCACACACAAAACACAAAAATAAATCTTAGACATCACTATTAATCATTAGTTTAAAAAAAAGTTCAAACCACAGGCATGAGATAGCAAAATAAATATTTGGATGTTAGACCAGTACCACCTGAAAACAGTGCCCCACGTTAATTCAAAATGAAATACAATTTTTTAATATTAGAGGCTTAGACATTGATGATAATATTGATGATTGCACTTTCTGTTGGTTAAATAACAAACCTATTTCCCCTTGTAAGTAAAAGTAGTTTAAGTGTTATGTGGACCATTCTTCAATTTAACACCACAGTTTAGTTGACGTTTTTAATGAACACAATGTTTGGCAGTCCAAAGACACACCATGTTTCTCATGTGAGACAAACAAGATTATTAAGAGTGAGAAAGACTAAAAAGGACATGACCAAACCAGAGGGGTCAGTAGTACAGTCCATTCCAATACCACTCTGAGTAAGAGGCAGTGGAAAGGGGGAGCTGTCAAACAAGGATAGGACATTGTGTCAGGTATTTGGAGGGGAATTTGAGAAAAAGGAGGGGAAAAGTGCATAATAAACTTGACACATACATTAACCCTCATTATGGACCATGTACTATGCGCATGATATACAGTAGAGCACAATGGATGCATCCAGTGTAAATACCCTGTTTGGGTCAGTGGACTCCATGTGTAAGATTCCACTATAGCAGTCCATAGAAAACAATAACTTTTACAGATTTACATACAGAAGGCATACAGGAAGACAATGGATGACTGGACATGCATAATAATTCAAGTAGCATTACAATAGCAATGCTTCCCCCAAAACAAATAAATCAGTGTTTTGCAGATCAGGATGACTTGGATTGAACATTGAAACATTGCAAATTCACCACGTAAACTGTTAGTGCCGATTTGACATCCACACATAAGGAGCTAAGCCAAAACATTGACTAAAAAGTCAACTGGGATTTCACTCTGTGTACTTTCACTCAGTAGTCCTGTTTAGATTTGGGTTCAGCCATCATTTTGGCCGTTGAAATGTATGAGGGAATGTGAATTTAAAAAAGAACACGTTCAAATTCCAACCAAATCTGTGCAAGTATGCGGGAAGTAACCTGTCTGTCTCTTTTACATTTGATCATCTTTAATGGATATTTAAACACTTAAATGGCTCATCCTCAAGAGGCTGAGGGGATTAAATAAATGAACAATTCCATCGGCCAGCAAACTTAAATAAAACAGAAAGCAGGCATGACTGTTTCCCATGGTCCATCTCTTCCTGTGCTCCTTCACATAGCATCAAAATGGAACCGGTGTGCTTCCTGTCTCTTCTCCCGGTCGTCCGCTTTCTGAAACACACACAGGGCAATGGTCAGGGGTCACGAGTCAGACAAACGCAGACAAGCAGAGTCTAAAAGTCAGCGATGGTGAGAGATTGGTGGGGCTGAAACCATTATAGAATAATAAATGAAACTAGCAGACCTACTGAGTGGTCAGGGGTACAATCTATCTGAGGCAGGAAATCATTATTACAAGTGTTAATGTGGTATCGCTTCAATGTACAATTACGTACCCTCTGTGGGTGAATGAGGATAATTCACGTTTATTTTTAGCGTTCCCTTGACGACAGGCAGCACATAAAAAGGCACGTATGATGAAAAAAAGGGAACCTTCAAAATGCAGTGGAGACGAAGCTGACAGATTTGTTCTGGAACTACTCCCCATACGACAGACAGTCCTGATGGAGTACACCAACATCTAAGCAGAGAGTCTGTCGGCCGTATCTGTGTTGTTCAGGACTTAAGGGAGCAGACAGTCTTTAGGACTGAGTGTTCAGTTACTTCCACTTGTTTTTATGGCGTGTACACAGTACATGGACATACTGTAATATCTCCTTAGGTCTCATTCAGTGAACTGGCTTGTAATCCTGTCAATATTGCCAAGTTCATTGTGGTGTATGAACATGAAATAATTGAGTGTTCAGGGGATATAATTGTGTCGTTGTGCGATGTGTCATGTATTGAATGGTCTGAAACCTACTGATTGAGTGCTCAAGTATACAATCTTGTTCAGATTGAACGTGAGGTTCGGTAACGCGAGAACTTGACCTATTTGAATGGTCTACTGAATGCGCTAACCTATCCATACTCTGTGCTAAGGCTGTGGGGCCTTGAACTAGCATAAAATGCAGGACAAAATGGGATAAGACCTTTGTCACATTGTATGCATTATGCAACGTGGAGGCATATTGCAGCCTTCATCGCTCTGAAAAGCCCTGTATTCTGTTTAAACCCACGCAAAATTCAAATAGCCCAAACAGACAACGATCGATTCCTCAGGCGTGAAACCAAAGTTACCTGACAAATAAATAGAATCCAAAATACCTCTCAGATTTACAGCTAGGCTGAAACAGAGAAGGCATTTCTATTTAAAAAAAATGTTTGGCTTTCTTATATTTAACAGTGTTCTAACAAACTTCCTGAGCCGGTCTCGGCTGTTGCAGGAGGTACTATGTCTCAAACCAGCCTCTGATTCCTATTTGACCATTGAGATTTGTGGAACAAATAGCAGGGGTCAGTGTAAATATCAAAAGTCAATCACCCATCGCACCGTGACCTGGTCAACTCCACACCACAATGTAAATGGAAAGGCTTATGGAGATGTGGAGCTTTTTCCAAATGCTATTTTCCCCTGCGTGAAAGGTTAGACTCTCTTATCTAAGAGAGCTCCTTCAATTATGGTGTGTTATTGTGCTGGGCAGAGTGAGTCAGATAGAACAGGAGCGCACAGCAGCCAGGCTCAGATATGACTGCAAGGCAGTGACACTCACAATGCAGATGACACACCGGACTAGACAAAAAGATGACAATGGGTAACAAACCCCCCCCCCATTAAAAGCAAACAAAGGCAGTACCCTCGCTCAAAAAGACCCACAACAGCAGAGATGTCGGCTATCCCAGTGCAACATGAACAAACACACAACCTCACAAGAACTGAGACGTCATACTGACACAAAAACAGGCTGCAGATTCAAAAGATGTGACTCATCAGCTGCAACAGTAATAACATGAAGCAGATATATAAGTAACTGCCAAAATAACGTAAACACTTGATTAAATAAGGGATACAAAGTATACTAAAAGCAGGTGCTTCCACACAGGTGTGGTTCCTGAGTTAATGTATAAAAAAAATAAACAAATCATATTTTTTTTTTAAAAAGAGTAAAAATGCTTGGCAGGCCATTATTTTGGATACCATGGCTATGCCCCCATAGGATGACAATGCCCCCATCCACAGGGCACAAGTAGTCACTGAATGGTTTGATGAGCATGAAGAAAATGTAAACCATATGCCACGGCCGTCTCAGTCACCAGATCTCAACCCAATTGAACACTTATGGGAGACTATGGAGTGGCGCCTGAGACCGCGTTTTCCACCACCATCAACAAAACACCAAATCATGGAATTTCTCGTGGAAGAATGGTGTCGCATTCCCTCCAATAAGAGTTCCAGAATCTATGCCAAGGTGCATTGAAGCTGTTCTGGCTCGTTGTGGCCCAACACCCTATTAAGACACTTTATGTTTGTGTTTCCTATCTCTGAAAGGGAAGGGGGCTCTGAACTGAAGTGGAGTACATTGGCCCAGTAATCACCTAAACAAATTAACAGCTAGCTATTACCTGAGCTTCCATTACCTTGGCCATCACAAACATGATCATTTAATCAACCTCTAATCAGTGACGGACAATGAGACATGTCTCTACCTCTCTTTCTGATGAAATATAATTGCTGGGCTCAGTTCCTCAGATATAGAGTCAAACATGTTATTTTAATGCAGTGTCAACTCCAATGAAGCTAGTGTTCCCGGAACAGTTCCCTAAGCAGAGAGCAATTATGGCTTCCCGCGTGCATAATCAGGCACCCACAGCAGATGGCTTTGAGAAGACGCCAACATCGCCCGGCCTCGCTTGGTGGAGAAACAGACCAGCCACGGCTGCACTGGGATGGGGATGAATCGCTCAGAGTGTTTGCACGGCAGGCTGGACACAGACCACACACACGCATGTCGGCAATAGTTGCATGCAAACACATGCAAATTCTCACAAGTTTGCAAAATTCAAACCATACATGATTACCTAAACACTCAATGTAAAATTCACAAACACCCACAGGAATGTAACAAGACAACCAACACACACACTCCCTGGAGGACATATTTACAGGGATAATGAACAAAAGATTTGATATGCTGAAGGGGCAGAACAAAGCAATTACAGCCGAGCGTCCTCAGTGGTTATGGCCCTCTAACAGCCGTGCTGGATCTCTGTGGGAGGTTAGAGGACAGGGCCCATCTGCTGGTTCTGACCCATCTGTTCCTCTCTGAGTGAACCCTTTGCCCACAGCGGGTCTCCTGCTCTCTGGACCAGCACTAGAGCTCCCCAGCAGCGCCACAGGGCCAGGAGAAGAGAAGACCCCCACCAGACACTATGGACTGGCAATGGTGGGGAGGATCAGAGAGGACACACACTGCTCTGACCAGAACATAACCGGCTTTGGCTCAGACTATTAAGAGGAGGAGGAGGAGAGGATAGTGAGGAGGAATGCAAGGGAGAAGAGGAAAAATGACAAGACAGTACAACTAAAAATGAAGGAGTAGAGATGAGGTTGATGATGCTCATTATTGTCGATTAAAACAGTAATGATGGTAATGACGATGATAAACGGTGCAAGATGTATTTGTGTCATTCTGTTCTTACCTTCTCCTGCCAGTGGAGGATGCCAATGATGACCAGGATGAAAACACACACGCCGATCAGCGCGATGGCAGTCAGTAGGACTATGTTACTGGGGGTCAGATACAACTTCGCACTCCAACTAAAAGAGGGAACAGGTAGGAGAAAGGAAAAGCGTTTCAATTACTACACAACATAAAACTCCTACAAAAAGGTGTCTCGTCTTTTCCCAACCCTATCAGAAGGTAAGAATCAACGTGCTATATTAAGGACATTTAGCATATTTTGCTTGATCAGAGATGTTATTTGACAAGGTTTCTGTAATCACAAAATATGACTTTATGACATATTAGGTCAAAATGAATCGAGAAACTCTACATCACTGTCAGAGACGAACCATTTAAATGAAAAAGATCAAAAAACAAAAAATGACAAGCGCATTTCCTGTCTTTCGATCCACATATTTTTGTGACTATCGAAGAGAACGGAGAGTTCGTTTGAATGGTTTGACTAAAAACAAGAACAGACCCAGATTGTGGAGATACGATATTATACTACAATAAATGGCTGAAGAACAATACATCTGCTCAAATATTAATCAAAATAACTTCATTAAGACATTCTATCAGAACTAATAAACACATTACATATTAGTGGTGAAAACAAAAACCACCAATGGCAATGGTGGCCATATGTTGCGTGAACCTATGCCCATAGGCATAATGAGACTGAAGACACCTTTACACAGATATACACTGAGCAGTCACTGTAATGTATGAACACTACATGATGTATGCGTCTACATAATGTGGGTGTGTTTTTATGAGTAATAAGTCAGTGTAGTAGGTATATACAGTGCATTCGGAAAGTATTCAGACCCCTTGACTTTTTCCACACTTTGTTACCTTACAGCCTTATTTTAAAATGGATGAAATATGTTTTAATCTACACACAATACCCCATAATGACAAAGCAAAAACAGGTTTTTGCAAATGTTTGAAAAAAAAAAAACTGAAATATAACATTTACCTAAGTATTCAGACCCTTTACACAGTACTTTGTTGAAGCACCTTTGGCAGCGATTACAGCCTCGAGTCTTCTTGGCTGTGACATTACATGCTTGGCACGCCTGTATTTCAGGAGTTTCTCCAATTCTTCTCTGCAGATCTTCTCAAACTCTGTCAGGTTAGATGGGGAGCGTTGCTGCACATCTATTTCCAGGTCTCTCCAGAGATGTTTGATCGGGTTCAAGTCTGGGCTCTGGCTGGGCAACTGAAAGTTTTGGTACCCTTCCCCAGATCTGTGCCTCTGCACAATCCTGTCTCGGAGCTCTACGGACAATTCTTTCGACCTCATGCCTTGGTTTTTGCTCTGACATGCACTGTCAACTGTCGGACATTATCTAGAAAGGTGTATGCCTTTCCAAATCATGTCCAATCAATTGATTTTAACGCAGGTTGACCCCAATCAAGTTATAGAAACAAGGATGATCAATGGAAACAGGATGCACCTGAGCTCAATTTTGAATCTCATAGGAAAGGGTCTGAATACTTATGGAAATAAGGCATTGCTGTTTTTTATTTTTAATACATTTGCAAACATTTCTAAAAATCTGTTTTCGCTTTGTCATTATGGGGTATTATGTGTAGATTGAGGGAATAGTTTTTTCTTAATCAATTTTAGAATAAGTCAAGGGGTCTGAATCGTTTCCGAAGGCACTGTATATGCAAGTGCAAGCATTTGTCAGAGTGTGTGTGTTCCATGTGTTGGTGAAAGAATGTTTTAGCTGGCCATACGGAAAAGGGGGTTCTGCCATCTGCTGGCACTCAAGGGGGTAGGACTACATGTGAATGAAACAGAAAAACATTGAAACATGGCCTGAGCATGTTTGTGGGCATCCATGTACAGATTTATGTGTGTGTGTGTGTGTGTGTGTACCTGCGGGGCTCGTTGTGTGGGTATGGAATGACTATGAGCTGCGAGTTGGGGATGATGGCTGTCCACTCCTGCTTCCTCACATCCTGCAAGGCAGAAACAGAGAACCAATGTTATTAGAGCCTCAGGGAGGCAGAATGAAGGGGAAGGCAATAATGGAACAACACTAGTTCAAAGGTAACACAATGCAGGCAATATATCACACACTTCTCAGTGCACATACGATGTAGGGCCCGAGTCATTTCCTGTACAGTACTGCACTACAATTTGCGCTCTAGTTCAGAGTTTAAGGAACCTTATTATTAGAAGTTCAAGCTCAAAAGCTTTTCAAAGCACGTTTCTGTATTAATTACAAAGGTAAATACCCCTCTTCAAGTTATTACTGGATGGCAAATCACCAGCAAACATTAAATTCACCTTTCTCACAGTGTCCTCTAGAGAAGAGAGACTCATTTCCGACAACACATCTATCATTTGGCAACATTAAGGGATAAGGGAAACACACTTGCTCACTCACACGCGCAGATGCATGCCGACGCACATGCAGTGTGTGACGGCGTACTTTGCATCCTCGTTGACTCAGAGCCACCCTAATGAGAGCCCAGGGTTTTCAGCTACCTATACCTGAGCTATTTAAAGGCATGCATTTAAGACAGACAGTCTAGTCAATTAAATAACTGATGTCTGCTGAAGTATCCCCCTGGTGTGTCAGCCTACTTCCTACAGTCCCATTAGCTGGAGTATTGTTACAATGCCGAGGGTTGTGTGCGTTTGGAAGTCATGCATATGACTCCTTCCTGACACTGAGAAATGTCAATTAAAGTGAATGACATACCTACATAGCTCAGAGATACAAATACTATGTAAGGCAAAGACTCTAAGCGAATCAGAGCTGCAGATTCAGGGATTTTGATTCACTAATTGCTAGTGTTTGAGGTAAAATAGGTTAAGGAGAATAATGATGAACTGAATTAGTCACCTTATCGTGTCAGTGCATTGTGAACAGTGTGCTAGTTCATTAGAAGTTGCAGTGCTTAACCTACTAAGCTAACGCTGACATTTTCCTCTTCAATGCATTGTGGTTTATGCAGAACGGCAGTGAGAGACAGTGACAGGCTGCGCTTCTGGCGCTTTGGCTAAGAGAAGACGTCTGTGTTTAAGAGGAGGAAAGCGTTTCTGGGTTTTCAGAGAGTGTTTCAAAGGAGAGCGCTGGGTCTGAAGTTGGGAGTGAAGTGGGGTTTTTGGGGAGGCGATAGCAGAGCGGGAATCTTGAAAAACCTTGTGAGCAGAGGAAAGGATCCTCATGGGATTGAGACGAGTGTGCAGAAAGGAGAGTAGAAGTAGAACACACTCCCTTCCTCTCTCTGTCTCTCCCCCTCTCTTTCCTCTCTCCTTCTCTCCTTCCTCTCTTTATCTCTCCCAAACCCTCACAGGCCTCCTGAATGTTTTCCCCTGTGAGAGAGGGTTGGAGATAGACCTGAGAGAGACAGATAGGAACTATCCTCCCCAAACTCACAGAGACAGCCAGATAGACACAGCTGTTCATTAAATGTGTACACTGAGTGTAAACATTTTAGGAACACTTTCCTAACACGTTCCTAATATTGTGTTGTGCACACTCCCCCCATTCCACAGCATTCCACAGCTTTCCACAGGGATGCATGTTGACTCCAATGCTCCCCACAGTTGTGTCAAGTTGGCTGGATGTCCTTTGGGTGGTGGACAATTCTTGATACACACAGGAAACGGTTGAGCATGAAAAACCCAGCAGCGTTGCAGTTCTTGAGACAAACCTGGTGCACCTGGCACCTACTACCATACCCCGGCATTTACATTTTTTGTCTTGCCCTTTCACCCTACACAATCCACGTCTCAACTTTATCAAGGCTTAAAAATCCTTATGATTGAAATGGATTTAACAAGTGACATCAATAAAGGATCATAGATTTCACCTGGGTCAGTCTATGTCATGGAAAGAGCAGGTGTCCTTAATGTTTTTTAGACTCCGTGTATGTAGCACTGAAGACACCGTTTTCATATACCCTCTGAATGTAAAAAGTGGTTAGCATAATACAAAGCATTATAAAGATTTTATTAACTGGTGTGTGGGGAAATGTAAACCTTAGTGGAACATTTTTCTTGCATAACTCAAAGGGTGCGAGCGAGAAAAAAGCACGTCGCGTTACTTCAGATGCTTTACTCTGTACGAGCTTCGCTCCCAAGGTAGTGAGGTATGGGCAGAAATTTGCAATGCAAATCCGCTATGATGAAGACCTCTGTTCTACTCTTTGACAGGTGAGGAACGGGAGCCGCGCAGGGGGATCTATCGAGGAACCAACAAACAGCATTTCAAACGGCACGCGATACGAGAGACAGAAGGCTGTCGTCTCCCCACGAACCCAAACCACATGCCAATGTTTGAGGTAGCACAAAAGTGGGTGAAACGAAGAAGATAATGAATTATTTACTGCATAATACATAATCTACTTATCATATTGCAACAGGAAGAAACGTTTACAACACTTACATCAACCTGCAGTAGAGTTATTGTCAGTATCAGTGGCTCTGGGCGTGTTCTCCACATGGTTACAGTGACTAGAAACAGTATCAGTTTTATGCCGTAGGAATTAGACCTACTGCATCCTGTCCTGTCTGTGCTTTGTCTGGCATGTCCCTCCTCTCCGCTCCCCTCCCCCTGTGCTGCAGCGCACCATACTGTACCTTGTCCCCGAGGGGCCGGGGGATACCCACGTACAGGTGGTCCAGGAAGTTGGCGCTGCGCCCCAGGCCCAGAACGGTGTAAGGCAACTGCAGGGAGAGGTGGGCCGACTGGCTCAGCTGGCCGGCTGCATGGAGGGGAAAAAACAAAAAAAGGAGCCATGAGAACCATTCAGACCCATAAACAAGCCTCATAAAAGACACAAATCAGACCTTCCCTATTCCTACCATCGCCCAGTCCAGAGGCATCTACCACCCCCTACAACACCATGTCCTCGCCACTGGCTCACGCTCAGGCCCTGCCAAGCGCAGCCGGCGTAAATCACCCGCTTTATGGTAATCAGAGAGAGCACCCCGGCAACAAATCAGGATAAATGTGGATGGACTGCATGGCTGGTCTGGACCTACACTCAGATGGAATCATGTTTTTACATTTACAATGTGCAGCAAGGAAAAGCTTCAATGACTGATTATAGTAGGATATTCAGTCCACATAAAAGAAAACAGAGTGTTCTGCCTGGCTATTATCTACACATATACAGTACCAGTCAAAAGTTTGGACACACCTACTCATTCAAGGGTTTTTCTTTATTTGACTATTTTCTACATTGTAGAATAATCGTGAAGACATCAAAACTAAGAAATAACACAAAAAAAGTGTTAAACAAATCAAAATGTATTCTTCAAAGTTTGCCTTTGCCTTGATGACAGCTTGCACACTCTTGGCATTATCTCAACCAGCTTCATGAGGTAGTCACCTAGAATGCATTTCAATTAACAAGTGTGCCTTGTTCAAAGTTAATTTGTGGAATTTATTTCCTTCTTAATGCCTTTGAGCCAGTTGTGTTGTGACAAGGTAGGGGTGGTATACAGAAGATATCCCTATTTGGTAAAAGAACAAGTCCATATTATGGCAAGAACAGCTCAAATAATCAAAGAGAAACTAGTCCATCATTACTTTAAGACATGAAGGTCAGTCAATCTGGAACATTTCAAGAACTTTGAAAGTTTCTTCAAGTGCAGTCGCAAAAACCATCAAGCGCTATGATGAAACTAGCTCTCATGAGGACCGCCACAGGAAAGGAAGACCCAAAGTTACCTCTGCTGCAGAGGATAAGTTCATTAGAGTTACCAGCCTCAAATTGTGGCCCAAATAAATGCTTCACTGAGTTCACGTAACAGACACATCTCAACATCAACTGTTCAGAGGAGTCTGCGTGAATCAGGCCTACAACAAGAAGAAGATAATTGCTTAGGCTATGAAACACGAGCAATGGACATTAGACCAGTGAAAATCTGTCCTTTGGTCTCATGAGTCTAAATTTGAGATTTTTTGGTTCCAACCACTGTGTCTTTGTGAGACTTAACCAGCATGGCTACCACAGCAATCTGCAGCGATTCGCCATCCCATCTGGTTTGTGCTTAGTTGGACTATCATTTGTTTTTCAACAGGACAATGACCCAAAACACACATACAGGCTGTGTAAGGAGAGTGATGGAGTGCTGCATCAGATAACCTGGCCTGCACAATCACCCGACCTCAATGCAATTAAGATGGTTTGGGATGAGTTGGTCCGCATAGTGAAGGGAAAGCAGCCAACATGTGCTCAGCATTTGTGGGAACTCCTTCAAGACTGTTGGAAATGCATTCCTTGTGAAGCTGGTTGAGAGAAAGCCAAGAGCGTGCAAAGCTGTCATCAATGCAAAGGGTGGTTACTTTGAAGAATCTAAAATCCAAAATATATTTTGATTTGTTTAACACATTTTTTTGGTTACTACTTGATTCCATATGTGTTATTTCATAGTTTTGATGTCTTCACTATTATTCTACAATGTAGAAAATAGTCAAACTAAATAAATAAAAACCCTTGAATGAGTAGGTGTATCCAAACTTTTGACCGGTACTCTAAGTATAGAGCCTAAAAGCTTGGGGTTGATTGCCTGTCTACGAGTAAAGCGCAAGTATAACTCCATCTTGAGAGAATCTATATATTGCCTTCCACGAAGCTCCAATGTAACAGTTCGAAATGAGGACGAACTAGACCATCTCCTCTGAAATGAAAGCATGACCCTGCTTGGAGCCCTGTTCCTGCGACGACGGAGCAGGTTATTCTGAGCAGCTTCAGAGCAGTTGCTGTAAAAGCCAACGTAATTGCTTCAATCACGCTCACCTTTTTAAAATAAGGGCTATCATTAAAAAAATGTTTGCGGGGGGACAAAGGAAGCTGAGAAAGTCAGAATCTGTCATTACACGTATATATTTGGTACTGTATACATTTATGTTAATAAAGTGGCTTGTCCATTCTAGTGACACTGATTGGAAGTCCACTTCGCAGTGCTAGTTAAACCAGTAGGCTAACTGCCAATATGGATGTCACGCTGAGATCTTGGTGTGTGTGTGTGTATGTGACATCGATCCCTTTCATTAGTTTTGTGATACAATAGCAAGGTATTGACTCTGACGCATACACCGAGGGTAAAAACACCTGCTCTTTCCATGACACAGACTGACCAGGTGAAAGCTATGATCCCTCATTGACGTCACCTGTTAAATCCACGTCAATCAGTGTAGATCAGTGGTAAACGACCTTTTCTGAGTTAGCAGTGTCATTAACCCGTCTCTCTCTCTCCGGAGTGACTTTTCTGTCGCTTTCTGTTGAACTGTACATGTAAGGAAGGGTCTTGGATGCGTGCCTTTGAAGTGCCTTTGAATGGGGTATGGTAGTAGGTGCTAGGCGCACCGGTTTGAGTGTGTCAAGAACTTTCATGCTCAACAGTTTCCTGTGTGGATCAAGAATGATCCACCACCCAAAAGACATCCAGCCAACTTGACACCATTGTGTAAAGCATTGGAGTCAGCATTCCTGTGGAACGCTTTTGAAACCTTGTAAGGTCCATGCCCCGACGAACTGAGGCTGTTCTGAGGGCAAAAGGGGGTGCAACTCAATTTTAGGAAAGTGTTCCTAATGTTTTGAACACTCAGTGTATATGTCATGTCTGCAATCAATTTAGTCCTCTCTGGACACTCACTAGTGACTCTGTGTTATGCATGTGTGGTGGGGAATGAGGTGCAGTTTCATTATGTTCTGACCTGGGGGCATCCAAGACCCTTCCTTACATGTACAGTTCAACAGAAAACGACAGAAAAGTCACTCAGCGGGGAGAGACGGGTTAATCACGCTATTAAAAAGAAAAGAAAATAGCTCTGTGAAAGCAGTTTAGAGGTGTTACCGCACTGGAGAAAGGACAAAGGAAAGGTAATGACTTCATCCATGTAGATTCAGATGGATTTTGAAGTCTGGGCAACTGTCCTGGCTCTCACTTGTCCCCATGTGAACTGTTGTATCAGCTTCGTCTCAAACACACGCACTGCAGCTTCTCCATCTAACTGAATTCCAGAGCAAGCTCAGGAAGGTCATCTCTGTTTAGTCAAGGTAATCATTTTGAAACTAAGAAACACACATGCACATCTCTCGCTCTCGTTTCTCCATTCAAGCTCAGACTAATGCCGGGCGAACAAAATTGTCAAAATCCTCACTTTAAACAACCGTCTTTCCTGACGTTTTTGTTGTCGTCTTGCCAGCGTAGTGGTGAGAATACTAAACAATGTGGCACAGACGGGGTCACACACCACACAATTCTTCACTTGATGTGATTAGATTGCTAACTTGGCAAGAACGAGCTGTGGCTCAAAGCAGCCGCATAAATGTTTTCACTCAGAGATTCCCGCTTGCCATACAGTGTTGAAATATCGAGCCAATACATTTTGAATTGAGTAACATTGCTTTTTAACTTCAGAGCTGTAATGATTTGACACTTTGGCTTTGGTTAAAGACAAGTAGGCTAGTAGTAGTCTTGGCTCCTGCAGGAGAGTCCACACATTCTGGGTGATGTGATACTACGTCATCATCTCACTGGCTTCTTCTCTGGCGAGCTCTCATTGGCTATTGCTGATGATCACCGATCTCAAAAACGTACCCTAACCCTAAAATCGGGGCCAAAATTGTCTAGTGCACGCCCAGCTTATGTAACCACAATCTCTTAGGAAGTATGTGTTAGGTCTGGAGGAGAGGATGGTAGACGACAGACATTTTGGGGTTAACCAGCTACCCTAGTGACAGGCTGTTGTTAACTAAATGATGTGTCATGTTGTGAATGGAGACAGTAGAGGGGAAATGTCACAGTGCTGCTGGGGACGCTGGCTGGAGGATGTGTCACTCAGAGAGAAAGCTGGCTTAGGGACTGCCACTCTGCAGGTGGGGAGCTTGGTTGGAGAGAGGCCATGCACTGAAATGGGAGGGGGGTGCTGGTTGTGCTGGCTGGATGAAGGCTTGTGGCTGGGGTTCTGGCTAGTTGCTGCGGGCTACAGCCTGGAGTCCTATCTCCCTGCAGCGCGGCCGTGGAGCACACAGACAGACCTTGGCGGAGCGCTCCAGCACATGACTGACAGCCCCCCCCAGGCCGCAAAATAGATTCAGAGCGGTCAGCCAGCCAAACAGCTCCCAAAGAGCAGGCTTACTCAAGGAACCTTACGCTTCCACAGCTTATCAAATTCACTTCTCAGGCTCTCTCCAATCTGGGTGTGAGAAGTCTCAAGCATGTTGAAAAGTACTCTGTTGTTGTCTGTGTCACACTGCTTTGCTTTATCTTGGCCAGGTCGCAGTTGCAAATGGGAGCTTGTTCTCAACTAGCCTACCTGGTTAAATAAAGGTGAAATGAATACAAATAAAAACACCCAAACACTCTAGAGCCTACAGGTTTTATCTGTGTGGGAAACAGAGCAGAACACATCATCACAGCCAACGAGTCAGGACTCCTCAGCTCCAAAAGTTCATTCAGAAACATGGGCGAGTACAATGTGCGCACACACAACACACACAGATTGTGAGCCAAATAGACCCCCCCCAGCAACAAAAGCCTGACTCAGAACATACAGCTTGCAGTACTTGCTCTCCTGTGTCACAGAGAGAGATGGAGAGTGGATATCTAGTGGAGAGGAAGAGGTGAGGAACTTTGCCAGCTTCACAACATAAGGGACGGAAAAGCTACTCTGCAGTCTCCTGCCCAGCCACTCACTCCCAATGCTGCTCTGGTGAGTCAGGAAGCACTCCTACGAGAGGATATCTACCTAACCCTCAAAAATGACATACACACGAACAATGGCAACTTGCAATGTTCCTCACCGAGTCTCCGAGACAGAAGAGAGGCACTGAAGCCCAATGGTAGAGGAGAGAAGAGACAGGTGTGCGAGGCTGAGAGTTGAAACACACTGTTGAGCCGCTGATGCAGGGCTGGGCTACAGTGGTGGAGGTATGGCTCTGAGGCACACCTGTTAACGTACAGTGCATTATTTAGAGCAGGACTCTCGCTCCGTGAGTAGAGGGATGAAGAGATGCCTCAGCTCCTGAATTATGTCACAGAGTGTGACTCCAGCACAGTCGTATTCAAGCCACTTTAGTCCCTCCACTCCCTCAGAGACACCAGCGGTAGAAGAGACGAGCTCTCTACGCGGGCCTCCATGGGCAACCGTCCTACACGCACACGCAAGAACACATGCACATATCACACAAAAACACGCTGCAGGCTTTTGACCTTCACTGGTCACAGAGGAATGATACAACACAAATAGAACACATGGAGAGTGGTAAACAATGGGATATCAACATCATTATATTGCAACAGACACCATCAGGCAAACTCTAATGGAGATCAGCATTAGAATTGTAGCAAAAGTTTTCATGACAATCGGTAATCTGCATTTTTGGACACCGATTATGGCCGATTACATTGCACTCCATGAGGAGACTGAGTGGCAGGCTGACTACCTGTTATGCGAGTGCAGCAAGGAGCCAAGGTAAGTTGCTAGCTAGCATTAAACTTATCTTATAAAAAAAGCAATCAATCTTAACATAATCACTAGTTAAACTAGTAATATCATCAACCATGTGTAGTTATCTAGCTTATCCTGCATTGCATATAATCGATGCGGTGCCTGTTAATTTCTCATCGAATCACAGCCTACTTTGCCAAACGGGTGATGATTTAACAAGAGCATTCGCGAAAAAGCACTGTCGTTGCACCAACGTGTACCTAACCATTAACATCAATGCCTTTATTAAAATCAATACACAAGTATATATATTTTAAACCTGCATATTTAGCTAAATATTAAAATCAATACACAAGTATATATTTTTAAACCTGCATATTTAGCTAAATACGCAGGTTTAAAAATATATACTTGTGTATTGATTTTAATAAAGGCATTGATGTTAATGGTTAGGTACACGTTGGTGAAGATCTGCATGGAGGAATGTTTGACCTCTGTCATTGCCAACAAAGGGTATATAACAAAGTATTGAGATAAACTTTTGTTATTGACCAAATACTTATTTTCCACCATAATTTGCAAATAAATTCATAAAAAATCCTACAATGTGATTTTCTGGATTTTTCTTCTTCTAATTTTGTCTGTCATAGTTGAAGTGTACCTATGATGAAAATTACAGGCCTCTCTCATCTTTTCATCTTTTTAAGTGGGAGAACTTGCACAATTGGTGGCTGACTAAATACCTTTTTGCCCCACTGTATATGTATACACACACACACACACAAAAAAATAAAATAAATAATAATAATAAAATCGTCCGATTAATCGGTATCGGCTTTTTTTGGTCCTCCAATAATCAGTATCGGCGTTGAAAAATCATAATCGTTTGACCTCTAAAAGTGACCCATAATTACGCAAAAAATGATCTTATGAAACATCATCTCAAACAGTAACCATCGTGACCAGTAGAAATCTTTTAGCACCAGCGAATAAAGAACTCACACTCGCTACATCAAATCTTGATTAGGTTTCACACAGTGAGACAAACAAAGCCTCACCCTCTCACATATCTTCCCAAGGCCCTAGATCGTCTTCGGCAACCTGTTTGTGGAGAGATTCTCAACATTCGTCGCTATAGAAACCACTCTCTCCCCTGATTGGGCACTTCCACAGAAATGGGAGGGACGGAAAGGACACATAGTGGCGGTTTGTGGACGTTGCGGTGGCAGGGCCTGGGGGATAAAGGCTGTTTGAGAAATGAAGTGGTACACACTGAGCCACGGCTAAGCCTGGGGAGGAGAGGGGGCCCTCAGCGCCCCCACAACGCAGACGGCAGATTCAGGACGTTGATTTGTGGGGAGAAGTGTGTGTCTGTAGTGGAGAAGATAAGTGGAGGCACCTGTCCACTCCTCTCTCTTTTCACTGGCGCTCTCGCAGGAGGAAAATACAGAATTAAAGCCAACGGCGCCATGGGTGACACAGTGTACGTTGAGATCACCAGCACGCCGTGTCTGATCAGCAGAAACACAATGACAGGATGGTGAATGAAGCAACACTGAGATCTGGGTTTGACAGAGCAAGACTGGTGTTGAGAGAAGAGGTAGCCAGAATAGAAGGTGACTTCAACACACTTTTTTTCTCCCTCTCTCCCTCCCTCCCTCCCTCCCAGTTGAGATGTGTGCTCTACTACAGGTTACTGTGGCGACAGAGCAGCCACTGAGAGGCATTCAGATATAATACATTAGGGGAGCATGGCAGATATTAGGACTGAGACCATTACCACTGATGGAACACAACACACTCTACAGGGAGAAGAGGAGACGTAGAGACAATATTAACACTACAGAGAGAAGTGGAGACAATATTAACACACTACAGAGAGAAGAGGAGAAGTGGAGACAATATTAACACACTACAGAGAGAAGAGGAGAAGTGGAGACAATATTAACACACTACAGAGAGAAGAGGAGAAGTGGAGACAATATTAACACACTACAGGGAGAAGAGGAGAAGTGGAGACAATATTAACACACTACAGGGAGAAGAGGAGAAGTGGAGACAATATTAACACACTACAGAGAGAAGAGGAGAAGTGGAGACAATATTAACACACTACAGGAGAAGAGGAGAAGTGGAGACAATATTAACACACTACAGAGAGAAGAGGAGAAGTGGAGACAATATTAACACACTACAGAGAGAAGAGGAGAAGTGGAGACAATATTAACACACTACAGAGAGAAGAGGAGACGTAGAGACAAAATTAACACTACAGGAGAAGAGGAGACGTAGAGACAATATTAACACACTACAGGAGAAGAGGAGACGTAGAGACAATATTAACACACTACAGGGAGAAGAGGAGACGTAGAGACAATATTAACACACTACAGGGAGAAGAGGAGACGTAGAGACAATATTAACACTACAGAGAGAAGAGGAGACGTAGAGACAATATTAACACACTACAGGGAGAAGAGGAGACGTAGAGACAATATTAACACACTACAGAGAGAAGAGGAGACGTAGAGACAATATTAACACTGCAGAGAGAAGAGGAGACGTAGAGACAATATTAACACTACAGAGAGAAGAGGAGACGTGGAGACAATATTAACACACTACAGAGAGAAGAGGAGACGTAGAGACAATATTAACACACTACAGGAGAAGAGGAGACGTAGAGACAATATTAACACACTACAGGAGAAGAGGAGACGTAGAGACAATATTAACACTACAGGAGAAGAGGAGACGTAGAGACAATATTAACACACTACAGGGAGAAGAGGAGACGTAGAGACAATATTAACACTACAGAGAGAAGAGGAGACGTAGAGACAATATTAACACACTACAGGGAGAAGAGGAGACGTAGAGACAATATTAACACTATAGGGAGAAGAGGAGACGTAGAGACAATATTAACACTACAGAGAGAAGAGGAGACGTAGAGACAATATTAACACTACAGGGAGAAGAGGAGACGTAGAGACAATATTAACACACTACAGGGAGGAGACGTAGAGACAATATTAACACTACAGGGAGAAGACGAGACATAGAGACAATATTAACACACTACAGGAGAAGAGGAGACGTAGAGACAATATTAACACACTACAGGGAGAAGAGGAGACGTAGAGACAATATTAACACTACAGAGAGAAGAGGAGACGTAGAGACAATATTAACACTACAGAGAGAAGAGGAGACGTAGAGACAATATTAACACACTACAGAGAGAAGAGGAGAAGTGGAGACAATATTAACACTACAGAGAGAAGAGGAGACGTGAGACAATATTAACACACTACAGAGAGAAGAGGAGACGTAGAGACAATATTAACACTATAGGGAGAAGAGGAGACGTAGAGACAATATTAACACTACAGAGAGAAGAGGAGACGTAGAGACAATATTAACACACTACAGAGAGAAGAGGAGACGTAGAGACAATATTAACACTACAGAGAGAAGAGGAGACGTAGAGACAATATTAACACTACAGAGAGAAGAGGAGACGTAGAGACAATATTAACACTACAGAGAGAAGAGGAGACGTAGAGACAATATTAACACTACAGAGAGAAGAGGAGACGTAGAGACAATATTAACACTACAGAGAGAAGAGGAGACGTGGAGACAATATTAACACACTACAGAGAGAAGAGGAGACGTAGAGACAATATTAACACTACAGAGAGAAGAGGAGACGTAGAGACAATATTAACACACTACAGGGAGAAGAGGAGACGTAGAGACAATATTAACACACTACAGGAGAAGAGGAGACGTAGAGACAATATTAACACACTACAGGGAGAAGAGGAGACGTAGAGACAATATTAACACTACAGAGAGAAGAGGAGACGTAGAGACAATATTAACACACTACAGAGAGAAGAGGAGACGTAGAGACAATATTAACACACTACAGGGAGAAGAGGAGACGTAGAGACAATATTAACACTACAGGGAGAAGAGGAGACGTAGAGACAATATTAACACACTACAGAGAGAAGAGGAGACGTAGAGACAATATTAACACACTACAGGGAGAAGAGGAGACGTAGAGACAATATTAACACACTACAGAGAGAAGAGGAGACGTAGAGACAATATTAACACACTACAGGAGAAGAGGAGACGTAGAGACAATATTAACACTACAGGGAGAAGAGGAGACGTAGAGACAATATTAACACACTACAGAGAGAAGAGGAGATGTAGACACAATATTAACACACTACAGAGAGAAGAGGAGACGTAGAGACAATATTAACACACTACAGAGAGAAGAGGAGACATGGAGACAATATTAACACACTACAGGAGAAGAGGAGAAGTGGAGACAATATTAACACACTACAGAGAGAAGAGGAGAAGTGGAGACAATATTAACACACTACAGAGAGAAGAGGAGAAGTGGAGACAATATTAACACACTACAGAGAGAAGAGGAGACGTGGAGACAATATTAACACACTACAGAGAGAAGAGGAGACGTAGAGACAATATTAACACACTACAGAGAGAAGAGGAGACGTAGAGACAATATTAACACTACAGAGAGAAGAGGAGACGTAGAGACAATATTAACACTACAGGGAGAAGAGGAGACGTAGAGACAATATTAACACTACAGAGAGAAGAGGAGACGTAGAGACAATATTAACACACTACAGGGAGAAGAGGAGACGTAGAGACAATATTAACACACTACAGGAGAAGAGGAGACGTAGAGACAATATTAACACTATAGGGAGAAGAGGAGACGTGAGACAATATTAACACTACAGAGACAATATTAACACACTACAGGGAGAAGAGGAGACGTAGAGACAATATTAACACACTACAGAGAGAAGAGGAGACGTAGAGACAATATTAACACACTACAGGAGAAGAGGAGACGTAGAGACAATATTAACACACTACAGGAGAAGAGGAGACGTAGAGACAATATTAACACACTACAGGGAGGAGACGTAGAGACAATATTAACACACTACAGGGAGAAGAGGAGACGTAGAGACAATATTAACACTACAGAGAGAAGAGGAGACGAGAGACAATATTAACACACTACAGGAGAAGAGGAGACGTAGAGACAATATTAACACTACAGAGAGAAGAGGAGAAGTGGAGACAATATTAACACACTACAGAGAGAAGAGGAGAAGTGGAGACAATATTAACACTACAGAGAGAAGAGGAGAAGTGGAGACAATATTAACACACTACAGGGAGGAGACGTAGAGACAATATTAACACTACAGAGAGAAGAGGAGAAGTGGAGACAATATTAACACACTACAGGGAGAGACGTAGAGACAATATTAACACTACAGAGAGAAGAGGAGAAGTGGAGACAATATTAACACACTACAGGGAGGAGAGAGACAATATTAACACTACAGAGAGAAGAGGAGACGTAGAGACAATATTAACACTACAGAGAGAAGAGGAGACGTAGAGACAATATTAACACACTACAGAGAGAAGAGGAGAAGTGGAGACAATATTAACACACTACAGGGAGAGAGACGTAGAGACAATATTAACACTACAGAGAGAAGAGGAGAAGTGGAGACAATATTAACACACTACAGGGAGGAGACGTAGAGACAATATTAACACTACAGAGAGAAGAGGAGAAGTGGAGACAATATTAACACTACAGAGAGAAGAGGAGACGTAGAGACAATATTAACACTACAGAGAGAAGAGGAGAAGTGGAGACAATATTAACACTACAGAGAGAAGAGGAGACGTAGAGACAATATTAACACACTACAGGGAGGAGACGTAGAGACAATATTAACACACTACAGGGAGAAGAGGAGACGTAGAGACAATATTAACACTACAGGGAGAAGAGGAGACGTAGAGACAAAATTAACACTACAGGAGAAGAGGAGACGTAGAGACAATATTAACACACTACAGAGAGGAGAAGTGGAGACAATATTAACACACTACAGAGAGAAGAGGAGAAGTGGAGACAATATTAACACACTACAGAGAGAAGAGGAGACGTAGAGACAAAATTAACACTACAGGAGAAGAGGAGACGTAGAGACAATATTAACACACTACAGGAGAAGAGGAGACGTAGAGACAATATTAACACACTACAGAGAGAAGAGGAGACGTAGAGACAATATTAACACACTACAGGGAGAAGAGGAGACGTAGAGACAATATTAACACTACAGAGAGAAGAGGAGACGTAGAGACAATATTAACACACTACAGGAGAAGAGGAGACGTAGAGACAATATTAACACACTACAGAGAGAAGAGGAGACGTAGAGACAATATTAACACACTACAGGGAGAAGAGGAGACGTAGAGACAATATTAACACTACAGAGAGAAGAGGAGACGTGGAGACAATATTAACACACTACAGAGAGAAGAGGAGACGTAGAGACAATATTAACACACTACAGGAGAAGAGGAGACGTAGAGACAATATTAACACACTACAGGAGAAGAGGAGACGTAGAGACAATATTAACACTACAGGAGAAGAGGAGACGTAGAGACAATATTAACACTACAGGAGAAGAGGAGACGTAGAGACAATATTAACACTACAGGAGAAGAGGAGACGTAGAGACAATATTAACACACTACAGGGAGAAGAGGAGACGTAGAGACAATATTAACACTACAGAGAGAAGAGGAGACGTAGAGACAATATTAACACACTACAGGGAGAAGAGGAGACGTAGAGACAATATTAACACTATAGGGAGAAGAGGAGACGTAGAGACAATATTAACACTACAGAGAGAAGAGGAGACGTAGAGACAATATTAACACACTACAGAGAGAAGAGGAGACGTAGAGACAATATTAACACACTACAGGAGAAGAGGAGACGTAGAGACAATATTAACACTACAGGGAGAAGAGGAGACGTAGAGACAATATTAACACACTACAGGAAGGAGATGTAGAGACAATATTAACACTACAGGGAGAAGACGAGACATAGAGACAATATTAACACACTACAGGAGAAGAGGAGACGTAGAGACAATATTAACACTACAGAGAGAAGAGGAGAAGAGGAGAAGTGGAGACAATATTAACACACTACAGAGAGAAGAGGAGAAGTGGAGACAATATTAACACTACAGAGAGAAGAGGAGACGTGGAGACAATATTAACACACTACAGAGAGAAGAGGAGACGTAGAGACAATATTAACACTATAGGGAGAAGAGGAGACGTAGAGACAATATTAACACTACAGAGAGAAGAGGAGACGTAGAGACAATATTAACACTACAGAGAGAAGAGGAGACGTAGAGACAATATTAACACTACAGAGAGAAGAGGAGACGTAGAGACAATATTAACACTACAGAGAGAAGAGGAGACGTAGAGACAATATTAACACTACAGAGAGAAGAGGAGACGTAGAGACAATATTAACACTACAGAGAGAAGAGGAGACGTAGAGACAATATTAACACTACAGAGAGAAGAGGAGACGTAGAGACAATATTAACACACTACAGGAGAAGAGGAGACGTAGAGACAATATTAACACACTACAGGGAGAAGAGGAGACGTAGAGACAATATTAACATACTACAGAGAGAAGAGGAGACGTAGAGACAATATTAACACTACAGAGAGAAGAGGAGACGTGGAGACAATATTAACACACTACAGAGAGAAGAGGAGACGTAGAGACAATATTAACACTACAGAGAGAAGAGGAGACGTAGAGACAATATTAACACACTACAGAGAGACAGAGAGAAGAGGAGACGTAGAGACAATATTAACACACTACAGGGAGAAGAGGAGACGTAGAGACAATATTAACACACTACAGAGAGAAGAGGAGACGTAGAGACAATATTAACACACTACAGAGAGAAGAGGAGACGTAGAGACAATATTAACACACTACAGAGAGAAGAGGAGACGTAGAGACAATATTAACACACTACAGAGAGAAGAGGAGACGTAGAGACAATATTAACACACTACAGGAGAAGAGGAGACGTAGAGACAATATTAACACACTACAGAGAGAAGAGGAGACGTGGAGACAATATTAACACACTACAGAGAGAAGAGGAGACGTGGAGACAATATTAACACACTACAGAGAGAAGAGGAGACGTGGAGACAATATTAACACACTACAGAGAGAAGAGGAGACGTGGAGACAATATTAACACACTACAGAGAGAAGAGGAGACGTGGAGACAATATTAACACACTACAGAGAGAAGAGGAGACGTAGAGACAATATTAACACTACAGAGAGAAGAGGAGACGTAGAGACAATATTAACACTACAGGAGAAGAGGAGACGTAGAGACAATATTAACACTACAGGGAGAAGAGGAGACGTAGAGACAATATTAACACACTACAGAGAGAAGAGGAGACGTAGAGACAATATTAACACACTACAGGGAGAAGAGGAGACGTAGAGACAATATTAACACACTACAGGAGAAGAGGAGACGTAGAGACAATATTAACACTATAGGGAGAAGAGGAGACGTAGAGACAATATTAACACTACAGAGAGAAGAGGAGACGTAGAGACAATATTAACACACTACAGGGAGAAGAGGAGACGTAGAGACAATATTAACACACTACAGGGAGAAGAGGAGACGTAGAGACAATATTAACACACTACAGGGAGAAGAGGAGACGAGAGACAATATTAACACACTACAGGGAGAAGAGGAGACAAGACAATATTAACACACTACAGGGAGAAGAGGAGACGTAGAGACAATATTAACACACTACAGGGAGAAGAGGAGACGTAGAGACAATATTAACACTACAGAGAGAAGAGGAGACGTAGAGACAATATTAACACACTACAGGAGAAGAGGAGACGTAGAGACAATATTAACACTACAGAGAGAAGAGGAGAAGTGGAGACAATATTAACACACTACAGAGAGAAGAGGAGAAGTAGAGACAATATTAACACTACAGAGAGAAGAGGAGAAGTGGAGACAATATTAACACACTACAGGGAGGAGACGTAGAGACAATATTAACACTACAGAGAGAAGAGGAGAAGTGGAGACAATATTAACACACTACAGGGAGAGAGACAATATTACAATATTAACACTACAGAGAGAAGAGGAGACGTAGAGACAATATTAACACTACAGAGAGAAGAGGAGACAATATTAACACTACAGAGAAGAGGAGACGTAGAGACAATATTAACACTACAGAGAGAAGAGGAGACGTAGAGACAATATTAACACACTACAGAGAAGAGGAGGGAGGAGACGTAGAGACAATATTAACACACTACAGGGAAGAACAATATTAACACACTACAGGGAGGAGACGTAGAGACAATATTAACACTACAGAGAGAAGAGGAGAAGTGGAGACAATATTAACACTACAGAGAGAAGAGGAGACGTAGAGACAATATTAACACTACAGAGAGAAGAGGAGAAGTGGAGACAATATTAACACTACAGAGAGAAGAGGAGACGTAGAGACAATATTAACACACTACAGGAGAGGAGACGTAGAGACAATATTAACACACTACAGGGAGAAGAGGAGACGTAGAGACAATATTAACACTACAGAGAGAAGAGGAGACGAGAGACAATATTAACACTACAGGAGAAGAGGAGACAATATTAACACTACAGAGAAGAGGAGACGTAGAGACAATATTAACACACTACAGACGTAGAGACAATATTAACACACTACAGGAGAAGAGGAGACGTAGAGACAATATTAACACACTACAGGGAGGAGACGTAGAGACAATATTAACACACTACAGGAGAAGAGGAGACGTAGAGACAATATTAACACACTACAGGAGAAGAGGAGACGTAGAGACAATATTAACACTACAGAGAGAAGAGGAGACGTAGAGACAATATTAACACTACAGAGAGAAGAGGAGACGAGAGACAATATTAACACTACAGAGAGAAGAGGAGACGTAGAGACAATATTAACACACTACAGGGAGAAGAGGAGACGTAGAGACAATATTAACACACTACAGGGAAGAGACGTAGAGACAATATTAACACACTACAGAGAGAAGAGGAGACGTAGAGACAATATTAACACACTACAGGGAGAAGAGGAGACGTAGAGACAATATTAACACACTACAGGGAGGAGACGTAGAGACAATATTAACACACTACAGGGAGAAGAGGAGACGTAGAGACAATATTAACACTACAGAGAGAAGAGGAGACGTAGAGACAATATTAACACTACAGAGAGAAGAGGAGACGTAGAGACAATATTAACACACTACAGAGAGAAGAGGAGACGTAGAGACAATATTAACACACTACAGAGAGAAGAGGAGACGTAGAGACAATATTAACACACTACAGGGAGAAGAGGAGACGTAGAGACAATATTAACACACTACAGAGAGAAGAGGAGACGTAGAGACAATATTAACACACTACAGGGAGAAGAGAGGAGAGACAATATTAACACACTACAGAGACAATATTAACACACTACAGGAAGAGGAGACGTAGAGACAATATTAACACTACAGAGAGAAGAGGAGACGTAGAGACAATATTAACACTACAGAGAGAAGAGGAGACGTAGAGACAATATTAACACTACAGAGAGAAGAGGAGACGTAGAGACAATATTAACACACTACAGGAGAAGAGGAGACGTAGAGACAATATTAACACACTACAGGGAGAAGAGGAGACGTAGAGACAATATTAACACACTACAGGAGAAGAGGAGACGTAGAGACAATATTAACACACTACAGAGAGAAGAGGAGAAGTGGAGACAATATTAACACACTACAGAGAGAAGAGGAGACGTGGAGACAATATTAACACTACAGGGAGAAGAGGAGACGTAGAGACAATATTAACACTACAGAGAGAAGAGGAGACGTAGAGACAATATTAACACTACAGACAGAGAGACAATATTAACACTACAGAGAGAAGAGGAGACGTGGAGACAATATTAACACACTACAGGAGAAGAGGAGACGTAGAGACAATATTAACACACTACAGGGAGAAGAGGAGACGTAGAGACAATATTAACACACTACAGAGAGAAGAGGAGACGTAGAGACAATATTAACACACTACAGAGAGAAGAGGAGACGTAGAGACAATATTAACACACTACAGAGAGAAGAGGAGACGTAGAGACAATATTAACACACTACAGAGAGAAGAGGAGACGTAGAGACAATATTAACACACTACAGGGAGAAGAGGAGACGTAGAGACAATATTAACACACTACAGGGAGAAGAGGAGACGTAGAGACAATATTAACACACTACAGAGAGAAGAGGAGACGTAGAGACAATATTAACACACTACAGGGAGAAGAGGAGACGTAGAGACAATATTAACACTACAGAGAGAAGAGGAGACGTAGAGACAATATTAACACACTACAGAGAGAAGAGGAGACGTAGAGACAATATTAACACACTACAGGGAGAAGAGGAGACGTAGAGACAATATTAACACTACAGAGAGAAGAGGAGACGTAGAGACAATATTAACACACTACAGAGAGAAGAGGAGACGTAGAGACAATATTAACACACTACAGAGAGAAGAGGAGACGTAGAGACAATATTAACACTACAGAGAGAAGAGGAGACGTAGAGACAATATTAACACTACAGAGAGAAGAGGAGACGTAGAGACAATATTAACACTACAGAGAGAAGAGGAGACGTAGAGACAATATTAACACACTACAGGGAGAAGAGGAGACGTAGAGACAATATTAACACACTACAGAGAGAAGAGGAGACGTAGAGACAATATTAACACTACAGGAGAAGAGGAGACGTAGAGACAATATTAACACACTACAGGGAGAAGGAGACGTAGAGACAATATTAACACACTACAGAGAGAAGAGGAGACGTAGAGACAATATTAACACTACAGGAGAAGAGGAGACGTAGAGACAATATTAACACACTACAGGGAGAAGAGGAGACGTAGAGACAATATTAACACACTACAGGGAGAAGACGAGATGTAGAGACAATATTAACACACTACAGGGAGAAGAGGAATGACAGAATGAGATGGAGAGAAAGATATATTATATGTGAGAGAACGATACAGAGTGAGTGAAAGGAAAGAGGGAGCATGCTGTGTGGTTTGTAGAGAGAGATAAACAGGAGGAGTTGAACAGGCGGAGGGGTAATCCTGCATTGAATTTGAGACCAATTTACTGGCCTGAGTGCAGAAACCCACAGGAGAGAATCATGGGCAGAACAAAGCTCTGATCAATAATAATCCTCCCTCTCTCTCCAGTTGGTTAGCTCTGCTAACTCCCACACCTTCCACTGACTTCAACCTGACAAGACACAGGTCCAGTCCAACAAGTGCTGTGTGTGTGTGTGTGTGTGTGTGTGTGTGTGTGTGTGTGTGTGTGTGTGTGTGAGAGTGTGTGTGTACTGTGTGCATGCCTGTGTGCAGTATGTTTGGTTACCTGGGCATCTGTATAAAAGAGTGACTTGTTTCACCTGACTTGATCACTCCTGAGTGTGGTACAGAGAGCATCAAATCTGTTTGTCTCACATTGACGACAGCATAGTACAGCGATTGTGTGTGTAGGCGTCGGTGTGTGGGGGTGTTATTCTCCGTTGTCCTAAATCCACCATCCTCATTTGCCTAATTGAAACAGAGCCTGCCGAAGTTCCTTACCGACGTAGACCTGTTTTTTTCCTCAGCCCTCCTTCTCCTCTCCTCCCTCCGCTCCTCCCTTCCAATGAGCCAGCCAAAAGCCCCGGCACCGTCGGGAGAGAAAAAGAGAGGGATGGAACACAGAGATAGGTGGATCGAGAGAGCGCACCGACACTCCTGTTTTATACCAGTGTTACTATTCACTCACCATCCGTCATTTTTCAAATGACTGCGATTCCTCTGCTTCGTTTCATCCAGTATTCTCCCAGAGGGACTAGTCCTCCCCCAGGCAGTGAACACGACACACACAGCCCGTCCTGCCATCAACAGTCCAGGGTAATCAATCCCGTCTGCTTATTAAGCCTGACACCACTAGCTTTACCCCACACCTACAACATGTAGATGTACCTTTAAAACCCATATGGCCTACTGATTTACTAACTGTGCAGAATAAATTGCACAGAAACCAACGGTGTGGAAATCTTCCTTTAAGGTCAATATTCATCTCTAATATAGCTGAATTCTAATTCCATTCCTTTCAATAGGGAATAAGGACAGCGGGGAAAGGTAAGCTATTGCATACCAAGGTCTTATATCAATAGCCCGAGGGTTGAGGAGACTAAGGTGAGAGGTTCAGATGGAGCACTGGATCTCTGAGAACCAGGCAGCACACACGCATTACTGCACTGCACAGACAGTAAATGAACTACCCTCCCACACGCAGTCAATCAAGTATGCACATATACACAAACAAACACGTATGGTCACGCTTGCTCGCACACACAAAAACAAACAAACACACATGAACTCACCCACCCACACCAGGCAGGCAGAGCCAGCATTAATATTCTGTTGGTTGATTCACTAGCTCCAGCTGGAGATGTGGAGATGGAGACCGCCTGGGACCTGGGGATCGATACACAGCCAGGCAGAGCAGCCAGGCAGAGCAGCCAGGCAGAGCAGCCAGGCAGAGCAGCCAGGCAGAGCAGCCAGGCAGAGCAGCCAGGCAGAGCAGCCAGGCAGAGCAGCCAGGCAGAGCAGCCAGGCAGAGCAGCCAGGCAGAGCAGCCAGGCAGAGCAGCCAGGCAGAGCAGCCAGGCAGAGCAGCCAGGCAGAGCAGCCAGGCAGAGCAGCCAGGCATAGCAGCCAGGGATCATCTGACAGGACCAGCTCCGTATGTCCCTCAGCCTCAGTATCACAGAGACCAGGCCTCCGCAGAACCGCCCCACAGAGACACCGGAGTGCACTGAGGCTAACCGCCATGGCTAATACGCTCTTCCTGTCTGCCACACTGCATATACCCCTGGTTGTTCCCCCAGTCCGCATGCTGAGAGCACGTGTGCCGATACATTCATTTCACCACGTCTCTTGCGCCCTCACTCATACAGACCTCACACCAGCAAAATACATGCTAAAACATATAAATACTGTACACTCACTGCTGATATGCCGGCCCGCTGATATGCCTGCCTGCGGGACCATATCATTACCACTGAACTTACCCGAAGGGAATCGCCTTGGTATTATCAGTCACTAACACATGGGCCTGTGCCATTCCTCAACACTAGGAAGGGAGCTGCCTGTACAGCACTATAACCAAGGTTCAATACCATAAGGAGATGGCAGCGGCGAGTCTTGAGTTACGCACGCAGGTTCACCAATGCTTGAAGCCCTGTGACACAGAAGCCACAGGGGTAATAGCACTATCTGTGGACCACAGTGTAAAAATGCTAAGTGCAGAGTGTCCTACCTCCCTGAACCTTCACTTTATTTTCCCCGTCCCCCCTAGGCCCTCTTCGTCATTGACCCAGATCTTCATTCCATTACTCTAACCTATAACCCACTTGCCACTATTTGCCGCCGTTAGCTGCTATTTTTCAGCCATTTTATCCTCTCCCTCTATAGCATGACTTTTCTATAGGCCTTTCCTTCCACATCCATCCATGTATTTGACTTCCATCCCTCCATCACCTCGGTTCACTCCCTTTTGGCGCTGAAGGGTAAATGAAGAGCTTGGGGCCCCAGTAGAGAGAGCAGACAGTCCGTGCACCACCACTCAGGTCTGTCAGTCTACCTTGCCTTCTCCCCATGCCCCTAGCCACAGAATAAATACACTTTAAAAATCACCCTGCACACTGCACTTTATTACTGTTAAATGAGGAGTCCTGGGAATAACCCAGCCAGGGCTGGCCCAGCCACTCTCCATACAGTCCAGTATATCTAACATATAACCTAAGCATCTCCCTCAGTCAGTGTACACACAGCCCTGGCCTTTAACCCCCCTTCTCATTGGCTCAGCCTCCAGGCAGGAAGTGGTTGGGCCTTGTTCCTCAGTTCAGCCTGTTCGATGACCTTCTCAGGGAGAGGTGTCTGGTGCAGACACAGCTGCTGTTAAGCCCACAGAGCAGAGCTCCAGCACAGGGGTCAGAGGACAACCCTAAACCGCTGCATGTTGGCACCCCCATGGGTGTTGAATCCCAAATCCGGTCTTTAAATGAATCCAAGTCGTCTTTAAATAGCCTTGACCACAACACGGAGGCTCAACATCCACACAGATAACAAACATGAATGGGAGAAAGGATGAAGATTCCTCTCCGCAAAGAGAACTATCTGGACTTCTATTCTTCTTCATTCCCTCCAGTCAGACATGTATTATTCTAGGTTTACCTCGCATTTTCCCTCCCCTCTGTCAAGGTTTGAGTGTTTCCAAACCTTGAGAGAAGGTTATCTTTAAAGACAAGAAATAGAGATTTAAATCTCACGGTTTTGTTGTCTGAGCCCTGCAAAATTGAAGAGAGGTTGGGGATTATTGAACAATAAACACACTGTTTGGAAAGACAGAGGGCTTTCTGACTCTCTGGTTCTTTGGGTTGTACTCCTTGTGGACTGATTTATCTATTCTCTTGCCCTTATAAACGGTGTCCTGTCACAGAGGGAGAGGAGTGAGGGAAGAGTGTTCTTCTCAAAATGACTATTGTATTGTTGCGTTTTCCTTTAGTGGATGATTCCAACAGAACAGGATGTAGCTAGATACTCAAATCCCTCAAATCTGCTTTTTAGGCTTTGCTGTCCTATTCTTTGTTGATACCCAGACACACACAGACCATGGAAAGGAAAAGACTGCAGAAAAATACAAATAAATAGTGAACCGAATCAAGGCTTTTTAAAAAGACGGAATTACTCACCGAGACATCTTGCAAATGCTTGACTCCATGACTCAGTTATCTGTATATAATGTCTGTCCTCTAAGCCATTTTGCGATTTGTCTTTGTCACCTCCTTGAAGACATTAGGCCTAATTCAACCCATCTGTCCTTTCCATTCAACAGAACTATCTCCTCAGGTGTTGAACAATGAGACTGACTGGGTCATGGTTTCATGTCTAGTCTGTCCTGTTCAGGCTGTATCCTAGGTTGGGTATAAAGACCACTTTACAGTGTAGGTGTGTGCTTACAATTTTCAGGTTAAATAGCTCAGCATTTAACTGGCTGGGTGATTGTGCTATGTGGGATAATACAAAGCATCACATTCCATAGGTACTACAGCGTAGTTTTGTATTGAGGAATGAGGGTATCTTCATTAGAGAAATTCTGCCATTGTGTCGATGCCTTTCTGATGAAGGGGACCTGACGGAGTGACACAGAATATATAGCAATTCCACCTCTGCTTCCAAGCCTCTTGTATCCACCCCCACACACACACACACACACACACACACCACACACCCCCTTTCCTACAGATCTTTGTTAAGAACTCTATTCTTTCACCCTCCTCTTCACTGAGTCCTTGAAACTGTATCTCGGATGTATAGCTCGGTTCTTTTTCATCAAATCTCTTATATTCCAAGGCAGGAAAACAAGACAAGCTCCTTCTTTTCCTCCTCGCTTTCAACCTCCGAAAAAAAGAGCAGAGCAACAAAGCCCTTCGTTTCTTAGCAAGCAAACCAATAACCCTCTACCCATCGTGCCTTTCTCTAGCAGGAAACGCGCTGTGTCAACATTATCAGGCCGGGCAGTGAGATAACCAGTGAGATAACCTCTGGTGAGATGGGCAACAGGGCTATTATCTAGGAAAACACAGAAGCCAGGCTTCAATTAAACCCCTGGGGCTACAGCCCTGGAAGGGCCTCTCACCCACACACGCCACACTGACTGATACCACAGCCCAGTCACTCAAACCTGCTACCGCAGCACGGAGATGACGATCGCCAAGTATAGAGAGGAAGTCCGTACACAACCCCATTCCCAAATAGAACAACTGTCATGGCTGACGGCTCACCAAATCTGCACCACTGCCAGAATGCCTGTATAAAGACGGCTGGCAGACTGTCAACTGTACACAGCATCTGTCCACGTTGGACTTACCCGAGGCGTTCTTCAGGTAGCCGTTGGAGTCCACTGTAGTGTAGCTGACGTACGGCCCAGGCTGGTTCACACCAAACGGCTGCAAGGTCAGAACACCCACAGCATTAGAGTAGAACACACATATTAGTGACCCATTCTCCCTGAAACAACAGATCTCCCCCACCATGTAAATTCTCAACGCAGACGCCCAAGTCTGACACAGACATCTGTCCCCTTCCATGACCTGCCTCAGAGGTTTTGGCCGTGTGTTCAGAGCGTGTGCAAATCACCCCTGACCTTTCTGAAGCCGGGGGTCTGGGCGCTCTGCTCTGAGTCCTTTGAGTGAAATAAAAGCACAGGTCTAAGCCCTAGCTGGCTGGGTCCCAGCAGACAAAGAGAAAGCCTACAGTGAGCCTGACATAGCAGCCAGCTCCATCACATCCTCTGCATTATGCAGTCCTACCCACTGCTCCTGGTAATCCCTCAAAAATAGTAATGAACAGTACAATGCGCCAAATCGGAGATGAATTTTTAAAACGGTTCGGGGGAAAAAAGCCACATAAATGGTAGACCTCACGTTACATAAGTTAATCATTAAGATGGCATGGAATGACATTTATATTGACAAACCTAATGTTTTGTACACTCAGTGCATGTATTGCGATTCTCATGATGCTATATGTATTGCGATTCTCATGATGCTATATGTACTGCGATTCTCATGACACTATATGTACTGCGATTTGATACTGTGATTCTTTCGCCGTTGGATGTTCAAACATATTGCTCACCATTTTGTCTGCTGCGGACGGAACAAGGAGAGAGCCATGAGAAAACCCATTTTGATCAGTCATGGACATGAAAGTGCTTAAAACAAATGGAGTCATTCTGGAGGTTTGGTTAACGTACGGCCAACTAGCGCAAAAAAAATTATATTGCGATACCGTCAAAAATAATAAAACACATTTTTCCCACCCACCACTAGTACTGTGGGGAGACGGTTCTCTCAGCATGCCGCGGGGTGGGGCTCTGCGGAGCGGGAAATTACTGAGTGGTCATGTGGAGGCTGTGTTATCTCTTCATTATGGGCCGATGACGCCTAACAAAGAGAGCTTTCTGTCTGCCTCGGTTTAAACAGCCTAATGAAAACTATGGCAGCCTGTTAGAAAGTGCAGCCAGACTCCCACACCGACAGACCCTCCCACACAGTACTGTCATATATATGGCATGTGTAGGCCTATAGCTTCACCAGACTGAACAGTTGTACTGGGATTGGAAATTGAACAGAAGTTCTGCGGAAACTAAAGGGAGAGGAGGTGGATAGTGATGGACTACGAGACAATAGGTGGGAAGATAGACAGAAGAGGGTTAGAGTGATAGATGTGAGGGACTTAAGGAGGAGGAGAGCGGGGAAAGCAGCCCAAAGCTCCAGACATGGGCTCGATCAATCACCCGGCTAAATCAGGCAATGGGGGGGGTGAGCAGACACAGTGGAGAGGCAAACAACCCAAACACAAACACTACGACAGGACCAGCACCAAGCCTGTCTGTCACAAGCTCTGGGGATGAGGGACTGTCACATTTGACCTTTTTTTGTTGCCATTTAGCAGACGCCAGACGGACTAGTTACAAGATGAGCCTTTTCACTTTCTCAAAAAGTTCCTATCCTTTTTATCTTTCATTTCAATATCTCTCATTTCAGTGTACCTCTTCGGCTATCTTTTTTTCCATTGTGTTACAATGCACACGCATACACAGAGGCACGAGTCTTACCTTGACGTTTCCCGGGCAGTCGTTAGAACAGAGTCCACTGAGCACTGAGGAGGAGAAAAGGAAGACTGATTAGCTAGCAACAGGGGACTATATTTGTCTTACACAATCCCATGCAGATTTGTCTGTGACTAACAACACGTCTAACTAAATGAGTTAGACGCTGTAATGGTTAATTACGTCATCCCTGTAGGAGAACCCAAACTTGGTAGACTTAAGCTAGACCTGCAGTGCTTATACTGTTTTTCTGTGGATGCTTATTAAATGGGGAAGCTAAATAAATGCAGTCATTGAACTGTAAAAAAAAAAACACACGAAAAACAGGCAAAAAAAATTAATTATTTGAAAAAGTAATTGGTAGTAAAATGAACACAGAGAATAAATGAGCTCAATAATAAGCTGCAGGGGAAGTGTATGAGTATTTGTGTGCATATGGAGCAGCAAGGAAAAAATCCTGAATTCTTAATCAGCAATAAGAGGAATTAATATATTAGCATACTAATTGGCTGGCGCTGGTAATTTGCACATTGAAGTTGAGCTGCTGACTACTTCTTTAATTAGGATCTACCATCATGCATCTGATGTACTGCTGCACACTGACTGACTGCACTCCTTAATGCAGATAAACAAACAACCCCATTCAAAGTAAACACATGAAAGTTCTTCCTCTTTAGAGCTACTAGACCTAGTCCCAGAGAGATTGACCGTCACTGTTGGACCGTGTGGCCTACTGTATGGAACTGAAGGATGTGTCTGACATTGGAATGAAGTGAGGCAATTCTTTTTTTTTTTTTATGTACTTTTTACCCCATTTTCTCCCCAATTGTGCTATCCAACTGGTAGTTACATTCTTGTCCCATCACTGCAACTCCCGTACGGACACGGGGGAGGCCAACTTCGAGAGCCTCGCGCCCCCCGAAATACGACCCTGCCAAGCCGCACTGCTTCTTGACACACTGCTCGCTTCACCTGGAAGCCAGCCGCACCAATGTGTCGGAGGAATCACCGTACAACTGGCGGCAGTGTCAGCGTGCACGAGCCCAGCCTGCCGCAGGAGTCGCTAGGACAAGGACATCCAGGCCGGCCAAAGCCTCCCCTAACCCGGACGACGCTGGGCCAATTGTGCGTCGCCTCATGGGTCTCCCGGTCGCGGACGGCTGTGACACAGACCGGAATCGAACCCGGATCTGCAGTGACGCCTCAAGCACTGCAGTGCCATATACCGCAGCGCCACTCGGGAGGCCTTGAGATGAGGCCCTTTGACCTCCACGTGGAACAATTTGTTGGGTTATACCTCTGTGGTCGATGGGATCGATACTGCCCATGTTGAAAGGTACATGTTCTGCTGCTGATTTCATCGGTTACAGCCCTATTCAGGACATGAGAATGCAGATATCCATCTGATCAAACACTGACCTGGGCCCGGTTTCCCAAAAGCATCTTAAGGCCAAATTCATTGTTAAAACCATTGTTGTAACGATGAACACAGCCTTAACATTTGTTTGAGAAACCGGGGCCTGGTATCAGGTCCAACACCAGTCAGCCGTGTGCAGAGGACAGAGCAGATCAATAGATCATAAAACGTTGGGCCTCTAAACCCAGAAGGGTGTTTCTGTTTTCTCATTGAAAACCATACTCGACACTGACCCAGTCTCTGCTTGGGATGAACCCATCTCATATAACTAAGTGTTCCCTCTACAAATTCAATTTCGATTTTTGGAACCCTTATAAAAAATATTATTATTATTATAAAAAATAAAAAAAATGTAACCTGTATTACTATTCTCACCATGCCAAGTTCATTCCAATCCACACTGACCCGTGGTGTTGAGGTTGGATTAGAAACCCTTCTCTTTCCAAGGGATCATAACAACAAAGATGCGATCCCTAGTCACTGGTGGAGCCACTATGAAGAAGAGCTAGCTCAACATCGCTGGCTTGTTTAAAGGACTATGGGGAGCGTGTCGTGTCGTAAATTGGTTAGTAGAATGGGTAAATCCAATCAATGGAGACTCCATAAAGTGCCTGACACAGGCAGTGATGCGTGGCTCTGGGAGAGAGACAGAGGCGGGGAGCGTCAGTGACTGTGCCTCGCCGCTGTCCTTCACGAATCGCTGGCCATGCTACTACTGCTCCAGGATGTGGATGCTTCTCTGTGTGCTTGGATAGACAACTCTCCCTCTCTGACTCTCACAGAGCAACCCCCCTTCCTTCTAAAAACAGTCTTTATTCACAGCTCTCTACGCCTTTTCTCTTCTGTTGTCATTCATTAAACTCGTATGCAACAGGTACCAAGTAAGGGTCACATACGGACCTGGGACCGCCAACACAGTAAGTATTCAGGGTTTATCCAGAAATCCACAACTGTGCACACAGACACTGGTCTGCTGCCTCTACTCTATTGGATAGAGCTATTTGTCAGAGGAAGCTGCGACAAGGGCGACAAGGGCAACGGCAGCTCCCCGGCAGGACTTGCCCACTGAGGTGGAGGATGAAATGGACTGTCAGTGTATTCTGCTTGTGTACATCTGGGCCTGTGTACTAGTGTGTGTTTTGTGTGTACAGATATAGGATCTTAAATTTGATCCAGTTTGCTACAGCAGGAAAATAATCGTATAGCAACAGGAAATGTGAATTATATTTAATGGTTTGTTTTTTTTCTTCTCCCCAATTTCGTGGTATCCAATTGGTAGTTACAGTCTTGTCCCATCGCTGCAACTCCCGTACGGACTCGGGAGAGACGAAGGTCGAGAGCCGTGCGTCCTCCGAAACACAACCCAGCCAAGTTGCGCTGCTTCTTGACACAATGCCCACTTAACTCGGAAGCCAGCCGCACCAATGTGTCAGAGGAAACACAGTACCACCTGGCGACCGTGCCCGGCCCCCCACAGGAGTCGCTAGAGCGCGATGGGACAAGAACATCCCTGCCGGCCAAACCCTCCTCTAACCCGGACGACGCTGGGCCACCCCATGGGTCTCCCGGTCGCGGCCGGCTGCGACAGAGCCTGGACTCGAACCAGGATCTCTAGGGGCACAGAGACCACTGCGCCACTCGGGAGGTGCCTTAAATTGACATTTTTTAAGGGGTTAATACATTTTCTGTTTGGGCAAATCAAGTCTGACATTTCTAAGTGGAAATTACAAACTTTATAAGCCTTTTTAAAACTCAAATACACTATACGTTTGCAGGCCTCCGTCCCCGCATGAGGCCTTTTGCCTTTTGGTAGACCATATTGGTAAATAAGAATTTGTTCTTAACTGACTTGCCTAGTTAAATAAAGGTTAAATAAATTAAACATTTATTGCTGTGCAGGAAAAATCTCAGCAAGAAAATAGTGATCAAATTAAAATCCTCCATCTATAAAGTGACTGTAGAGAGTGATGTGCCAGTCTAGTGTTGTGATGCAATAGTCTAGAGAATGAAGTGTGGGACATACAGAACTCACAGGGTCGGCTAAGAGAGCAGCTTTAGAGGAGAATAAATATAAACAGTAAAAGACCTGTTAAAAAAATTGTCATTTTCTTTTTGTGGATTCATCTGATGGATAATGTGCTTATTTAATTCCAGGGCTTAGTTCAAGAGCTTCATATAGCCTATAGTGGAGATAAGGGATTCTATGCAGACTTTTGTTCATCCAATGCACATTACGACATCTTCATGAGGGCTTTTACATGATCGTCATTTGGCGAGAAGGCTTTGGGGTTTGTTCCTTTAATGTCTGTGCTTGTGAGAGACCGTGGAGCAGAATGAGAACTTAGCTATCTCAGTTGCTGGCTGTCGCCATGAGTTAGGTGGGATTTCTTGTTGTGTTAGGATTTATGTCACCCTGCTATCATGCTGTAATGTTTTAAGAGGTGGCATGTTGCTACTTTGCCGCCAGGCCGGTGCATGGGCTGTAGACTTATCAGACAGATGGGTTGATAAGGGACTGAGTGTCCGGTTCATCGTTCCACTTCATTGAGCAGGACACCAGCATGGCTCAGAGGAAATAACATCATGCGCCCGCGAGGCCAGATGTCTGAGCCATCTCTGACATCCTAATGAGAGCTGTGGGAGATGCCCTCTCTCTGTTCTTGGCTGCATCAGTTTGACCTGAAATCTGACAGCACTATAATTCAGGGCTGCATGGTGCTGTTGATGTGCTCTGAATGAGACTCTGTTCCAGGACTGTAGAGTGGAGCCAACAGAACAGCAGGGTACTGTAGTGTACATGCATGAGAGCCTGTAGCTGATCTGGGTTGACAACTGCCTTCCCAGGCCCAAGTACTGTCAAAGCATGTTCAAATCCTCCACCAGTCCAGTCCCTCTAGATCCTACCCTGGAAATGCTGTCTGACGGCTCCCACATTTAACCGCCTCCGTATCATCATCGTCATAAAAAGAGATACAACCATAGAGAACCATGGAAACCAAGCCAACGTCACAAGAAAAGAAGAGCCACTCTAAGCTGTCAGTTGACGTCACACACGGAGCAGGCCTGGCTGCCTCTTGACAGGGGGAAGCCACATGTTATGCCACCACACCACGCCAGCGGCTACAAATCAATTAGCAGTCCTACACTGACAGCTGAGCAGTCCTACACTGACAGCTGAGCAGTCCTACACTGACAGCTGAGCAGTCCTACACTGACAGCTGAGCAGTCCTACACTGACAGCTGAGCAGCCCTACACTGACAGCTGAGCAGCCCTACACTGACAGCTGAGCAGTCCTACACTGACAGCTGAGCAGTCCTACACTGACAGCTGAGCAGTCCTACACTGACAGCTGAGCAGCCCTGAGCAGTACACTGACAGCTGAGCAGTCCTACACTGACAGCTGAGCAGTCCTACACTGACAGCTGAGCAGTCCTACACTGACAGCTGAGCAGTCCTACACTGACAGCTGAGCAGCTGAGCTGAGTCCTACACTGACAGCTGAGCAGTCCTACACTGACAGCTGAGCAGTCCTACACTGACAGCTGAGCAGCCCTACACTGACAGCTGAGCAGCCCTGACACTGACAGCTGAGCTGAGCCCTACACTGACAGCTGAGCAGCCCTACACTGACAGCTGAGCAGTCCTACACTGACAGCTGAGCAGCCCTACACTGACAGCTGAGCAGTCCTACACTGACAGCTGAGCAGCCCTACACTGACAGCTGAGCAGCCCACTGACACTGACAGCTGAGCTGAGCCCTACACTGACAGCTGAGCAGTCCTGACACTGACAGTGACAGCTGAGCAGTCCTGACAGCTGACACTGACAGCTGAGCAGTCCTACACTGACAGCTGAGCAGTCCTACACTGACAGCTGACAGCTGAGCAGTCACTGACAGCTGAGCAGCCTACACTGACAGCTGAGCAGTCCTGACACTGACAGCTGAGCAGCAGTCCTACACTGACAGCTGAGCAGTCCTACACTGACAGCTGAGCAGCCCTACACTGACAGCTGAGCAGTCCTACACTGACAGCTGAGCAGTCCTACACTGACAGCTGAGCAGTCCTACACTGACAGCTGAGCAGTCCTACACTGACAGCTGAGCAGCCCTACACTGACAGCTGAGCAGCCCTACACTGACAGCTGAGCAGTCCTACACTGACAGCTGAGCAGCCCGTGATGCTGCTTTCTTTTTCCTCAGGCCTAATCTGGGCTGGTGTTGACCCTAGGCTTCACATCTGCCAGACAGGCAGTGACACACATTTACATTGACATTTAGCAGGCTCTTTTATCAAGAGCGACTTAGAGGAGCAATCAGGGTTAAGTGCCTCGCTCAAGGGCACGTCGGCAGATTTTTTCACCTACTTTGCTCGGGGATTTGAAACAGCAACCTTTTCTTTTACTGGCCCAATGCTCTTAACTTCTAGGCTACCTGCCGCCACACACACACACACACACACATCATAAAGTGTGTGTGCACACAGACAGTCTTTCTACCCGCTAACGTTTGTATTTTACTATTACCTGTCTTCAGGATGACCACCTGCTCATAGTTGAGTAATCCACAAAGGAAGTGTGTGTGTGTATATGATATCAATCTCCTCCCAGACGGTTTTGAAGTCTAGTTATCTGTTATGTTGGACTGCTCTAATGGTAAGTCATAGTCATATCCAGCCTGCTGCTCTGACATCATTCAACTACCTTTGTTTGAGGCTTATTTGAAGGACGAGCTTCAGCTGTCAATCATCTGCAGGCTGCAGACATGAAATAAAAAATTCCATCTGTATTCCCGGAGATGCATTATATATGAGGGTGGTGGAGTAGTCAGAAGACCTTTAAGACCAAAGTCAACGGATGACTACTGGACATGGGAGAAAAGTTTCCTTCTGCAAAATGGTAACCCTCGGAGTACTTTCAAAGTTGTGTCAGATTGACAGCTATTGTAAAACCGGAGAGAGGAAACACAGTCATCTATATATTTTTCTACTATATCCTTGTTTTCCCAAATCCTCTTCTCACATTTGATATGTACCTGTTTGAGCCCTTTACATGTGTGAGTTTAATTCTGTATATTTTAATTCAACACTCAATATTACACACCAAATGCAGAAACAAACCAATAAACCAGCAGAAAAACCTCCAGAAATATGGACTTGTCAAATTCCAAAAGAGAGCGGAGAGTAATATCTCTATGAAAGCTCCCTTATCTGTTGTGCTGAATTGAAATGTGAGTGAGGGTGGTTACTTCCTGACTGACAGCTTGGAGAGAGGTGGAGAGAGAAAGGGAAAGGAGGATGTGTACTGGACTGAACAAAGGCTGCAGATGTTCCTCAATGCAGCGAATCTGCATCCTAACTAGAGAGGAGGAGAACGTAATCAGCTCACATAGTTCTGTCTGTCACTCACACACAGATCTAGACACTCTCTCTCTCTCTCTCTCTCTCTGTCCTCCCCCCTCTCTCGTCTCTGTCCTCCCCCCTCTCTCTCTCTCTCCTCCCCCTCTCTCTCTCCGTCTCTGTCTCCTCTCTCCGTCTCTGTCCTCCCCCTCTCTCTCTCTCTCCGTCTCTGTCCTCCCCCTCTCTCTCTCTCCGTCTCTGTCCTCCCCCCTCTCCTCTCTCCGTCTCTGTCCTCCCCTCTCTCTCTCTCCGTCTCTGTCCTGTCCCTCTCTCTCTCTCTCTCTCTCTCTCTCTCTCTCTCTCTCTCTCTCCTCTCTCTCTCTCTCTCTCTCTCTCTCTCTCTCTCTCTCTCTCTCTCTCTCTCTCTCTCTCTCTCTCTCTCTCTCTCTCTCTCTCTCTCTCTCTCTCTCTCTCTCTTCCTCTCTCTCTCTCTCATTTCGACATTTTGACTTCGAATCTCTCAATATCTCTTTCTTTTTATTAATCCTCAGGTAGATCATGGGGATATGACTGCTGAACTAGGCTAGTTCACCAAAGTAAACTTTTGTGACATTGTAGGACCAGTGTCACACTACCTAATTGATCAGTAAAAACAGAGTAATAAGACATCGCTGGCTTTGAGATAGACGGTTCCTGCTCTCCCCCAATGGCTGGGTATCATCTTCCCTGTGTCCCGGTGTGACGCTCAGCTACCTGATAAACTCAGCTACCTGATTAACTCTCCTAATTGAAGGGCCAGTTTGAGTTAACACTGGCTTCAAAGAGGCAATAGTTAGAGCCAGTTTTATAGGCCTTTTCTTGCCCAGGGACCCCCTCCCAGGCAAACCGGCAACCCAGAGACCACATCATGCATTTGCCCAAAATCACCAGGTGAATGATAATCGCAAAGGAGAAGTAATCAACATTTTAAAATTCATAGATTTGGTAGATAGTTTTTCATTATTTTGACCTACCGACCTTATAAAATCAGAAGGGCAGCTAAGAGCAGCTATTTAGCTGGTTACACAAAGGTCAGCAAAAAATGTACAGTACCAATCAAAGGTTTGGACACAGCTAATCATTCCAGGGTTTTTCTTTATTTGACTATTTTCTACATTGTCTACATCAAAACTATGAAATAACACAACATGGAATCATGTAGAAAAGTGTTAAACACATCAAAACATATTTTAGATTCTTCAAAGTAGTCACCCTTTGCCTTGTTGACAGCTTTGTCACACTCTTGGCATACCCTCAACCAGCTTCATGAGGAATGGTTTTCCAACAGTATTGAAGGAGTTCCCACATATGCTGAGCACTTGTTGGTTGCTTTTCCTTCACTCTGCGGTCCAACTCATCCCAAACAATCTCAATTGGGTTGAGGTTGGGTGATTGTGGAGGCCAGATCATCTGATGCAGCACTCCATCACTCTACTTCTTGGTCAAATAGCCTTTAGACAGCCTGGAGGTGTGTTGGGTCATTGTCTTGTTGAAAAAAAAAATATTGTTCCACTAAGCGCAAAGCAGACGGGATGAATGCTGAGGTAGCCATGCTGGTTAAGTGTGCCTTGAATTCTAAATAAATCACAGACAATGTCACCAGCAAAGCACCCGCACACCATCACACCTCCTCCTCCATGCTTCATGGTGGAAACCACACATGCGGAGGTCATCCGTTCACCTACTCTGCGTCTCACAAAGACGTAGCAGTTGGAACCAAAAATCTAATATGGACTCATGAGACCAAAGGACAGATTTCCACCGGTCTAATGTCCATTGCTCGTGTTTCATGGCCCAAGCAAGTCCCTTCTTCTTATTGGTGTCCTTTAGTAGTGGTTTCTTTGCAGTAATTAGACCATGATACCCTGATTCACGCAGTCTCCTCTGAACAGTTGATGTTGCGATGTGTTGTTTACTTGAGATGTGTACTCTGTGAAACATTTATTTGGGCTGCAATCTGAAGTGCAGTTAACTCTAATAACTCTAGACCCTCTGGGTCTTCCTTTCCTGTGGCGGTCCTCCGAATTGACTGAACTTCATGTCTTAAAGTAATGATGGACTGTAATTTCTCTCTGCTTATTTGAGCTGTTCTTGCCATAATATGGACTTGGTCTTTTACCAAATAGGGCTATCTTCTGTATACCACCCCTACCTTGTCACAACACAACTTATTGGCTCAAACGCATTAAGGAAATACATCTTTTTTTTGGTTACTACATGATTCCATATGTTATTTCATAGTTTTGATGTCTTCACTATTTTTCTACAATATAGAAAATAGTTTAAAAAAAGGAAGAAAAACCCTGGAATGACTAGGTGTTTACATTTTTGACTGGTACTGTATGTCCATGTCAAGAAAGCTTACCAGCAGCCAGCGGCACTGGTAGCCTACTCACCGGTGCTTTTTCAAAGCCTATGTCAGATACTAGTGTAATTTGCTCAAAATTAGGAGTTGAGAAATGAAGTTGACATAATTATAAATATGATCCTCTTCTTTACCGTAGGAATAGTAGTTCATTATGTTGTTGCTAGTGAAATTCATAAAAACATTGAAATAAAAATAAAAATAGGGCCTACCGAGTGGTGCAGCGGTCTAAGGCACTGCATCGCAGTACTAGAGGCATCACTACAGACCCAGGTTCGATCCCGAGCTGTATCACAACCGGCCGTGACCAGGAGTCCATAGGGCTAGTCACAATTGACCCGTCGTCATCCGAGTTTGGGGAGGGTTTGGCTGGTGCGGCTTTTCTTGGCTCATCGCGCTCTAATTACTCCTTGTGGTGGGCCGGGCGCCTGCAGGCTTGACCTTGGTTGTCAGGTGAACTGTGTTTCCTCCGACACATTGGTGCGGCTGGCTTCCGGGTTAAGCGAGCGGGTGTTAAGAAGCGTGGTTTGGCGGTTCATGTTTCAGGAAGACGCATGACTCGACCTTCGCTTGCCGAGCCCTTTGGGGAGTTGCAGCGATGAGACAAGATAGAAATTGGAGAGAAAAAGGGGAGTAAAAAAATTAATATATATATATATATATATATAAACCCTGTTATAGGTAAATAAAAGAGTGCCATCCGTGCAATGGAGACAAAAGCATATCAGTCTGACTCAGCGAGCTACCGAGCGCCGGCACGTTAACCATAATAGCACCGGAGCCTCAGGAACCAGAGGCGGGTGCAGTTTGAAGATGAGTTTAAAAAGATCAATGCTGGGTCTAGGCTGGGCGCTGAATGCAGCAATTAGCTGTGTCTCTGGGTCCCACCGTGGGCCTTTATCTTATAATTTCATCCTGTGAGTGACCCAGACTTAAAGTCAATACCACAGTGAGGCCGCTCGATAAGAGCTCAGGGGATCTGAAGCCGGCGGAAAACAGCTCCTGTCACCACCTGACGTACAACACACCAACAAGGGGAGGAGGGTGGGGTTGCTCGAGTCTGAGCCTTGTCAAAAGTCACCCTATGGACTTGGCAGCAACACCCCATCCATTATTGATTGCATGTTGATAGAACCCCAGAGACTGTTGTCCTTACTGTACTTCCATTAGGGCCAGATGAATCACCTGCTCTTGCTCCATCAATGCCCACCTTCTTCAATGTCCAACACTGAGAAGTCAATCAATCCCAACCTCATCTGTTCCCATTCCCTCCCTCTCTAACCCCCTGACACCATCCCTCTGATCACCACAACAACACAGTCAGAGTGTGAGTGAACCCCAGCCCATCTTTTCACTGCACACAAAGACAGTTTATCTACCCATAATCCTTCCGAACACCTCCCCCATTACTATGTTCACAGGCTTTCTTCCGGCTGAGGGCTGGAAGACGCGGCTCGTGTTTCAAACAGTCACAGGTGAACTGTGAGACAGCAGAGTTTGCTCTGCATGCCCACCAGTGGGTTATTGTGTGACACCAAAACTGGGTTGTAAAGGGAGGATGTCCACGCTGCTCCGAGCGCTCTTGCAGATGGGAGGAATATGTTAGAGCAATAGGAGGACAGAGCTGGTCTCTCTGGGTTCCCGGCGTGCACCGTCAGAGGCGCGCGAGCACGCACTACTCAGTGTGCTACTTGACGCGTACTGTACGCCACAGCAGGAGCAAGAGGGCACAGGCAGCAGTTTGCCATTCGTAGTTAATTACCAGAGTGCTTGCTCCATCTCCGGCCACTTGACGACTTCAGCACACTGCTGATCTACCAGTGCTTTACTGAAGAGAAACAACCAACAGCTCAGAAAAGAGAAGAGGACAAATCCTACTGGGGTCAGTCATGTGAGACGAGGGAGTGTATATGCGAAAGTTGGTGTATGTGGGCAAATATGGCAGTGTCTCAGTGTCTGGGCCTGACGTTATAGGCAGAGGAGCAGTCATAGCTCACAAACTAAAGCAGCCCACCAGTGGGGCTGTGAGGGAGAGATGGGACGAGAGAATGAAGGAGAAGGGAATAACTGCTTCTCCTTTAATTAAAACCCAGCAGGCAGGATTAAATGGCATGAAAGTAGCTTTTTAGTGGACACTTTCCGTTTTTCAAAATGTCAGCTTCCCAAATGTCAGCCATCACTGCAGCCACACTGCTTCTCTTTCTTCTAGGCTGGGGAGGGGAGCCACACAGAGAAATGAGGTAAGGAGTTCAGTTAAAACACCCAAAGGATGCTGGGAGATGCATGCCCTGCAGTCATTCGTGTTTGTATTGATGCGTGTGCAGTTGTCTAACGCAAACTAATAGGGATGTAGCCTGCAGTCATCAGAGCATATACACCGCTGCCGACTCTTGTCTCAGGGAATGAGGATGTGATATCCTGAAAACAGTCCAATATAAAAACCTCATGCGCTCTTCTTCGGCCTAATGCTGAGAGGGCATACAATTATGCGGTGATGAAAAGGGGAGATCTACATGAAAAGTTCTCAAACAGAACTGTCGAGTCTAAACAGAACTGGAGAGAAACAAAAGGCGTGTCCACAGAAAAGGAATACAAAGCACGCATACAAACGTGGATGTTCACAGACATGGACTCATGCGCACGCACACACGCACACACGCACACACGCACACACGCACACACACACACACACACACACACACACACACACACACACGCGGTGAGAAGTTCCGACTCACCAATCACTTTGACGAAGTACGCGTCGGCTTCAAAGTTGTTCTTCAAAGCGTGGATGATGAAGCCCTCTTTCCCCTCTTCTTTGCTGAGCACGATCATATCCAATATTCCCTGCAAATGAGAAAATGGTAATACACGACGGACAAAAAGGAAATGGAGGCAAAGCTTTCTTTGACGGTCTCTTCTGATGTACCACTTCATCCCCGTTATGGACAGAGAACAGATCCTCCATTACAGCAGTTATCTGCACTCCTCTCACACTCTTTGTCAGGGAATTACAGAGAAAATGAGCCAACTCCCAGAGACAGGAGTGGAATATAGATATAGAGATGGATAACTACTCCCTCCACGGAAACGAGGAGATGGGGCATATTGCACTAAAATACATATCATAAATAAATCACACAGCCAAAACAAACACATTGATTATGTAAACTCTAAGCAGGCAAGGCCGTCTTGGATGCGGTAATGAAAGAGAGGGATGACGGGAGATAGGCGGTGATGGGTTAAGTCAGAGCGAGACAGAGCTCTCAGGGAGAAGGATGGGGAGGGAGGAGTGGAGGAAAACTTTGACTAAATAAGACGTAAGCTGTCCCAGATGGTGAATCTTGGTCAGGATGAAAGCTACGTGTCTGTTTAAAGATTTAAAGAAAACAACCAGATTTGAGATGCAGCAGATCCCACTCTCCAAATCTCCTGAAGAGCTGATGGGCCCAACCCGTCTTATCTACACCTCTCGACCGCACACATCTCATCTCAGAGGGGAGCTGTGCTGTGAGCTGATTGGGCTCCTAAGGGGACAATGACCGTGCTCTGTCTGTCAGGCCCTGTCGCTTCACTGTGCCAGGGCTGGGCTGGCATCCTGCGCTAGTTGTGCCCTGCAGTGACAAGCTCATCTTGGCACACCCTTCCGTCGGCCCAGAGTGGGATTAGGAAAGAGAGATGCTGCCGTAATCTGCTGGCCAGCGTGGGAGAGAGTGCCCCATGAGCGCGCCATTTCCAGCCTCATGTAGCTACCGCCGCTGAAGCCTCTCAGGGAGACTGTTGACAAAAGAGGATCCAAAGCCACCCACAAACAGGACAATTAACAAGGACTAACCATACTGGAAGACACATTGAAAAGAGCCAATTCTTGCAGACATAATGAAAACACTCCCAATGGATTTCTGTGCCATTTCAAACTTGGAATTTGTGGGGGTTGTCATACAAATTGAAACAAAATCCCACTAAACCCTGCTCTGCAATGATATAAATGAGACTACATGACAAACTTGGATGAAGGTCAGGTTGACCTAACCTGACCTATCCACAGCAGTAAACACAGCTGCTGGTGGGATCTAGACTACAAGACAGAGTCGAAAAATGGCAATACTAAAGTCATTGAGAGCGGCCAGTCTGCCAGTCTCCCAGTCACAGCTGGTGTAGCAACAACTCTGCTGCTGGTTAATTGGTTAATGATGAGATGTGAGACCCTGAGGTCACCAGTGGTCTTCCTTTAAATGAGCAGAGCCCTTGCTTGTGTTACAGTGTCGAGGCGTAAAGACAGGAGCCTGGGCTAATTAGAGAGAAAGAAAGCGAGAGAGAGAGAGAGAGAGAGAGAGAGAGAGAGAGAGAGAGAGAGAGAGAGAGAGAGAGAGAGAGAGAGAGAGAGAGAGGAGGAGAGGAATAGAATGGGATAGGGGGATGTGCTCACATCCTCACAGATGTCAAATAAGGTGGCAGGGGGGAGCGAGAGCGAGAGAGAGCGAGAGAGAGATAGGGGGATGTACTCACATCCTCATAGATGTCAAAGAAGGTGGCGATGGCGGCCCCGGGGATGGCCCCCAGGTCAGACTGGTCCCAGTGGACACGGAACATGCGACCCACATCCTTACAGCTGGCGTTGTCACACGGAACATTCTCCAGGAGGAAGGCCTGCTGACCACTACAACACAGAGGAGAGAGGGGGAGATGCTGTTAGGGACTGTACAAACACATCCTGCGTTAATCGATGGATACTGTACACACACACACACACGGACAGGAACACAAACAAGGACGGACAAAACAACAGAGGTAGGTACTCGTCGAAAGATGCTACAACATAATTAAAACATAGCTGAAAATTGACAAGAGCAGGGTTGTCAAACACTCTTTGCCCGCGGGGCTGCATTCGGTCTTCACCGAGGTCTGGAGGGCCACACTGAAAATTGGTTAAATTTTCGCTATGTAAAAATCTGCTAGAAATAGTCCTCTATCCCTCATTTTGGGAGTTTTGATACTCCCCGGCTGTCTAACTTTCATTGTGGTGATCTTTAGCAAGCTAGACACAGTCAAGAAACTGTATAAATGTAGGTCCATTTTCATTCCTATACAGTTTCCATTTGGGTTTAGTTATTTTAAAGTATATTGATTTTTTTAAATTGTATTTTATTTCTTTATTAAATGTTTTACTCAAACCACCCGCGGACCGAATTGGGCCGTACGTTTGACACCCCTGGACTAGTGAAAGGGAGCAACGATACAACAGAGGCCTGTGCAGAAAATACTCAGCTAATAGGCAATTAGTAGCCGTGTCCACAACGGAGAAAGAAACACACGACTTGTTTCAATCCATCTCAAATCAAATCAAATCAAATTTTATTTGTCACATACACATGGTTAGCAGATGTTAATGCGAGTGTAGCGAAATGCTTGTGCTTCTAGTTCCGACAATGCAGTAATAACGAGCAAGTAATCTAACTAACAATTCCAAAAAAACTACTGTCATACACAGTGTAAGGGGATAAAGAATATGTACATAAGGATATATGAATGAGTGATGGTACAGAGCAGCATAGGCAAGATACAGTAGATGATATCGAGTACAGTATATACATATGAGATAAGTATGTAAACCAAGTGGCATAGTTAAAGTGGCTAGTGATACATGTATTACATAAGGATGCAGTCGATGATATAGAGTACAGTATCAACGTATGCATATGAGATGAACAATGTAGGGTAAGTAACATTATATAAGGTAGCATTGTTTAAAGTGGCTAGTGATATATTTACATCATTTCCCATCGATTCCCATGATTAAAGTGGCTGGAGTAGAGTCAGTGTCATTGACAGTGTGTTGGCAGTAGCCACTCAATGTTAGTGGTGGCTGTTTAACAGTCTGATGGCCTTGAGATAGAAGCTGTTTTTCAGTCTCTCGGTCCCAGCTTTGATGCACCTGTACTGACCTCGCCTTCTGGATGGCAGCGGGGTGAACAGGCAGTGGCTCGGGTGGTTGATGTCCTTGATGATCTTTATGGCCTTCCTGTAGCATCGGGTGTTGTAGGTGTCCTGGAGGGCAGGTAGTTTGCCCCCGGTGATGCGTTGTGCAGACCTCACTACCCTCTGGAGAGCCTTACGGTTGAGGGCGGTGCAGTTGCCATACCAGGCGGTGATACAGCCCGCCAGGATGCTCTCGATTGTGCATCTGTAGAAGTTTGTGAGTGCTTTTGGTGACAAGCCGAATTTCTTCAGCCTCCTGAGGTTGAAGAGGCGCTGCTGCGCCTTCCTCACAATGCTGTCTGTGTGAGTGGACCAATTCGGTTTGTCTGTGATGTGTATGCCGAGGAACTTAAAACTTGCTACCCTCTCCACTACTGTTCCATCGATGTGGATGGGGGTGTTCCCTCTGCTGTTTCCTGAAGTCCACAATCATCTCCTTAGTTTTGTTGACGTTGAGTGTGAGGTTATTTTCCTGACACCACACTCCGAGGGCCCTCACCTCCTCCCTGTAGGCCGTCTCGTCGTTGTTGGTAATCAAGCCTACCACTGTTGTGTCGTCCGCAAACTTGATGATTGAGTTGGAGGCGTGCATGGCCACGCAGTCGTGGGTGAACAGGGAGTACAGGAGAGGGCTCAGAACGCACCCTTGTGGGGCCCCAGTGTTGAGGATCAGCGGGGAGGAGATGTTGTTGCCTACCCTCACCACCTGGGGGCGGCCCGTCAGGAAGTCCAGTACCCAGTTGCACAGGGCGGGGTCGAGACCCAGGGTCTCGAGCTTGATGACGAGCTTGGAGGGTACTATGGTGTTGAATGCCGAGCTGTAGTCGATGAACAGCATTCTCACATAGGTATTCCTCTTGTCCAGATGGGTTAGGGCAGTGTGCAGTGTGGTTGAGATTGCATCGTCTGTGGACCTATTTGGGCGGTAAGCAAATTGGAGTGGGTCAAGGGTGTCAGGTAGGGTGGAGGTGATATGGTCCTTGACTAGTCTCTCAAAGCACTTCATGATGACGGATGTGAGTGCTACGGGGCGGTAGTCGTTTAGCTCAGTTACCTTAGCTTTCTTGGGAACAGGAACAATGGTGGCCCTCTTGAAGCATGTGGGAACAGCAGACTGGTATAGGGATTGATTGAATATGTCCGTAAACACACCGGCCAGCTGGTCTGCGCATGCTCTGAGGGCGCGGCTGGGGATGCCGTCTGGGCCTGCAGCCTTGCGAGGGTTAACACGTTTAAATGTCTTACTCACTTCGGCTGAATGGGGGAAGGGTTAGAACTCCAGACTGTATTGAACAGGGAAATGGAAAAGTTTGGTTGCAAAGCTTTCATTTCCACTCCATTTTCCAACATTTGTTTGAGGTGTTTTTTTTTCTTGTCTTTCTTTCTTCCTGTACTCATTTCTGTCGAGACGGTTGCCCGTGTATACGTCTTCAGATCTTATCCTGAGTGTCGAAGCGGAGCAAGTCTAAAAATAGTATCAGCGTGAAAATGTTCTCTTTTTCCACCTGTCCTTTCATTCCATTCTCTCTCTCCCTCTCTCTTTTCTGACTGCAGCCGTCTTGAGCACTGGGGAGGGAGTGTTGTGGTGGAGAGAACCGGCGGCTATGAGGCTGATAGAAACTCTCACCCTTGAGGACGGCTTGTGTGTGTGTGTGTGTGTGTGTGTGTGTGTGTGTGTGTGTGTGTGTGTGTGTGTGTGTGTGTGAGAGAGAGAGACAAGGTATGAGTGAGAATGTGTTTCCATCTTTGTGTGTCGCTGAAAGACTGAGAAATGTCACACTGCAACGAGGTTCCATCGGTATGCTCACCACATCGCCTAGCAAGATGGAGAGAGATAAACAAACTAGGAAATGGAGACAGTCTCCAACTCCAACACACACACACACAAAAGCATGTCGATGCACATTATGAAGCCAGAGGACAAACTCACACATTCCCTATATTCTCCGTCCCTCTCTTCTCCCACCAGGACACACGTCTGCATATTCATTTTAACAGAACAAAAAAGCCCAGCTTATATCTAACTGGGAGGACGTTGAGACTAAGGTGTTGAAATAACAACCGGCTGTACTTCCAGTACGGAGCCTTCGTCTACCAGGGTTCAATTAAAACTCGATCTGGTGGATAGTGTTCCAGGCGGCTGGATGAAATCACACGAAGACAATTTGAGGACAGGCATCATGCCTCACTGGCACTTTGTACGGGATTGGAAGGACAGGTAAAATGACATGTGGGGAACGTTTGTTTTTGACTTTTCTGGTCATGTTAATACGGACATTGGCACTTTCCTCTCCTGCCGCATGGCCGGATCCAACACACACCACGAGCCTTTAGTTGTTAGAATAACCATCCAGAACTTTGTATTAACGTTAGATGTTTACTAAGGAAGTCTGGGCAACACAAGGCCCTGTCTGGACACAGATTGAAGTCACAAATTGGTCCTAAGTGCCAACCATAATGTGTGGCATGACTAAGTCGAACTAATGCCACTCTGGAGCGCTACCACACGCCCTTATGAATTTGGCACATCAGAGCCTTCATTCAAATGAACAGTTCGATGTACATCTGAATGAACCATGTAGTGTGCAGCTCAACAGAATCTCACACCTGAGACAGGATTAGAAATGTGGTTGAGGCTCTTTTGGCTGTAAAAGCCTAACAAACAAAGGATATTTTTTGTCCTTATTCCAAAATTGGACAGGCAGACAATGGTCTGCAAATCTCCCCTGTGGATGCCAGTCTGAGTGAATGCCCCCAGTGGCCAGCCTCCAGGGGTGGGCACACAGACCTGCAGAGAGGAGTGTTGCAACACACACACTCCTGTGGACAAACCTCATTCCACAGCTCACTAAATACACACACAGTGTCTTGTCCGTCTACAGGCCTGTTGGAGATAAGGATTCCTTCTAGAAGTGGTCAACAACATCAAGCCCAAACTACGTCCTAGAACTGCCTCCTGGGTAAATACAATCACCCCTCTGTCAGAAAGAGAATTTCCCTGGAAGGACACTCAATCAGCAATATCTATTCTCAACTGGATGAGAGTACTAATATTCTGTCTTTGATTGGGTGTCCGCCCCATAATCAGCCCCATATCTCAATCGAACTGATGCCTGTGTTTATCGATCTCCTCTGTGCAGCTAACGATTGCCGTAGAACGTGTTGCAACACGAGAGTGATGCTGACATTTAAGACTTTCAGGCTGAACCTTAGAGATAGCACCCATTGTTATTCACCGCTGTGGGTGTGTTTTAGCTCTCTCTCGGCCTTTTTGTCTTCTGAAAAGCCCGTCTCGCTCAACAGGGGATGTGAGGGCTGTGATGAGCACAAGGTCAGGAGAGGTGCTAGCATTACTGATAAAGGGCAATAGCCTGAGAGCAGAACACGTGATCACACCCAACGAGTCAGCTCCAAAAGCTCGTTCACAAACACACACACACACACACACACACACACACACACACACACACACACACACACAGAGAGAGAGAGAAGTACTCACACCAAAGCTCACACAGAGAGAGGTAAACAGACAGAGATGCAGTACACAAGTCTTGCTCTCCACCAAGTTAAATGATTTACTGCAGCAGAATAATTCAACTGCAGTCACACCTGTACGAGCTCCATCAAATTGAATGTACTTCTCAACCCTCCACAATGACAGAAATTCAACAGTATTACATACTATAGACCAGGGTTTCCCAAACTCGGTCCTACCCTGGGTGTACAGTGCATTCTGAAAGTTGTATTTCCCCTTTTCCACATTTTGTTACATAACATATTCTTAAAAATACGTAAATCCACAATCAATCCACAATACCCCATAACGACAACGCAAAAACAGGTTAAGAAATGTTTGCAAATTTATAAAAAATTAAAAACCGAAATACAGTATTTATATAAGTATTCAGACCCTTTGTTATGAGACTTGAAATTGAGTTCAGGTGCATCCTGTTCTCATTACTCATCCTTGAGATGTTTCTACAACTTGGAGGCCACCTGTGGTAAATTCAATCGATTGGACATAATTTGGAAAGGCACACACCCGTCTATATAAAGTTCCCACAGTTAACATTGCATGTCAGAGCAAAAACCAAGCCATGAGGTCGAAGGAATTGTCCGTAGAGCTCCGAGACAGGATTGTGTCGAGGCACAGATCTGGGGAAGGGTACCAAAACATTTCTGCAGCATTGAAGGTCCCCAAGAATAGTGGCCTCCATTATTCTTAAATGGAAGAAGTTTGGAACCACAAAGACTCTTCCTAGAGCTGGCCGCATGGTCAAACTGAGCAATCGGGAGAAGGGCCTTGGTCAGGGAGGTGACCAAGAACCCGATGGTCACTGACAGAGCTCCAGAGTTCCTCTGTGGAGATGGGAGAACCTTCCAGAAGGACAACCATCTCTGCAGCACTCTACCAATCAGGCCTTTACGGTAGAGTGGCCAGATGGAAGTCATTCCTCAGTAAAAGGCACATGACAGTCCGCTTGGAGTTTGCCAAAAGGTACCTAAAAGGGCTCTCAGACCATGAGAAACAAGATTCTCTGGTCTGATGAAACCAAGGTTGAACTTTTTGGCTTGAATGCCAAGCGTCTCGTTTGGACGAAACTTGCCACCATCCCTACGGTGAAGCATGGTGGTGGCAGCATCATGCTGTGGGGATGTTTTCAGCTGCAGGGACTGGTATACTAGTTAAGGTCGAGGGAAAGATGAACGGAGAAAAGTACAGAGAGATCCTTGACAACAATCTGCTTCAGAGAGCTCAGGACCTCAGACTGGGGGAGAGCTTCCCCTTCCAACAGGACAACGAACCTAAGCACACAGCCAAGACAACGCAGGAGTGACTTTGGTACAAGTCTCTGAATGTCCTTGAGTGGAAAATAGCTGTGCAGCAACGTACCTGTCCAACCTGACAGAGCTTGAGAGGATCTGCAGAGAAGAATGTGAGAAACTCCCCAAATATAGGTGCCAAGCTTGTAGCGTCATACCCAAGAAGACTCAAGGCAGTAATCGCTGCCAAATGTGCTTCAACAAAGTACTGAGTAAAGGGTCTGAATAGTTATGTAAATTTAATATTTCAGCTTTTTATTTTTTATACTTTCGCAAACATTTCTAAAAAAACAAACAGTTTTAGCTTTGTCATTAGGGGCGGCTGGTAGCCTAGTGGTTAGAGCATTGGACTAGTAACCGAAAGGTTGCTAGATCGAATCCCAGAGCTGAAAAGGTAAAAATCTGTTGTTCTGCCCCTGAACAAGGCAGTTAACCCTGTTCCTAGGCAGTCATTGTAAATAAGAATTTGTTCTCAACTGACTTGCCATGTTAAATAAAATAAAATAAAAATGGGGTATTGCGTGTAGATTGATGACGGGGGGGGGAACGATTCAATCCATTTTAGAATAAGTTTGTAATGTAACAAAATGTGGAAAAAGTCAAGGGGTCTGAATGCACTGTACGTTTTGGTTTTTGCCCTAGCACAACACAGCTGATTCAAATAACCAATGCTTGATGAAGAGTTTGTTACTGAATCAGCTGTGTAGTGCTAAAACCAAAACGTGCACCCAGGGTGGGCCCCAGTGTGGGGTTTGGGCGATTCTAAACATCCTTCCTCCCAATGAATCATTTTGTTCTTAGTTTGTTCTGGCAATTTTCACATAGAAACGTCATTGGGAAGAAGGAAGTTTGACGTGCTTTTTACATTTGTATCCCAAACCATTTGTGAGAAAAAAAAACATAAAAGTGGCCATTTTTAGACATGTACATGCCTCCTGTAAGACCCTATGATCTGTGAACCGTACATCAAATCAAATCAAATGTATTTATATAGCCCTTCGTACATCAGCTGATATCTCAAAGTGCTGTACAGAAACCCAGCCTAAAACCCCAAACAGCAAGCAATGCAGGTGTAGAAGCACGGTGATACCGACAACATCTTGGTGTCATTGTACTCCTCATAATATGGGGTATGTCTAGATTCTGAAATACACATTTTCACGTTCATTTATTCAACATTAAAACAATGAATATTAATATCTCGAAAGTACTTATCCCCAAAATGTTTTCCGCCTACGCTGGCGTGGAATCGGCCATAGAAGGCAATAAATACCCTCTCAGGAAAGAGCCTACTTCTGCAATGAGACTGACACTGAAGAGTGAAATCGCACAGGACACAACTGGAGACTGTAGACAGACCCTCGGAGTAATAGAAAGCCTGAACATCAAATACCCACTTCCCCACTCAGCACAGCAGTGTTTCACCGAGGGAAGAAGCATTTTAGCTGTCATCAGCACCCTGTAGCTGTCATCAGCACCCTGTAGCTGTGGACGGGGAAAGATCCAGACAAATCACTGAAATGCACAGAATCCATATTAAAGACGTCTCAGATCCACTCTCATTAGCAAGAGTAAACAGATAGGAGATAAGGTAACAGGTTTTAGACAGATGTGTAACTCTTCGACTGTGTGTGCATCTATGTGAGCTAAAGGGCTCAGCACTGGGCCTGTTATATCAGACACAGAGCCCCGTCCCCTATAATGCAGGTGTGAGTCCTGACCGGGGACCTGCCAGGCCAAAGCACTCTCAGGCTCCTCACTAATTGGCCACTGTGGACCCTCTGAGAGGCCAGACTGACAGGGTGCCTGTTGCCTGATCTCGCTCTCCTCCTCCTCCTCCTCCTCTTCTCCATCCACCAGCCAGCAAAGCCTGTCGGGAGAGGACACCCATCCCAGGGGAGGGTTGAACAGCCCAGACAGTAGTTCACCCCATCTAAGGAAGAGAACTCACTGGTCATTGAAACTCAGCAAGACCAACTACTTCTGTCAATGAATGTGTGTGTGAGAGAAAGAGGGGGAAACAGAAATAGAGACACACAGAGAGAGAGAACAAGAGATATAGGCAGGAGGGTGTAGTTTTAGAGGGAGCTGGGTGATCCATAGAGGCTGAAAATGACAGAAAGAAGCTGTTACACCGTCAGGCACTCACAAAAACGGATTCTGATAAAGAGGCACTTCTCCATATTGTAATTATCATGTGTGTCTCTCTCTCTTGTCCTCCCTACTCCCATCACCCCTGACAAACACTACTGAAACAAAAGCAAAGTGATGAGGAGGCTTCAGTTCCTTCCTGTCTGTCCATCCCTCCCCCTAAGGCTGCTTGATATATATATATAGAGAGAGAGAGACACACACGAGAGAGAGGGAGACACGAGAGAGAGAGACATGAGAGAGACATGAGAGAGACACAGATATAATGTCAGTGAGTGAGACAGAGAGAAGACAAGCGCTTAGAATGACATACTATTCAGTCCTTACCCATTCCACCATAACATATTCAGTGCCCGTCCGCCTAGTGCCTTCTCCTACCCTGGCCAACCTTCAGCCTCCTCCTCCTCCTGGTCCTCTCCCTGCTACTCCCTGAGCACTGTGCCCTCTGATCTCCAGCCTGTGATTATTCATCTAAAAGGACACGGACCCATTTAAATACACCACCGACCACATACAGACTCTTTGTTTGAGAGCATGCCGTTTTCTGAGTATGCCTATATCCTCAAATCTACAGTAAAGAAATAAGATTACAAATTGTGAAAGGGTCATGCTAGTTTTGTTGGGATGAGAGATGTGCACAAACATTATCTCTCTGACATATGCAGCAAAACCACCTTTCAGTCGACAAAGGGCATAAGGGCATTATCTGTCAGAGTCATAGACCACATATGATGGTCAGAGTGCTGGTCTACTGAGAAGAGACCAGCCCTGTCATTCGACCAGGTCAGGGACACAACATTACACATGTCAACATACGCGTGCAACCTCTTTCAAGGAAAGCAAGTGTCTATGACAAGGTCAACATTACATTTCCACCTATTTCCGTGAACTAAAAACCAAATCAACATTCATAACCTCTCCCCCACTGGCTCAGACAGACAATCCTCCTCTCTTTCCAAGGTCAGTTCAGGAGAACCTATGGTGCTGTCAGTGTCACAATAACGCACTTCTGTTCATAGGACTCAGGGATTATAGGTCCATGATAACGTAAATGACATGTACAATATATCTATTTTACAGAGGTATTAGCAGGTTGTGACTAAGCCTAACTTGCTTTCCTAGTCTTGCTACCCACGTATGTGATTTAATGGTATTGCCTAGCAACACCATGGCTTGCGGTTGACGACTCAGTCGGGGTGAATACAGATAGAACACCACAAAGAGCCATGGCTCAGTGTGTGTGTGTGTGTGTGTGGATATAGTACTAGTGGAATGGAAGGTTAGTGTGTGTGTGTGTGTGTGTGTGTGTGTGTGTGTGTGTGTGTGTGTGTGTGTGTGTGTGTGGATATAGTACTAGTGGAATGGAAGGTTAGTGTGTGTGTGTGTGTGCATATAGTACTAGTGGAATGGAAGGTTAGTGTGTGTGTGTGTGTGTGGATATAGTACTAGAGGAATGGAAGGTTAGTGTGTGTGTGTGGATATAGTACTAGTGGAATGGAAGGTTAGTGTGTGTGTGTGTGGATATAGTACTTGTGGAATGGAAGGTTAGTGTGTGTGTGTGTGGATATAGTACTAGTGGAATGGAAGGTTAGTGTGTGTGTGTGAATGTGTGTGTGTGTGTGTGTGTGTGTGGATATAGTACTAGTGGAATGGAAGGTCAGTGTGTGTGTGTGGATATAGTACTAGTGGAATGGAAGGTTAGTGTGTGTGTGTGAATGTGTGTGTGTGTGTGTGTGGATATAGTACTAGTGGAATGGAAGGTTAGTGTGTGTGTGTGGAAATAGTACTAGTGGAATGGAAGGTCAGTGTGTGTGTGTGTGTGTGTGTGTGTGTGTGTGTGTGTGTGTGTGTGTGTAGTACTAGTGGAATGGAAGGTCAGTGTGTGTGTGTGTGTGTGGATATAGTACTAGTGGAATGGAAGGTCAGTGTATGTGTGTGTGTGTGTGGATATAGTACTAGTGGAATGGAAGGTTAGTGTGTGTGTGTGTGGATATAGTACTAGTGGAATGGAAGGTTAGTGTGTGTGTGTGTGTGTGTGATATAGTACTAGTGGAATGGAAGGTTAGTGTGTGTGTGTGTGTGTGTGTGTGTGGATATAGTACTAGTGGAA